>NC_134545.1:99376228-99725395 GCF_050624435.1 Tenrec ecaudatus | reverse complement strand
GCCTGTGGGGAGGGAGGGGAGTTCTATTCTATCCTTAGGGTCGCTGTGAGTCAGAATCAACATGTTGGTAAACATGTAAGTGAAAGTGGGAAAGCATGCAGGAAATCAACGCCATTGACACTCAGTCAATTCTGCCTCATAGTGATGCCATAGACCAGAAAACTTCCCCAGAAGGGTTTCCATCAACAGATGAACCATGAAGCAAGGTAAGCACAGGCTTCCTTTTGCTTCCTTATAATGAAATGTGGGGAGAAACATGTGAAACTGTACCCAACAAATTAATAAGTAAGCACAGGTTAATCCGTGCTTGCTTTGCTTATTGGGTACTCTGACACTGGGTTTCCAAGGTGGAAGTCTTTAGAGAAATAGACGGCTACACCTTCCTCCTATAGAGTAGCTGCTTGTTTCAAACCACCCACCTGCCACTTAGCATCCAAGCGCGTGATCACCAGGGCACCAGGGCCCTCCTGTATGTGGTGTATTTGTGTCTGTACGTACCTTTGTTTTGTAGGCTAGGTTACTTTTCACAATCACATACTGTCTTTCAGTACATAGTCATCTGCCGCATGCATGCCTCTTCTCCAAACGTTTATTCATCCAGTTCATTTCTACTGCCATTTATTGGATCCCATTGCGTGAATAGAATACATAATTTGTCTTGCCTTCCGCCCATGGGCTCTTGGGTTATCACAGTGATGAATTAGAAGCCAACCATGTCCAAGGCCGTCTTCTTTGCCAGCATCTATTTACTCGTGTGTGGGAGGTTCTTTGCAACTATGGGCTTCAAGCTCCGTTGCTCAGTTACCCCCTTAAAGGATTTTGGGAAACTCCATAGCTTAATTGTTTAAAAATCCACATCTAACATATTCCAGCAAAAGATTGTATGGTTGGAAAAGATGCAGTGCGTGTTACATTGTCATACAGACTCTAAAACAAACGAAAGATGGCTCTTTTCATCAAATTCAGTGCAATGAAAGGAGCGTAAAGACTTGGCTTCCATTCAAATCCCATCTTCCTTAGAGATTTTATATCACTCCTTTGACTCTTTGAACTTGAAATGCCATTATTTTCCATACACAGACTTCCATCTTAATGAAATAAAATGCTTATGTTTGGTAGTGTTTTAGGGAGCACCTCATCAGAGTTCTCATTTTTTTGTTGGTTTGTAGGAATTATATGTAATTTCTGCAGACCACACCCATGTGGTCAGAGATCATCTGGGGTCTGTGGCTATTCATTGTTTTAAGGATTTGTTGTCGTTGTTGTACTAAGACTTTTATTTTAATGTGCCCCATTTATCACATTTCCTTTATCATTTATGGACATGTATGCCTTGTTAAGGGAGAAAAATAAGGCTGTCTACTCTTGCAAAGAGTTACAGTCTCAGAACCCCCCAGAGGCAGTCCTACCCTATCCTGTTAGGTTGCCATGAGTCAGAATAGACTTGACAGCCGTGAGTCAGTCAATGTCTTGTTTAAAAGCATCTTTCCTATCTACAGCCATATGGTTTTTTCCCCCTAAAAGTTTTAAAGTCTTGTTTTACACACTTAATTCTGTTGCCCATTTAGAATTTATTTTTGTATATTCGGATGCCGTGGAATTCTAATGTTATCTTTTCCCAAGGGGATAAACAGTTGTCAGAAGATTGTTCTTGAGTAGGTCTTCCTTTGCCAACTGAGCGTCTCTGCCAAGTGCGCATATATTTCCATCCTTTTTTTTTCTTTTCTGAGCTATTTACAGCTATTTCTGCCTTTATTTACAACTGGAGCTTTTTAAACACAAAGGGGCTTTTTTCCTTAGCTTGACATTACCTTGTATTCTTTACATCCAGCCCCATATCATAGACCACACCCATTTTTAAAAGCGCACCTTCTCGCTCTTGAAAGACAGGAGCCCTCCTGGCATAGTGGCCATGCCCTGGGCTGGCGGACTGCAGAGGACGCCACTTGAAACCAATGGCGGTGTGTTTGGGATCTGGCCGAACTTAAACTGAATTCGAAGAAGTCGGTGAGTCTTGAAAACATAGCGGCATTTCATATATGTGTCTAGAGGCTCCAAATCATTCATGGAAAATCTTCATATCTTTTAATTCCATTTTTTCCATGAACTTTTTTGAAATGCTTCCCCCTACCCCCACCCCCCGCATATGCCATCTGGCCTTCCCTGATAGAAAACCTAGGACGTACTAGTGTGAACGCTCAGATTAAGTGCATGGATGAATGAACGAGTGATCCGAGACAATGATTAAAGCTGCAGCTTAAATTACCATTGACGGCCTTCAGCTTGGGATGTAGAACATCTAGGTCATGCATGGCCTTAGATTTGAAAACCTACTGTCTTTTACCAAGGCAGGACCCCTCCCAAAAAAGCAGTCTAGCAGGGCTAGCAGGAAATACCAAGGAGAGGGTGGCTGTCCAAAAGCTCGTGGAAAAATGGAATTCAAAATAAGGGAATCTTTCCCATGAACTTTTGGAAGCCCACTCATATGTTAGATTTTTGGGTCCTTGCCCAAACCCACCAAATCAGAATTTATGGGGATGGGAGATCAATCCCGCAAGCATGAGGCCTTATGCAGATGTCTCAACAAACAGAGCGGGAAAGAGAGAGGGGACTGAAGCCAACACACCTTTTTTTTGGAGCTCAACCGTTAATCTGTGTAGGTCAGAACACATGAGAGTAGAGAGAACCTTAGTGTGCGATCCCACATTCCAGGCTGCTTTTGAAAGACTTTGGCCTCTTGCAAGGGCCTTTGTTTGCCTGGGGTTACTTTCCCCAGCTGTGGTGCTTCCACACTCAGGTGGCCATGTTCCTGGTAGAGGGAGAAAGAGAGAGATTTCGACTAGGACCGGAAGTGCTGCCAGCTGGTATCTTTCCCTCTCTCCATCAGTGCACTTCGCTCCTCCCTTGCAGCGCACAGAGTTTGTCCTCGGCCACAGCAAAGGGACAGCGGTGCCCACGAGAGCCGTAGCTGCCATTGCTGCTACTCTTCTTGGCCACTCAACCGATTGTTCCCCGGGCCGATCCAGGTCTGCTAGACCCTCCATCCTGTGCGACAGACGTCCAAGGAGATGTTTCAGACTGTCCTCCATAGTAGAGTCGTGGTTGCAGGTCGGACTGTTCCCTCACAAGGCCAGCAGCTCCAAACCTCCAGCCGGTCCTCAGGAGAAAGATGGGGCTTTCTCTTCCTATAGAGTTCCAGTCGTGGAAACTCACAGGGGGGGAATTCTGCCCTGTCCTATTGGGGGTCGCTGTGAGTCGGGCTGGACTGGATGCCAGTGAAAGAGAGACGAGCCTTCTAGGTATTTAAACCAGGGAACTTACAGCGCCAGATGACTCCAGGAGAAGCTTTCCTCAGTGCGAAAGCCAGTCCTAGGGACTGGTTCATCCCATCTCTGGAAGGCTCCAGCTTTCCCTCTCCGCAGCCATTCGATTTGAATGAACACCCACTTGGCGTCTACGGGCCGTGCAACAGATTTTAAGGCTGCATGAAGCTGGGATTCATCCCCACCTCCATCCCGTATGGCACAATCATTTTTTATTTCATTCTGCTCGGCACCCGTAGCAATTAAAGCTCCCAGAGTATGAAATGTTTTTTATCAAGGAAGGCATTAAAAAATATCGGCCTGTCAGAGGGAAAGTGGGCCGGTGTTACAGTATAGCTATTCTTCAGCTCCACTAGGGCATGAAGTGGTGAATGGCCTTCATTTCAGGCAGTGGAAAAATAAGGCCAACTTCGGCTTTCATCTTTATCGCGAGGACTCTCCTGGAGGCTGGCAGGGACTGAGTGGATGCACCCCATTTAGCTTAAAGTAACAGATCTATATAGAGTTGTTAATTTGTAGATAAATATGGGTTTTCTGCTATTGATGTTCCTTGAGCCACACAAAGTGGTTATATTAATACTGAAACATGATTAATCAATAGTTGGCTCTTTAAAAATACATCAGTAAGACTACCCAATTACCTTTAAGTATATATCAAAGAGCACAAAGCAATCTGACGTGGACTCAAAGTCCATTAGAAGCTGCCAGACATATTAATTAAATTTTTTTTGTTAGTTACAATGAACCTTTCAGCATGCATAAAAATTTCTGCCAGGGCAAAAACTAGTGACGGGCTAACTGGAAATTTGTTGACACTTGGGCATGGGGGCACAGGAATTTATCGGAGAATTTAGGCTCCTGAAACCCCAAGATGCCTTCAATAAATGGCTTTTACTCCAGCCTGTGGGCAGAGAGATTCTGAGGGCTTTACTCCCTCCCTCCTGTGCATGTGGTGAGAGAAGAGGGACTCTCAGAGAGGGAGGTAGAGCAACATGGCTTTGTGGACGTATGGGTAAAAAACCCATTGAGATAGTCAAGGCAAAATGAAGCCAACCCACCATGATGTGTGTCACACAGCCCTTCCTCAGCCTCCTGTGAGGTTAGGAGTCACGGGCCCTTGGTCAGAGGGTTGTGCCAAGTGCCCACCTGTCCATCACCCCTCGCGGCTCGGTCACTGCCCTGTCAGCAGCCATTGTTCTAAGGCTCTGGGTTTGTGTTGGGAGGTAAGCCAACTTTTGTTTTGTCATCTAGCCTAAGAAGCTTTCCTGGCAAATACTGGTCCTCATTGCCACCAACCCAGCCACCTCTCTTGGCCCAGTAGACCCTCCTCACAGAACGATTCCACTGATTAGCAGCCCACATTCTCAGATAGGCCAGTACTGTACCAAAATATAAAAAAGGATAAGAACAGAAGCCAAGACACATGTAAGCTATTTTTCTCCTCCCGCCTGCGATCTGGTGGTCCAGTTACTACTTATTGCCTAGAGATGGGGCATCAGCTCTCATAGCGCAGTGCCGAATGTGATGTATAGCGCTACGCTCACTAAACAAAACTCAACTGCAACGAAGATCGGGATGCCCTGAGGAACTTGCTGCGATGGCTCTGGACTCCCAGGTTCGTGCCCTTCTCATTGGGTTACTTTGTCAGGAAGTGGCAGCCTCCTCATGTCTAAAGGGGGTGGCCAACTAGAAGCGTACCTGTAGTCCACCTTCAAACATCACACTGGTGTATCTCCATGGCTCCTTTTTTGGGGAGGCAACACTCTCCCTCCCGCCCCCCTTGGCGTCTGTCCCCGGCCATTATCTCAAAGGAACCACCCACTGAGAATAGCATGAGGTGTAACTGATTGACATTCAACGCAAGTGAAATCTTGAGGTGAGCATCAGTCACCCGGTTAGACATGTTAGCTTCAAGTGGAAGCAGTCAATTATAGACTCCAGGTTTTATGGCTACATTATTGCCATCATACTATTAGGGTTTCAGCAGTCGCATTCTGTTTGATCGATCTGTGCCAGGATGTTGATGGATAGCTTTGTTCTGTAAATGTCAAATGTATGAGACTTCTGTACTTTGTGTACTTACTGACACACTACCTCTCCGCGCCCTCCCCCATCCAGCCCCCCTCCCCCTTCCCCTGCCAAGTTTGACTTTAGCAGGTGATGCATGGGGCTTGTAATCACCTGGTCACTGACTTTTTGTTGTCTCTCAATATGGACTCATGAGTTATTGGCACTTCAAAGAAGTCCCTTCCACACCAGGGGCACCAAAGAGATTCAGATGTTTGGTTTCTTTCTCTCTCTCTCTCTCTCTCTCTCTCTCTCTCTCTCTCTCTCTCTCACACACACACACACACACACACACACACACACCAAATTAGGAATGAATTTCCCAATTTCATGGCATACACAAGATTGCCCAAACCTCTGATCTCCTTTCTTCATGCTGTCTAAGCCACCTTTCCCAAAGTTGCATTTAATTTTCATTGACAAACCTGGAGCCTTGGTGGTGCTGTGGTTCCGTGTTGGGCTGCGACCCACAGGGTCACCAGTTCAAAAACCACCAATGGCTCCACGGGAGAAAGACAGGATTTACTATTCCCATAACCGGGAAATTCACACGGGCAGTCCCATCCTGTTCCATCGAGTAGCTATGCGTCAGCATGGGCTAGATAGCAGTTGAGTTTGGTTTTGGGTTTTCACAAGTCTATTCTTAAGCCAAATGTTGGAACTACTTAAACATCAATGATGTAACTTCCACTGAGGTCCCCAAACTTCATGAGACGGGACCCCTGTGATTGGGTCTCACAGACAAGACGTCCTTGAAGGGCTCATGGAAGGCTTTCCGGGCTGGATCTCCTTTCAGATGAAAAGAAGTCAGCCTTAACAGTCACCTGCCTTGCACTTGAAATCAAATGGAGACAGAGAAAGCTCTACTTCCCACCACCATGGCCTGGTCTTTCATCAACAACTACCTGAGGGGAGAGCCCCTGGGTGGGACAATCAGAACACACCAGCCTGCTTAACCGGAAGGCTGACTGCTCATGCCACCCCCACCCCCACCCTCACTCCACCATGGCAACTAGAAAGAATGACCTGGTGGTCTGCCTCCAAAGAAGAATCGCCCCTTGAAAATCCTGTGGAGCTCAGTTGTGCCCTGACATACGTGAAGTGACCGTGAGTTGGAGTGAATGTGGTAGCAGCTGGTCCCCGCAGGGGACATGCAAATACCTGCGGGATGCCACCTTTGTTGCTGGGTCACACTAGTCCCTGCTTCTGCCTGCATGTCCCACTTTGGAACAATATTTTGATCGTGCATTCTACCAAGGATGTGTTTCTGTTCTTTCCAATCACTCCATTAGCTCATGCCACAGAGAGGAGGAGGCAGACCTATTTTTTCTGGTCATGGGAGGTAGCCCTGCTACACCCAACTGTGGGCATTCTCGGGGGCCATTCAGTATTCATTTTGAAGGTCAAAGGCTAATGCTGGTGTTTGGCAGAGTCACAATAGGAATGGGAAATCACCGAGATGCGAGATCTGCCTCGTGGGAGTCTTCTTGCGTCGTGTGTAACTCAGCGGCATCTGCTAGTACAGGGTGTGTGGGCACCTAGGCCTGTAGACAGAAATCCATGGCTGCTTTTCATCTGTCCATCCCTGACCCTCGGAAGTTCAGCCTGGCTGGCCATCCCAGGGTGCCCTGCCTTCCTCCCTGGTAGGGACCTTGAATGCCCTAAAGGGTGGCTCCAGACACCCTTGTCGGTCCAGGGCTGCTGAGTGTAGCTTCAGTGCCGGCTTCCAAATGGCCTTCCTGCTGAATGCTGCCCTGATCTCTCCAGGCACACAGCTGACAGATTCATCTTGACCTCCACACGCACATTCTGTTCCACCCTTGACCACGGTTAAATGCAGCCATTCGAGCAGCTGTTTCTTACAACAGCTGGCTGGTGTGCGAGCCCAAATCTCCATCAGAACAAGGCCCACTATGAAGCTGGACAGAGTACGGGGGGGGGGGGTGGGCAGAACTCACGCACCTTGGCACAAAGGGTACCTGCTTCTTAATGGAGCAGACTGCGCGGCTGCAGTACCGTCCTGTGCGGCCTGGGCTTGCTGTTGTAGAACCCCACTGCCACCCCTGCCGTTGAGTCAGTTCCACCTCACAGCCCCCAAACGACGGGACGGAGTAAAACCACGCATTCGGTTTCTGAGCCTGGACTTGTACAAGAGCCGCCCGCTTCCTCTTTCTCTTCTTGCCGTTGGCAGCGGCGTGCTTGCGTCGCCTTGCCACCAGGGATCTTAATTTGTGTCGTGCCCACGGGGGCCGATTGCTCCAAAAGCAAGGTCAGTGTGGGCTGGCTTCCGCTCACTCGCTCATCTGTAGTGAGCGGGTTCGCATATTTTTCACCTTGCTGACTGGGTGCTCTGTCCCTGTGAGGAACTGTCACTTTGAAGCAAGGTGTCCACTGTAGTCAGAGAGTGGGAGAGAGGTAAATATAAATACCACCCAGACCTAGAAGCCGAAGCTGCCATGTGAGGATTGTTCCTTCCACATCCGTAGGTCAGCACAAGCCGTGCTGCGCATGTCTTATTTATCGGGTGACCCAACATGGAGTGCCTGTACACATTAGGCATGCACACACACACACAAACACACCCCACTGTGGGAGAAGCTCACTTGTTCCAGAAGCTTCCTGAGAGTGCTGGGTTACCCACCTGCCTCAGCCTGCCACAGCAGACTTATGTCAGTGGACAGGAGCCAGGTGAGAGACCACCCCCTGTGGAGAGATGAGCTGGCTCCCTGCCCACGGAGCAGCCTGAGAACATGGCTGTCTTTACCCTGCAAATCCTGCGGCAGACAGCCGGGGATTGAGTTTCACCGACACAATGGAGGTCTCAACTTAGGAATTTTAATGTACAAACTCACTGCTATCCACTTAATCCTTGGGCTGTAACTGGGGTAGGTTTTCGAATGGGGGTAGAGCAAGACCTCTCTGGGGCTCCGAAGGGCAAGTGTGGGACTGCATTTGGAACCAGTTGAAAGCTAGGGATGAAATGAGCAGCAGGTCCTGCCAACACCACATCCACATGCAACCCAGAAGCGCTCTGGAGCGTGGAGATGGTGCTCATCTGCCCTCTCTGCTGGCGGCTTCCTCTGCAGGCACCTGGAGGGCTGGGGTCAGCACAGGGTGGGTGGGAGGGGTGCTCTCTTGCTTCCTCCTAGTCCTCTGTGTGCTGGGGCCACCTGGTGTGGGGCGTGCACTTAGCTGAATCCGGAAGGGACTAGGGGACTGTGGGCAGAGAAGATGGTCGCATCAGCAAGCTCTTCGTGGAACGAGAGCTGCCGAACTTCCCCCTAGATGGTAACCCTAAAGGACTAGATTCAAGATGGCACGGACCAGCGCCAACTAGAAAGCAAAGACATTGGTGGCGAAGGCTCACCTACCACCCTCACCTACCACCCATCCATCAGTGGAGGCTTGGGTGGGGCTCGGAAGCTGAAGGGGCTTCAATGAAGCAACCAGACTAAGTCCTCCAAGATGGAAAAGGCCTGGGTGTGGACACCCGAAAGCCCTTCAGGGGAAACAGGGCAGTCTTTCATCCCATTGTGCCTGAGGCCATACTGTGCACAGAGTGACCACGAGTTGGGAGTTGGCTAGACAGCAGCTAATGACTAGGAACTAGAGCAACAACAACCTAAAAGCTCCCTGCCTTCCAGGCGATTCCAGCTCATAGCAACACGGCAGGACAGAGTAGAACTGCTCCCATGGGTTTCCGTGGCTATAAATGTTCATAGAAGCAGAAAGCCTCCTCTGTCTCCTGCGAAGTGGTTGGTGAGTTTGAACAGTCGACCTTGCAGTTAGCAGGCCAACATGTAACCCACTAGGCCACCAACACTCTGAGCTCCAGGCTCACAGCCATTGAGATGATGCCAACTCACAGCGACCCTACAAGACAGTGGAGAATGACCCCTGTGAGTTTCTGAGATTGTCACGCTTTACAGGAGTAGAAAGCTGTATCTTTCGGGACCCCTTGAATGGGGCTGCAGCCGGGGAGCAAAAGGGAAGGATTTCGCCAACCCAACAACAGTCGCTTCCAAGCCTGATCAACGAAGTCCCCGGAAGCTTTCTGAAAAGGCAGTTCAGATTCCACAAATCTGTTTATAAACTGATTATTGTCCAGGGCCTACGGCTCTCCCCTGGATTTGATCACAGCTTTTCAAGTCCTTAAAACCTATTTACATGAAGGAGAGATAAGGGGCTCATCTTCCTTGATAGGCCACGGAAAGGACCTCAATTAACCGAGTATGATTTTGAGAACCCAGTATGACATGAAGCACTTTCTGCCACAAATCACCATAGTGGATCTATGTCTACAGCTTCGGGAGTCTGGATTCACATACTTGACTAACGAAGGTGGAGGTACCTTCTCCCTACAGCCTTCTGCTCAGTGGCTCTGACGGCTGTAGACATCCAGCCTGACTGTCCTGGAAACTGGCCTCCACTCCTGAAAACCTTCTTAGGAGCACGTACACCCTGGAAATGCAAAGCGCCACCATTGTTTTTCATGTAGCTGTTGTTTATCTTCTCAAAGGAAACAATTGAGTTGGAGAAGATGAGTGATACTTGCTGGGCTGTGGTGAAGGAACAAGCCCTGCAGGTGGAGCGGCTTAATGGGGTATTAATTGAGAAGCAGGTGAAGACAAATAGGTAGCACAGCAGGTAGGTAAATACGCTTGTGGGAGGAAAACCTTTGAATTTTATGCTCTTTAACTAAAAATAAAGAGCTGATATTTAGCTTATCTGTGCTGAAATCCACCATGTGGGCCCTGGCAACCACCAGCGTCATCAATGATTCACTGCAATCTTGGCATTATCCCAGCTCCTTAGCAGGCTCTTTGGCCTCCTCATCTTTCATTGTTTCAGCGAATTCTTGGGCTTTGGCGTCCATGCATTCTCCACTCCGTGCGGATCAGAGAGCAGGACCCCGCTTCCGGAGCACGTGTAGCAGAAGTGACTGGGGCTTCTCAGGCCTTCCTTTAGTGGCATTGTTTTTGTTCTAACCCCTGGGGAGGACCCGGGAAACACACAGTGATTCCATAGAGAATGGGCTCCCCAAGGACATATATCATTGCTTTATACAAAGAAAACACGAGTTAGAGGTTTTTTTCAGAACCCTCCAAGCCCCTCCAGCAGTCCTGGTAGACCTGGAGGGTTAGCGTTGAACTGCCAACCCCAAGGCTGGCAACTCATAGGGCTCCATGGGAGAAAGCTGAGACTATCAGTTCCCATACAAGCTGGAAGCCCTCTATGCGATCTACTCTGTAGGGTCTCTAGGTAGGAGACAGAATCAACTCCATCAGAGGCAGAAGGTAAACCTGTCACCAGGCAGTTTTCTGGGCATGCTAGTTGAATTCTACGTGTGTGCGTGTTGTCTACACGATTGCATTCTATACCCACACACGTGGCCCAGTCAAACCGCTACGGTCATCAGAGCAGTCACCCCGAGAAGCAGAAGACTTCTTCCTGTGCTGTTTGTGACTCGAAACCTTACGAAGAAAGCACCCATGTCTGTGCTTCTCTTCAGAGCGATGTCTGAATCGCCCACACGAGACCCCTCCCATCTGTCTTCAGCACTTCTTTTATACCCTGAGCATGGCCTAGCATCGTTGTGTCATCCACCACCAAGCACATAAACAAAACCAGTGGCTATCTAGTCGTGTGTCCGAGTAAACCTGTACTCTACAATGTCTTAATTTCTGGAAGTAGATAACCAGGCCTTTGTTCCACAGTGCATCTGGGTGAACTTGAACCACCAACCTCACGATTAGAAGCGGAATGTGTTCACTGTGCTCAAACCAGTTGTTATTCAGATGATTCCCATGAATGGCTTCACACTCACTGTTGTTGTTGGGTGCCTTCAAGTAAATTTTCACTCACCGCCACACAAGAGAAACAACCATGGCCTGGGTCCCCACGACCCCCACAATTGTTATGTTTGAGCCCATTGATGAAGTCACTGTGTCAATCCGGCTCCTCAAGGTTCTTCCTCTTTTTCACTGCCCTTCCACTTTACCAACCAGGATGTCCTTTTATATGGACTGCTCTCTCCTGAGAACGTGTCCAAAGTACTGAAGACCAAGTCCTGCCGTCCTTGCTTCTGGGAAGCATTCTGGCTCTACTTCTTCTAAGAAAGATCTGTTTGTTCTCTTGGGAGTCCATGATACTTTCGATATTCTTCACCAACACCATAATTCAAATGTATTGATTCTTCTCTGATCTCTCGTATTCAATGTCCAACTTTCACAAGGACACGAGGTGACTGAAACTATCACGCCTTAGATCAGGAGCACTTCAGTCCTCAAAGGGACATCCCGCTTTTCAACACTTTCAAGAAATCCTATATTTGCCCCATGCAATGTGTCACTCGACTGCTACTTCCGTGAGCCTTGATTGTGGATGCGCGCAAGGTGAAACCCTTGACAACTTCAGTCTTTTCGCCTATTATCATGATGTTACCTATTGGTTTAGTGGTGAGGGTGTTTGTCAGTTGGCTTTTAAAATCCATTTCTATTGCAGATCTCTGGTACCTCAGAGACCTCCAAGAACCTGTCCAGAGCTTTTAGGGAAGAGGTCCTGGGTGCTGACAGCCTCCTTGGAATAACTTCTCACAGCAATGACTTAGCAGGGCACACACATATTCACCCGTTTGAGTATACTGATTCACAAGTTTGGGCTCTAACCAAAAAAAAAAAATCACTGCCATCGAGTTGATTAGGACTCATGGCAATGCTCTAGGACAGAGTAGAACTGCCTTTGTGGGTTTCCGAGCCTGTAATTCTTTAGGAGTAGAAAGCTTCATCTTTCTCCCAAAGAGCAGCTGGTGGTTTCAAACTGCTGACCTTGCAGTTCACGGCACAGTGGGTAACCGCTACGACACCAATGGACACTTTTTACTTAATAATAACTTAGAAAACACTCAAAACCAACATTTCCACACTCCCCTTTCAATTGCACCTCCCGTGGCTCTGTGTTGGTGGAAGTGTGAGAAGAAATCCCCATTCTTTGTTACTTGTTGGCTCACATATATTGATTTTTTTTCTTCCTGGCAAGCTGCAGTACTGGTTTTGAAAACTAATTTAGTCTTTCCTGTTGAAATGGCTAAATATTAGTGGAGCTTGAACAGGCTAAATATTAGCGATGCGACAGTGTGTACTCCATAAAATGAATTAGGTTGGTTATTATCAGGCAGATCTTTTCCTGTAGTTGAAGCTCGCCTTAATTTTACTGCTAATGAGATGCTAGCAATTAAATGCCTTCAATTAATGAAAATTGGACAAAAGTAAAGGCTGCTCTCGGAATCTTCCTAAAAACGGGAAAACTGAATTTTTTCGATAGAAGCACCAGAGGCCTGAGTTACTTGAGATCAGATGTTCTGGTCCAGAGAACGCCGTTAGAAGACGTTGCTGTGAGACCATTGAGTCGGCATATTTGGGAGCTACGAAGGTGATCTAGATGACAAGGTGGGGGGAGGGGAAACTACCCATCACTGACAGCCAGTCCTACATATAACAGCAAATTTCATGGTTGAAGATGCAACAGGATTGAGGACAATTAATGGTTCTGAAGTCGTTGCCTTCTGGGGTAGGCCCTGGGCACATAATTGGATTATTAAAAATGGCCTGTCTTCGGCGGACTATTACTAAATTGAAATCCAATTATGCTTTTACGATTTTGCTGAAAAAATATTCCGCTGCTTTGCTTGAGTCCTTCTGGTGGATCATTTCCTTTTTGCATCCGCGTTTGCACACGCCACCATCCATTCTCCCGACAAATCTGATCCCTGTTATCTCGGGAGCAATCTTTCACTAGAGAAAATACAAAAATGTCTTAGATCATAATTGTGCCTCTCCATACACGAAGAAGGGAAAGACGGAGATGGGAGACTTTGCACAGTATCTTTTTAAGGGGAGGCATGCGCATGTTAGAAACCACTAAATTGTGCCATCTTAATACACTGAGAGGCACTCAGCTCAAACATGTGCCTGAGTGCGTGGCAAGACAAACTTGGTTCGGTTTTCAGTAATTGGCACTGGAACTGTAATAAAGCAGTTGTTTGCAAAGAGATGGGCTCAGAATTTTCCCTGCACTCCTGCAGTGTGGATTTAAATGCTAAGTTAAATATTTATGAACCTAGGATTTTTATAATTGATCATTGTATGATTTATACAGAGTAATTATAATTAGATTGAAAGAGATTTTAAAAAGCCAGTTTCCTGGTAGCCAGGGCCATTAAATAGCACAGAACTGCCAAACAAAAATGAGGTGGGAACTCAGCCACCGACTTCTGAGCGCCTGTCCCCACACCCGATGTGCAATGAGGGCTACCACCTCATCAGACATCTCACCTGGCTGCCCAGAGGAGCCCTGGCCACTACATCACCTGCCACCATTTTTCATGCCTTTGTTTCAACCCCAGTTGCACATAAACAAGTTAAAAAAAAAACCTTCAGAGATCCTATGTCTAACAAAAGGAGAAGGTGGAGGAGGTTGGAAAGGTTAATTAAAAATGTAATGATCCCATTTGCTGAGACAGCACTATTAATCATCCTGCCCCCACAGCCGTGGGTCTTGCTCACCTCTGAGAGGAGTCCTCGACTATTGAAGGTATAGGGTGCCCCCCGACAAGTGGGTGCATTAAGGAAATAGAAGCTGTCACGGTGAGGCTCGGTCATGGCTTGTGGTTAGTGCCAGATGGAAGAAATGTTTCCAGATTCGCGGGTATTCAAAATGGTTCTGTGGCTGGGATCCCACAGGACCCTTGGGTCTGGCTTGAAGCAGAACACAGGTGTATAAGGTCCGGCAAAAAATAAAATCAAAGGACTAGAAGGAGAAATTCACCATTGTTTAATTCAGTCTATCTGAAACCATGTCCAAATGATACAACGGATCCCAGGAGCCAACATGTGCCTTTAAAATGTAACTCTTAGCACCTCAGCTGGCCAAGGCTGAGCTCTGGAAGGATCGATGACAGGGGTCGCAACCTTGCATGATCAGATCTGCCATCTGATCCTGCTGGGCCTCAGAGAGTCCAGACTGTACGTGGGAGCGGTCAGCAGTCTGCGCTGTTCCTGCGAAGCTCTTGGAGCCTTTGGCCCCTTTTTTATTGGCTGGGTTAAGGCGCTGGAGGGAGTCGCTTAGAAGAACAGTAGTTATGTGAACGTGGTAATTAATCAAGTCCGAAGGAAGGAGGAAACAAGCTGTGAATTCAATTCTGCAGCCCTGCAAAGGTGGGGGGGGGGGGCGCACAGAGATACCCGGAAATGAGCAAGCGTTTGTAAACAGGATTCTCACTGTGTCCTGTGATCTGTCTGCTGAATCCATCACATCTCGCGCAGGCCGTGCAGATTTAAATGTATTTATTGTTTTATGCCCTCCTCTCATAATCTGTGGAAGCGGTTTTCTACCTGCGTGCCTCGCTGCTATGTCCTGAATCATGGTGACTCGTGGGCTGGCCCCGGCCTTTGCCATTTTCTAAGTGTAAACACTGCGGGGCTGCTAGTCACAGTGATGGCCTCTTTGACTGGGGACAGTGTGAGGCTTGTCCTGGGGACAAAGAGGGTTCCTGGCTGCGGAGGAACTTAAATTATAAAAGCTCCTCCCAGTGCATCCGTCATCCCTGACACCTGTACAGTGGGGCCTGAGGAAAAAATGGAGGTGGATTTGGGACTGAAAACCGAGGGTCCGTTTCCATGTGTTCTGCTTACAGACTCAGAGTGGAAATCGCTGGTACATATGTGAGGCTAAGTCTAAAAGGATTGCTACGCCCAAAATGAAACAAAGCCCCCTCAACCTCACTACCCGCGAGTCAGGCCTGCCTCACAGTGATCCGCAGGACAGACAGACTGCTCCTGCGGTTTCCAAGTCTGTAGATCTTCACAAGAGCAGAGAGTCTCACCTTTCTCCTGAAGTGCAGCTGCTGGTTTCGAACCACCTGGTGGTTCGCCACCCAATGCTTATCCACCACGAAACCATTGCTACGGAGGTTTTGGTTCCTAAAGACTCACGCTTATGCCAATCAAAGACGTACGTACGTAAGCATGTTTCTGCAGTCAGTGGATGGCTTCAGATGCATTCTCTCGGTCACATGGAGGACTTAAAAAAATGCATGAAAATTCTGTTACCTTTTAATTCCAGTTTCCCACCAACTATTTCAAGCCCGCGCATACACTTGTCTTAGCCTCATTAGGATGACTTCACAGAAAAAGGCCCGGTCTCCGAAAATATACAAGTCTTCTGTGGGGCCCATTCAATTCCAGGGAGAGAGGTCAGCTCAGATGGTTAGGGTGACTGTTTTTTATTATTGTTGTTGTTGTTGTTATTTCAAAAGTGTAATCTAGATAGGCTTTCTCAAAGGGCACCGACCAGTCTTGGGGGCTTAGTATGGAGAATTCCTGAGAAACGTGGGAAGCGGCATTGGATCAGGGCAAGAGAGGCACCCTGAGGATTTGCTCATTCAGTCATGATAGCAAGGGCTGTCCTAGGAGAATTTCGTCGGGCAAGCATACTCCATCTTGCCCCTGCAAACTTCTTTTTGTTCCCCAAACTCAAATAACACCACAAATGAACAGGACTTTCAGTCCTGCAAGGAGGCCCACGCCGCCATTGTGATACGCTGCTCGAGAGTTCTCTCAGTCCGGCGGGTTGTTGTTAAAGGCTGTCACACCAGTTCCTACTCATCCAGCCCAACGGGACCACACAGGGTCCAGCCCCGTGGTCTCCTCACATGCCTTCGTCTGTGCGAGCCCACTGTTGCAGCCATCGTGTCACACTGGCTTCTTGATGGCTTTCGCCCTGGTGCCTTAGGAAGCATGCTGGCTTTTTCCAGGGACTGGTCTCTCCCGAAGAGCCGTTCTGCTCAGGGGCTGCATGTTAGGCTGCTTAGCACAAGCTTCGAAGTTTGACTTCCAGCCCCTCCTACGGAGAAAGACGAGGCTTTCTACTCTCAAAAGAATTACAGTCTCACAGGCAAGGGGTGTGAACAGCCCTCTTATCAGACACAGAGCCTTGTAAAGTCTATGATGGAAAATGTAGTTAGGTTATAATGCAATATCTTATCATTCAATCTCCTTTTCACCCATTTTAAAGTTGTTTCGGTTTTTGTTTTTTTTTTAAAGTGAAGGGCAAATCCACGTGGATTAAGGCCCTGGTGAGTCCCCTCTGACCATAGACCGGGATGTGAATTGCTTGCTGCCAATGCAGAGTGCATTGAAAGTGGATTATGGCCAATGGAGTTAGGTTAAAATTTAATACCTTATCACTTGATCTCCCTTCTGACCCCTTTTAAACTTGTTGTAGTTTTTAATATTTTCTACTTTCTTTACAATTAAGGTTTTCCCTGTTTTACTTTGTTATTGTAGGTAGGGTTTTTAGAAAATATTTCTCTGCATGTGAAATCCAGGATAGGTAAATCTACAGAGTAACCGGATTAATGGTTTCTTGGGGGTAAGGCAGGGGAGGTTGGTGGGCGGTGGGGAAGTGGAGAGCTAATAACAATGAGTACAAGAAAGAAGAAAATGTTATAAAATTGGTTGGGACGATGATTGTACAACCAGTCTTAATATGATTGAACCATTACATTGTGTGATACGTGAATTATATGCCAATAAAACTGTTTTAAAAGATTTAAAGTCTCAAAAATTCCCAAGGGCAGTTCTCTGTCCTGTGGGGTTTCTGGGACTCAGCACTGACCCCACGGCAATGAGTTGGGGTCTTCTGATAACACGTACAAAGTACGTGAGACTCAAAACCTCACCATCTCTTCTCAAGAGTGTCCTGGCCGTACTCCTAAGACAAATGTGTTTATTTTTTTCTGGCAGCCCATGTGTTTTTCAATACTTTCCACCATAACCATATTTCACATATATCAATTCTTCTTTGGTCTTCCTTATTCAGTGTCCAACTTTCTCAGGAATGTGAGACTATTGAAGATACCATGCCCCTCAATTTTCAAAGTGACAGCCTGGTCCTTCAACCCTTGAAGGAGGTCTTGTACAGCAAATTTATCCAAAGCAAGATGTCTCTTGATTTCATCATGGCTGATTCCATGAGCATTGATTTTTGGACCCAAGCAAAATGAGATCCTTGACAACGTCAATCTTTCCTTTGTCCATCATGATGTGTATCGGGCCCGTTGTAAGGCCTTTCTTGTCTTTAACTGGAGTTGTGATCCATGCGGATGGCTGCAGTCCTTGATCTTCATCAGCATGTGCTTCAAGTCCGCCTTGCTTTCAGCCAGCAAGATTGTGCCATCTGTTAGGAAGCCTTCCTCCAGCCCCGATGCTGTGTTCTCCTTCATGAACTGCAGGCTCTTGGATGCTTGCTTGGCTCAGCACACATCTTGAATAAGTACGGTGGAAAGATACAACCCAGACCCCAGTAAGGGTGAGAGATATAGAAACAGCCTTCTGAAGGAGGTAGACATTAAGTTGTGTGTGTGTGTGTGTGTGTGTGTGTGTGTCAAGAAACAATATTTTGCTTCACAGTTTGCTATTTTTGTTTCATAAGGGTTTCTGTCACTTGTGACTATACTTTTTGACTCCTGTTTTTTGGAATAGCAGAGGGGATAGAGGCTCTGGCTGGGGCTATACGGTCTGTTTCCTAATCATCCGATTCATCCTAAATGCTTGAGAGTAGCACCGGAAAGGCAAACTACACTCTGGCCACTGAGCCAAGGATCCTCGGGCAGTGGTTCTCAACCTTCCTAACGCCGCGCGACCTTTTAATGGTTCCTCATGTTGTGGTGACTCCCAATCATAAGATTATTTTTGTTGTTACTTCATCACTGTCATTTTGTTACTGTTATAAACTGGGCAACCCCTGGTGTGAAAGGGTCGTTCAAACCCCCAAAGGGGTCGCAACCCACAAGTTGAGAAACACTGTCCTAAGGCTTAGCTCAGTATGTTCTTTCACAAATAGAGCAACTGAGGTCCCACAGGGAAAAATTAGTGTAGACTAAGACACTCAGATAATTGGCCCAAATGTAAGTCCATAACCCTCAGGACTCCTATTTCATTGCCTCTCGGATAGCTGACTCTCTTGATTCCATGTTCTGGGGTCTGGACCGGGGGCTATGGCAGTTCTGACTCCCGTGCCCAAGAACAACAGAAAACAAGTTACAGTCAGCTGCGATCATAGCGAGAGGCTTAGAATGAGGATGGAGGAAACAACCAGTAACCCGCAAAGTAACGACATGTTTATGTCCAACTTTGAAGCAAAATGCTGGTTCAATGGCATTCTCCATAAAATACTGTGGATGCTAAAGAGGATCTAATGATGCTGGAGAGGAGCTAATGATGCTGGAGAGGCTATCCCAGCCAGTGGACACACACCCTCTTCCAAGAAACCAGGATGTCTAGTCAACAGCCTTCATTCTGAGAATACTCCCCATTCAGACCGCCTCCCAGACGTTCTACCAAGTTAATGAATGAATAACAGCAGATGGAGGGAGAGATTAGAGGTGGCGAGGAGGGGTGGAAAGCAGCGTTTCAATGCTGAGCTCTAAAATGAGCTGTGGAGAGGAGAGCACTCGGAGTTATGGGAAAGCTGTTCCGCTCGCTGTCTTCCCACGCAGGCTGGAAGGTGCTCATACCCAGATCATAAAACAGAGAGGCACCTCCGGCTTCTCGGCACAGTGTGTGGCTTTTGGAGAATTGGGTGGGACACAAGTTGTGTAAATGAATCATGCTCCCCTCCTCTTCAGGTCACCAAGGTAGCATGTGTGTATTCACGCAGGTCCTGGGAGAGCTATTTAATAGAGGTGCAGGATCAACCTTCCTCCCGGGTGAAAAATCATCTCTAATGGACACATTCTTGTCTTGCATTCAGTTGCAGCAGAATCCTCAACACTGGAGTATAAGGGTTATTTTCCAAATCCTGGGGTGCATAATTGGTGTGGGAAGCTTATTTTGA
The DNA here is from genome assembly GCF_050624435.1 of Tenrec ecaudatus. Taxonomy (NCBI): domain Eukaryota; kingdom Metazoa; phylum Chordata; class Mammalia; order Afrosoricida; family Tenrecidae; genus Tenrec; species Tenrec ecaudatus. The sequence continues at coordinate 99,706,109 of NC_134545.1, read as the reverse complement.
TACAAGGAAGGAAGGGTCCACAGAGATGAGGGAAACCCTCAAGGAGCTGAATTGACACAATCACCCCAAGAGTGGGTGCAAGCCCATTAAAGACTATGAAAAGGGTGTGTAGCTGGGAAATATTACATTCTATGATACACCAGATCACTGTGAGTCAGAGACAACCAGATGACAACGAACCGAACCACAGTGACGCGAGTAAAGGGAAAACATTTACATGAACCCACAGCCCTACCACTTAGCGGTTTCTTCTACTCGTGTTTGCAGGTAATTGCTTTATCATGTAATCTGCCCCCCCCCCGCGCGCCTTCCAGGGAGCCCCGGTGGTAGAGTGGGTGAAGGGTTGGCTCTAACCACAAGGTCGGCAGTTAGAAACCACCAACCTCTCCGAGGGAGAAAGATAAGGCTTTGAGCTTCCCGTTCGTGAATAATTAAAGACTTGGAAACCCACAGGGGTAGTTCTACTCTGTCCTCTAGGGTCACTGTGAGTCAGGATCGATTCTGTGGCAGTGAGCTTGATTCATCCCTCTGTCCATCTTTTCATCTACAGTTGTTTATGTATACCACAAATCATTACTGGCATAACCCTACTTCCCCCAGATATTTCAGAATAAATATAATCAGCCAGCAGTTCTTCACAGTTTGAGGTAAGATTTATATATGCACAAGCTCTGGTGTGCAAATCTCTGAATTTCGACATGCACTCTTTAGACCTCTGGGGGTGTCGTGGTGAAGAGTTGGGCTGCTAGCTGCCAGTGCAGCAGTTTGAAACCACCAGCTGCTCCTCGGGAGAAAGATGGGGCTTTCTACTCCTGTAAAGAGTTACGGAAACTCACAGGGGCAGTTCTTCCCTGTCCTAGCGGGTCGTTATGAGTTGGCAATCAACTCAGTGGCAGTGAGCGTGGTTGGGGAGTCTACACCCATGCAACCAGCGCTCCTTCAGGATAGAGAACAGTAGTTTGAGAATGATGAGGGCGGCGAATGTATAAGGATGCTCTACTCAATTGATGTATGTATGGATTCTGATAAGAGTTGTATGAGCCCCAATAAAATTATTTTTTTAAAAAAAGATAGAAAACAGTACAATCATTCCGGAAGGTCTCTCTTGCCCTTTCCAACCAGTTCCCACCTCGTGTGCTCTAGAAGCGACTACTCCCTCCTTCTCTCACGGTAATTTAATTTTGCCCAATCTAGAATTTCTTTTATAGGAATTATAAAGTATGTGCTGTTTGGTCTAAGGCAAGTTTCCACCAGCTGAGTTTGGCGTTTTGTAAATTTGCCCGTGCTGTCATGTATGACAGTAGCCATTTTGATGGACGAGTAGATTTCATTGTGTCATAGACCCCAGTGGGCTTAATCTTTAGTCTACTGATGGATACAAGGACATTTTTCAGTTTGGGGTATTATCTTTATACTGTTATGACAGTCTTACACACATCTTTTTGTGAATATGTGTACTAATTTCTCTTGGGTAAATATCAAGTAATAGAATCTCTGAGCCCTAGATTAGGCATTTGTTTAATTGTATATACAACAAAAAGAAAGAAAACCCAATTTTTTCCAAACTGGGTAGGCCATTTCCCATTCCCACCAACCTCTCTGACAGCATTTAAGGTTGTCGGTCTTTCATTTTAACCATCGTGCTGAGTGTCTCGTGACAACTTATTGTGGTTTTAATTTCAGGCCCCCTTCAAACTAATGAGGGTAAGCATTTTCCTTAAGTTTTTGGCTATTTGCTTATCTTTCTTTGTGAAGTGTTCCAAATATTTGGCCCATTCTAAATTGGGCTGTTTTCTTTTAATGACTGCACTTCAGGCATTTAAAATATATATTCTAGGTGCCAGTTGTTTGTTTTATGAAAATATATGTCCCCAAAGCTGTAGATTGACTTCATCTTTCTTAATAGTGCCATGTCAGGAGCCGAAGGTTTTGTTTTTTAGGAAATCTAACTTATCTTTTTTTTAAAATTTAATGTTTTTTCCCTTTTTTATCTTGTAAAAGAAGCCTTCACCTCCTCCCATGTCATAAAGATATCATTGTGTTTTCTTTTACAGCCTTCATGATTTTAGTTTTTATGTTTAAGCCCATAATCCATCTTGCATTCATTTTTGTGTATGGTGTGAAATCAAGGTTGAAATGTTTTTTCCCATTTTGAGATTCATTTATTATAATGCCCGTTGTACTTTCCTTCCTCCATTGGATTGCTTTAGAACTTTTGTCGAAAATAGAATGATTTGTGTGGGTAATTTCCGAGTTCTATCTTCTGTTCCGTTTTACAGTTTATCTCTGCTATACCACGATGGCTTAATAATTTTAGCTTTGTAATAAATCTTGTAGTCAGATTAAGTCCCTCAACTTTTTAGTTTATTTTGAAATTGCTTTGGGTTCTTTGTGTTTCCACATCCATGTTAATTTTGAAATAGTTTATGATTTGGGAATAACTAACATGTTAACAATATCGAGTCTTCCAGTCCATGAACATGGTATATATCCTTATTTAATTAGGTCTTTAATTTTTCTCATCCACGGTTTGTAGTTCAAGTGGAGAAAATTTGTCTGTATCTTTTGTTAAGTTCATTCCTAAGTGTTTTCTCTCCTTCTCTTGTTGCTGTTGTAAATAGAATTGTGCTTTAAAATGGTGTTTTCTGACTTATTTTGCTGCTAAACCATGCTCATTGACATCAAGTTAATTGCTGCTAGCTTACAAAAATGCAAGCATGAGATCTTTGTGTCTTCTGCCTGTATCTTTGACTTTGCTAAATTTATATAGTGTTTGTAGCAGTTCTTTTGTGGAGCCGTAGGATTTTTACTGCAAACAGACCAGGTCTTGCTTTCCTTCCAATTGTTTTTCTGTTGATTTCTTTCCATTGTTTTCATTGGAATGGCTAAGACCTCTAATACATTGTTGACTTTTACTGGTATAGATGGGAATCATGCCTTTCAGCAAGCAAGGTTGTGCTTCCTGCATATCGCAGGTTGTTAGCAAGCCTTCCTGCAATCCTAATGCCAAATTCCTCTTCTTGGATTATCTGTTTAGCACACACATGGAGGGGATCCGGCCCTGATGCACGCCTATGTAGGCCTTCAAGTTTCACATTCTCTTCCCATTTGGTACCAAGCTTTTCCTTTAAAACGTTCTTTCTCTCTTTCTTTTTATTCTTATTTTGTAATTAAAAGATCATTTTATTGGAGAGGTCTTACAGTTTTTATAACAATCCATACATCAGTCGTATCAAGCATATTCGTATATATGTTGCCATCATTAATTTCTAAACATTTACTTTCAACTTCCTCTTTTCCCCCAACCCCCCTCATGACCCCTTGATAAATTATAAATTATTGTTATTTTCATATCTTACACTAACCGCTGTCTCCCTTCCCCCACAATTTCTGTCGTCTCCCTGGAGGGAAGGGGGTGTGGTTATGTGTCCATCCTTGTGATCGGTTCCCCCTTCCTTCTCCTTTCTTTTTATTACAGTACCAAGGACAGCCTAATTAGTAGCGTGTGTGGATTTAACGACCTTACCAAAGAAACTACCATCGTTCTATCCACGAAAGCATGCCCTAGGCCAGTTGATGTATGGCTTGCCTACTGTATGCTCTGCTTACAGAGGCAAGAATGTTCCTGAGCATCCTGTGTTGACTCTTATCCTGATTATGATGTGGCTTGAAATTCACAAGCCTGAAATCTCTAAGCTCATAAGCTCGTGTCCTCTGCTTTTACACAACGATAAAGACAACATGCGCACGAATTAAGTATGAGCAAAACTCGGGGGAGGGGGGTGAAATGCAAGTTAATAGCATTAACACACGGGATGGGATTGCTTTGCTGAAATGGACTTGATGCCTCCACTCTGAATGTGGCCCTCATGGTTCAGCATGGGTTCTTTTGAGTCGTATTGGCAGGCTTACACGAGCTAATATTACTGGGCGGCGTGTGATGGCTTAATTCTTCTGCCAGTTTCCCCCCCTTTGAACTGGCATGAGCTGTTTGCCCGTAGATCACTGTCTAAATCATGTAAGATGTAAGCCCACCCCTGTGCCTCTGTTCTTTCTGTCTAGTCAGAGATCAGAGAGGACCAGTCGACACCACTGACCATGTAAATGCAGGGAGTGAGGCTGTGTTTGTTGGGCAATATTTAGCCGTAAGGTGCAAAGCCAGGTCATCCAGAATCTGATCGCATTCATTTAGGTTAGTATCCAAAACACGACGTGTAACTGAGAAGTCTCCTGGAGAACCCTAGACAGAAGGCAGACCACCTCCCCAGGACGCAACAGCAGCGACATGCAGCCTCGCAGAGATGGGAAAGCTAGCGTGTTGTCAAGGCTTGGCAGTCCTGGTCACCATGCTTGGTCTCCTAAGGCCACCATAGCAAAGTGTCACCAGCCAGACAGCTTTTAAGAACAGAATTTCTGTTTGTTCAGAGTTTCGGGAGCTGGAAGACTGAATTCAGGCCCTCAGGTTGGCCTCTCCCCTCTGTCTCAACTAGAAGGGAAGACCTTGTTCCTCGTTAGCCTCTCAAAGCAGTGGCCTTTGTTGATGTCCCTTGGTTTTTGGATCTCTGCCTGTCTCCTCTCTGCCCTTGTCTTTCAAAGACCCACCTTACTCCAGCAGGACTTGGTTAGTTTAACTGATATCATTTACAAAGGGAAAAACCCCAGCTACTTTCCCAAGCAAGGTCCTGTTCACTGGTACAAGAGCTAGGGCCTCAAGAGATCATTAGGAGCGGGGGGAGGTAGGGGGGCTACGTGGGGACACAATTCAGTCCATCACAGCACATGGGCACACATGGTGACTCCCCCGCCCCTTGTGTCCTAAGGGCCTCGCAGCGCGGAGCTGGTGGAACCAGCCAAGGAAGTTGTGCTTGGAGAGAGTGCGATGGGAGGAGCGCCAGGTGCACAGGGGAAACGAGCAGGGATGCCTGTGCAGCTGCGGGCTTCCTGAGAAGGGCTTGGTTGTCTCATTGATTGCCTTCCACGTTCTGTGCTTTGGACTCAGATGGCATGGAGGAAACATGAGCCCGGGCCGTGGTAAAATGCCAAACGTGGTGCCAAGGAATACAGTGATTTTGTCATTTCAGATGTTTGCATACTGGGTTTTCTTAAAGCGAGGCACATACTTCAGTCAAACGCAGAGCCTTCCTCCTCCCCCGAAACCCTTGATGTGCCGCTGCACACCCTACTTGAAATACCCTGTCCTAATCATCTGCCCGCCTCTCTTCTCTTGTGAGGAGGGCAGATGTGAGTCAGGGAGGGTAGGCCTCCCACCCTCACCCCTCTGGGTCAGAATGGGGCTGTGCTCCATGGGGGTTTCCGTGGTTGGCAGTGGACTGCCAGGCTTTTCTTCCAAGGCACTTCAGGGTGGAATCAAGCTTCCAGCCGTTCACTTAGAGGCAGAGCATGAGAACTCTGTGCGCTCCACAGAGAGGTCCAATCTCCAGTCTCTGGGTATTTCCCACTTGCCATCTTGGCCTCCTTCTACTGCGGGCAGAGACGCCGATGAAGGGGGTTGTCACCGAATCCATGGAGGGGCTGAGGCGTGAGCAGGAACATGCTGGGGTGGCAAGACCCACACAGTGTGTGTGGCTTGCCTGTGGTCTCCTGCAGGTAACTACGGACTGGAATTGTTCACCTCACCTGGGCTGCTGGAGACCCTGACACGGGAAGTCTTCTTGAGTTTCCCTTCCGGGTCCATCAATCAAGGGGGTGGGACTTACCATTCTTTTTCCCAGTCGTCTTTCTACTTGGCATTGGGCTTGCCCTTGACCCAGAGAAACAAACAAGCAACAAACAAACAAACAAAAATCCCCTATTGCACGAAGTCACGTCCCGTATAGGTGGTACAACGTCAGACCTCTGAGAGAGGTTTCTGGGCTCTCCTCTTCACTGTGGCGTTTTGCTAGGCATCTTATCCTAGTGTGCCGTGGGGTGGGTTTGAACCACCCACCCTTAGATTAGCAGCTGAGGGTTAGCCGTTGGCACTACGCTGGGACCCGCTGCCCTGCCCAGCCTAATCAAACATCCAGGGGGCCTGGCCTCCACCGTGACTCCTCTGCAGACCGCTTGGCAGGAAAGCATGGCTCACACAGCCTCTGGGATGTTTGGAACTCCGAGGAGCTGGGCCGAAGGCAGCATGTGTGCTGTGAGCCTGAAAGCTTGTGAATTGGGAGCTCTGTGACCCAGAATGCTAGCTGCCTGCACTAATCTGAAACGCTGCACTTACTGAGCCTGTGTTCTGTATGCGGCGAGATCCTTGGCCTTTGAAGTTCGAGCATTTTTGAATGTCATGTGCTCTGGTTTCCTTCCAATGGCCTGGGAGCTCCAACTTAAACACAGCTTCCTTTTGGTTGCCTCTTCCTGTTTGGGAGAGCCTGGCATAATATTTTGTCTTCTGGGCTCCAATAACCATGTAATTACTCTGTAATCATATAGTAATTAGCATGTACTATATGCATTTATTACATAATTATATTCCTGGAGGGCTGCGTGGCAATTATGCTTGCATTCAGCGTATCACTTTCTATATGCTGTATAATGAACAAGTATATAATTTGTTGCTGTTTTCTGTTATCCTAATTTCAGTTTACACACCAGGAGCTGGAAGCGTAGTCTCCCGCCCCAGTGTCTGCACGTGGTCGGACAGGTGCCTGCTCCTTGGCCCCACTCAAACCAAAAACCACACTCCCTGCCACAGAGTCTGTGCCAACTCCTAGCGACCTTAGAGGGCAGGGTAGCCCTGCCCCTGTGGGTATCTGAGACTGTCACTCTCTGTGGGAGTAGAAAGCCTGCCTTTCTCCCGCAGAGTAGTCAGTGGGTTTGAACTGCAGATGATTCCGATCACAGCCCTCCATGCCAAAGAATGCCAGCTGCTCGTGCCAGGCCCTGCCCACCCCCTTCCACACACTGTACTCCTCATGCTGCCTCCTTGACCAAGAATGCCCGCCGCTGTCAGTTTCGGGTAGCTCAGAGCGCCCAGCGTCTCCAGCTGAGTGGCAGGCCCTTGGGCTTGGAGCCAGGCTGACGATGGCTCCGCTTTCTCTCCTTTCACAGTGGAGCACATTTCCAAGGGGAACAACTGCCTGGACGCAGCCAAGGCCTGCAACCTGGATGACACCTGCAAGAAGTACAGGTCGGCCTACATCACCCCGTGTACCAGCAGCATGTCCAATGAAGTCTGTAACCGCCGCAAGTGCCACAAGGCCCTGCGGCAGTTCTTCGACAAGGTCCCGGCCAAGCACAGCTACGGGATGCTCTTCTGCTCCTGCCGGGACATCGCCTGCACCGAGCGCCGGCGGCAGACCATCGTCCCCGTCTGCTCCTACGAGGAGAGGGAGAAGCCCAACTGCCTGAGCTTGCAGGACACCTGCAAGACGAATTACATCTGCAGGTAAGCCCGCGCCCCGCGAGTGGTAGGTGATTGATGAGGGGGCGGCCAGGACAGCCCCGGGGCTGCTGCACTTACCACATGGCCCTTGTTCGTCCTGGATTTCTGTCCAGGTCGAGGAGAGAGGGGGAGGGACGTTGACTGTAAGGGATTGGTAACAATTGACCTCTGCTCCTGGCATGAGCTCTTCGTTCAGGCTCTTGGGTCAAAGAAGCACCTGGACCTTTAACACAGAGTGTGTGTCCTGAGCGGTGAAGACATGTGGTCATGTAGGACTGCGTTTAGTGAGCACGGGGGTGGGGGTGAGGGGACACTTGTGATGGAAGGCGCATGCTCACGCTGCAAACCCAAGAAGCTCCGGGGCCTACAGTCAGGGGGCACTGACTAGGGAGGCTGGAGAACCACAACAGCGGCGGGTGGGGGTCTAGGGGGCGGAATTGTGTCCAACTCTGACAAGGGGAATTCTTAGAACGCCTGGTTCTGCTCTGAGGCCCAGTCACCATCTGCCCAGTTAGGCAGAGCTAGCACGTCTCCCTCAGCCATTCTTCCAGATAATTCTGTCTCGTCAGAAATTCTGCTGAGCCTTGACTGTACTTTTGGTATGCCCACTTGCTCTTCCTTTGGGACCATCTATTGATTTATTTAATGGTTGGTGTAGTCTGTGACCCAATCTCAGGGTAAAAGTAAGTTGAGCCACATAGGATGCTGTGAAATTGAAGACAGGTTCCTCCTTTCACTCTGCTCCCACTGGTCCCAGCCCCCAGGGGCACAGTCCTGTCTGATGTGGACCTTCCGGGACTCGGGTTGGCAGGTAGTTACTGAGGTGGCAGGTAGCTTTTGGTAAGCAGAGAGGTGCCCTCTCTGGAGGCTGAGGATGCTTGGGGATTGGGGGGTGTCCCCCCCTTCAGAAAACAGGCTGGGGTCCTGAGCTAGCGATTCGATGGGACACCTGGAACAGTGGTTCTCAACCTCCCTAATGCCCCGACCCTTTAGTACAGTTTCTCATGTTGTGATGACCCCACAACCATAAATTTTCATTGCTATGGGTCGCAACCCACAGGTTGAGAACCGCTGACCTAGGCCAAGGCCTGTGCTCTGTCCCCAGGTTGGAAGCCTGAGAAAGGTGGACAAGCGAAGGCAGGTGTGGGTATGCGCTTGTTTCCCCAGAGTCTCACAATCTCTCAAGAGCAAAGGGCAGGAGAGCGGAGTTTCTGGTTCATGTAAATTTTATTCCAGTAGAGTGGGATCCTGTTCTTTCCTTTAATCACCAAAGAGAACTCATCCTCCACAGTTAGCTGGATCTCCCTGGAACGCTGATGATTTTCCGGGGCTAACGCATCCCCACTTTTGCTTCTTTTGAAGTTGGAAGCAGGGGGTGCTGCTGTTGGAGGAACAACGTGTATGATCAAGCGAGATGGGAAAGGAACTGGGTCTTGGCAGAAACCAGATGTTTCACTGTGACCCTCTCGGCTAGGGCCTGGGGCCAGGAGTGGCTGTGCTAGAAGGTGCAGAGGAAAAGGCAGGGCCTCCTCTGAGCTGGTGGTCTGGGGCAGCGAGTCAGCCAGTCCATCTACAAGTCTCAGGAACTAGGTCCCTACTGAAGATGGAATGATACGGCTGTGGAGCTGGACCTGGGGAGGAGGGCCAGGAATTTCTCTGAGGTGTAAGCAGGTGCGGGCCAGAAAGTCGTGAGCTGTCCTCAGATGACTCCAGAATCTGAAGCCCCTTCTTCAGGGAGAAGGGCTACTTCTTTCTTGGAAAGCACTGGGGGATTTCAGGGGGCTTATTGGCTTAAGACAGGGCCCTCCCCCACCCCCACTCCCCATCTGTCATCTACTCACTGATGGTCCAAGTCAGGAGGCCTGGGCTTTGGGACCTGTCGGGGGATGGGAAACTCTAAGAGAAGAAATGGAGCCATGGATAACCACTCTATCCCTCGAACAATGGCTGGGAGGGGGAGAGCCCCTGCAGGTGGAATCTTCTCCTCTCCTCCCAGCTCTCTTCCCTGAGGAGGCCCAGAGCAGGCGTGTGTCCTCCCCAGACAGGCTGCAAGGCCATGCTGAGCAGGTGGCTTAGATCACTTAGCATGCTCTTCGAAAAACAGAATCCTTTGAGGGGCGATGTGAACTGTTTCAATCGGATTGTTTTTGTGCTAAGCTAAAAGGAAAGGAAAACAAATCTGTCTGGGAAGAAGTAAGACCAGCGTGCTCCTTAGGCGCAACGATGGCGAGACTTCGCCCTACCTACTTTGGACATGTTATAGCAGGAAGCCAGTTCCGGGGAAGGAAGATCCTGCTGAGTAAAGCAGAGGGGCAGCGCCCAAGAGGAAGACCCTCCACGAGATGGACTGACCCAGTGGCTGCAACAATGGGCTCAGACCTAAGAACCATTGTAAGGATGACGCCGGACCCGGCAGTCTCTTGTCCTCTTGTACACAGGGTGGAGGCGAGTTGGAGCCAACTTGTTGACATCTAACAACAACATGGCGATAAATAGGTGGGCGTTCGGGACACATTGGGAGCTTGCAGATGACAGGTGGTTTGGATGCCGTCTGGGGACCCAGGTGGACCTTGTAAGAGGGGCAGGTTTCACAAACTGTGTGAAGACATCTCCAAAAACTCAACGTCGACTCAGCTGGTGGGGGCAGCAAGACAGACTGGGTCTCTTACTGTGTTTTTTCTGGTGGCTCCAAGGCAGGCTTGGCTGGAAGGTAGGGGTGTCTGTCTCACGGCCGCGTTTCTGAGCCTGGTGGCACGCAGGTTATTTGAGAATAAAACTCTTGGCCACCTCATAGGGCAGGAGCAAACTACCCCTGTGGGTCTCAGAGACTATAACTCTGTACGGGAGCAGAAAGCCTCCTCTTTCTCCTGAAGAGCAGCCAGTGGTCACCAGCCCCATGTCTCACCATTCTGCCACCAGGACGCCTTCTGGTTTGAAAGTTTGTGCTAAGTGTGATTGGCGGGTTTTCTGTGCTATTTCAGCTGTGTCCTGGGAAGACGAGTCAGTGGCGTCCCCTGACATTGCCTCATGGTTGTTAGGTTCACAACGCCTTTCCAGAAAGGCGTCTAGCTTTATTAGCCCAGACCCCCTCCTTTCCACCTCCGCTGGGTTCAATGCATGTGATGTAAGTGGCTCGATTGGCTTCCGGTATTTTCTGTCATCAGATTGCATGAATCTCATCTTTAATTCTCTGCCTTCATTTCAGTTCCTGCTCCTTCATCCCTCTGGGCGAGGTGGGGGTTGCCAGGACCGCCACCCCACCCTCCCACCCACATACAGCTGGGTTGAGAGGAGAGTTTCAGTGGGGTTTGTGTTGTCCTTGTTCTAACCCTTCCCTTTTCACCCCTTGAGGGAGAGACCCCAGCTGACAGGATGACAGGAGGCTGAATTTGAAGATCCAACCACCACCACCCCCCTCAAAGGGAAGGAATGACAAGAGGGAGAAGTGCTTCTTTAACACCCCAGCTCCCTCAGCCTCCCCCAAGGGCAGGCCTCCAAGCTGTAGGCAGGCAGGAGGGATAGGAACAGGAAGCCCAGGAAGGAGGCCCGCTGAGCGATGGTACCTTGAGGGGATCGCCCTGGATGAGTGGAAACAAACTGTGAGTGAATCGTTGAATGGAAAACAGACGATCTGCTTTGCAAACCCCAATCTAATTCACAATCTAAACGCAATCGAGCCCGTTACCAGACATGCTGTGTCGAGGTCACGATTAAGCAAACAGACGGCAACCTTGGTTTTTGGAAGTGCGCGCTTGGAGATGCTCGGAATCCAAGGCTTGCCCAGCGGGGACCCTCAGGGAGGTGTTCTGCTCATGAAAAGCACAGCTTTTCCTGGTTTGTATCTCTGGGAGTGCAGGTTTGTTTCCCCAGGGTCCCCCTGCCTCGGTGCCAAACCTGCTCCTTGCCCGCCTGCCGCCTTCAAACAGATGAGCAGTCACTTCAGCTTTTTTTCCCTTTCAACTCTGTTTTGCTTTTTGCTCTCCCTTTAAAGGAAGCTGGCAGGTTCCTTTCCTCTTGGGGGCCTGGGGAGAGGCGGGAGGCTTGACTGGTGGGCCTCCAGGCTGGTCTGTGAGCTGCTGCACAGGGGGGGATCATTACAAGGCTCTGATGGAGTTTCAAAGCCTCACCTTCTTTCCCGGAAGCACCCTGGCTCCCAGGCGGCTTTCCCCCTGGCTTCCTCTTTCCTCCATCTGGCAAGGGTGTCGGGACTGGGTTTGACTGCCCTGAGAGCAAATCTCCGGATTCCTGATGTAAGGTGTTATCTGTGTGTTAGTTAAATGTGCACTTTGCTCTTTTCCCTCCCAAATCCTGACATTCAGAAGTTGCTCAGCGCGTGAGCACTGGCCCCCAAGCCCAAACACCAAGCCCACTGCCGTCAAGTTGACTCAGTTCGGGTGGCTTGCTGTGCGTGTTAGGCATTTCATGGCTGGCATCTTGACCAAAACATGTTGCCCGCCCAAGTGGGTTTGATGCCAGCCTCTATGCTCATCATCAAGTGTGTCACTTGGGGCCTTGAGCACACGTTTTTTGTTGTTCAGAACCATCAAGCCGGTTCTGACCCATAGCAACCTTATGATCAACAGAACCAGTCACTGCCTGGGCTGGCACCCTCTTCATCATCGTTCCCAGGCTGGAGTCCAGGGCTGCAGCTATGGGGTCAGCCCATCATCTCCTTGAGGACCTTCCTCTTTGTCACGGTCCCTCTACTTTAGATGTCCTTCTCCAGGGACTGGTCTCTCCAAAGTATGTAAGAGGAAGTCTTGCCATCTTGCCTCTAAGAAGCATTCTGACTGTACTTCTTCCCAGACAGATTTGCTTGTCCTCACAGGTGCATGGGCTTAGGGCACCATAAATATGATCCTAGCTCTACTTTGTCTATTAGTCCTGCGGGCACCCCTCTGTCATGGCAAACCCTTGGGCATTAGAGTAGAGCTGTGCTCCACGGGGGGGGGGGGGCTCTTGCTTTTATTTTTAACTCTTTGAGTGTGAATTCGGCACAGGTCAACGGAGCAGATCATCAGCTTTACCGGCCACAATTCACATGCCTTTGCTTTGTTCATTCTCCTTCACTGCCATCCCTCAATGTACCGTGCCTTGTCCAATCTCTTCCCTGGGTCTCCTGTTCCATTCCTCCTTCTTTCCTGCCCCTCTGCCTTTGACCCTGGAGCCAATGCTGCCCCTTTCCTCTTAAATGGTTGGTTATTCTAAAGTGCGTGCGCCTCCCAAGGGTCATTGTTCTCCGTCTAGACCTGCCTGTCTACTATTTGGCTGAACATTGAGCCACAGGGGTGAGTTCCTTTCCAGACGGCAACTAAGGGCCATTGTCCTGGGGCTTCTACCAGCCTCTGTTCCACCTGTGTTGTTGTTAGGTGGTATCAAGTCAGTTTGGACCCATAGCGACCCGAAAGGTAACACTGCCCAGTCCTGCGGCTTCCTCACAATGGCTCTTCCTTTAGAGCCCCTGATTGCAGCCACTGTGTCGATCCATCCTCTGTTTCACGGCCTCTCTACCAGTCATGATGTCCTTCTCCAGGGACTGGTCTCTCCAGAGTATGTAAGGGGAAGTCTTGCCATCTTGCCTCTAAGAAGCATTCTGGTTGTACTTCTTCCCAGACAGGGTTGTTTGGCCTTTTAGCGGTCTGTGGTGATTTTGATCTTCTTTGCTGGCGCCACAATTCAGATGTATCGATTCTTCTTTGGACTTCCTTATTTAAGGTTCAACTCTCACATGCAAGAAGGCAATTGACAATATCGTGGCTTGCAGGCTCCCCTTAGCCCTCAAAGGAACACCCTTGCTTTTCAATAATCGGACGAGATCCCGTGCAACGGATTTACCCAGTGCATCGAGTCATGTAACCTCCTGACTGCTGCTTCCATGAGCATTGATTGTGAAGTCAAGCAAGGTTACATCCATGGCAACTTCGATCTTTTTTCCATTTTTTCCATCCTGCTGGTCCAGGTGTGAGGACATTGGTCTTCTTTACACTGAACTATAATCCATTCTAAAGGCTCCAATCCTTGTTCTTCATCAGCAAGTACTTCAAGTCCTCCCCCCTTTCAGCAAACAAGATTGTGTCGTGTTGCAAGTCGTTAATATGACTTTCCCCAAATCTACCTGTAAGCCTGGTCTTTCAGGATTTTGAGTTTTGTCCCACAGTTAGGACCTAATTTGAAAGCCCTTGGTGGTAATAGCTGGGCACCATCTATTGCTTCAAGACTCAAGGTTATGGAGATGTGATATTTTGTGGGCACTTCAGCTATTGTTAATTAACAGAAGGTTAGGTCTACCATCTTCTCTTTGAGCACCCTCTCCCTTTCTATTCCAATCACAGAGACATATTCCAGAGTCCATTCGGCTCCCAATGCCAAGCAAAGAGAGCTTGAGCTTGCTGATCAGCTTGTTGTTTCAGCTGCAGCCACTCACTCAGTGGCGCTGTTGAGGAGGATCCCGAGGCTGCTTGGTGGCTTGCTGCCTGTGCCCCTTGGTGGCTGTGCCCCTCTTGGCCATTGGGGCACCAGGTAACAACTCCTAGTGCATACTTATGTGTGCAGGCCCTGTGTCCAAAGCAGTCCAGGGGCTCAGTTGTCAAGGGTTCCAGTGAGAGCCAGCCCTCCAACAGGACTCCGCCTTCCTCTCACTGTACTCTTGGATAGGATGGAGCATGGCTTTTGCCTTCTTTCTCACCCATAGCACTAGGTCCAGGCTAGTTCATGCCTGTTAGAAAGGTTCTGACGATGCTAAACCTCTGAGAAAAGGAGATCAGACCCAGGTCTCCGAGCCCAGAGTGTTAGGAATGGCAGTTTTGATGAAGTCACAGATGACCAGTTTTACCTTCCCCAGAGGAACCCCAGTGGCTCCGTGGCTAAGCACTCAAGGCAAGGTGAAACTCAGTGCTCTGAACCCACTGAGAGGCTGCTTAGGCGAGTGAGCTGGCAGTCTGTTTGCATCAAGATCACAGTCTTAGAAACTCTGTAGGGATGGTCCCTTCTGTCCTTCAGGGTCACTGTGTGTCGGAATCGACTTGCGAGCCATGTGTCCCTTTCCCAGGGATCCAGGCTAGTATCATTGCATTGTGGAGCCTTGGGGGACACTTGAAGAGCTCCACATGTAATTTGAAAGACTGTTCCCCTGCTAGCAGTCTCTACACAGAGGGGGACCCTGCTCTGTTGAGGGAAATACATGGTTAATATGTTTACTGGGGCCACTGGGAAACCTATCCCCCAAAGCAGGTAGCAGATGACTTACTGCTTAGGCAACATCCCCAGACCGACAGCGCCAGCACACCTTTGCAGGGTGAGGAGCCTGTTTCATTTGCCTGGAGTCAGACCCATAGCCCATAGCCCACTGCCCATAGCCCACTGCTGACCTTAGAGATCAGGGACAGGCGCCACTGCTTGGGCTGAGGTGTCTGTCACTGTACCCCGGCTTGTCCTGACACATGGCGTGCAGGGGAGAAAAATGGCTCCAAGGATAATTAATGCCTACAATGCGATGGGTAGATTAATTTGGCACTTAATTTTATTTTACGCTGATTCGTTCGCAAATGGAAATCAGCAATTAGACAATGCCAACTTTTGAACCATGCCAAAGAAGGGTTGGGAATACTAGCAAATACAAGTGAAACATTTTCCAGTTGACTTGAGCAGTTTCTCTTCTGACGATGACACGGGCCGCCTTCGGGGATGCTGCAGAGGGCTGGGTGCCTCCTGGAGAGGAGTGGGGCCCACAGCTGTGTGCCACCTTCCTTCTGTGCGGGAGGCCTGACAGGGTCCTGGGTGTTCACCAAAGATTGGCCACCACCCTCCTGAATAGGGAGAGTGCCCCTGAGCCTGCTCCTTGATTCCACGAGTCGGAATGAGCTGAGCATCCTGTCCTTCTTGCTGGGCCTTCCACGTCTCAGCTCCTAACCTGTGCCTGCCTCTTGCTGTGTGGCTGGCCAGCGAAGCCCTGTCAGGGCCCGTGCGTCTCTGGCTGGTGGGTAACCTGAGCCCTGGATGAGGCTTGCAGCCAGCTACAACTCGCTCCATCTTGTCACCATGTGTCGCTCGCCTTATCTCTCCATTGACAGGGGCGGTGTGAAGCTATTTGTCTGCTCCTGCTGGAGCCTGTCACTTAAAAATGCCCATCTAGATGGATGCCAAGATTCCTCTTCATGGGGCCCTCCTTCTCCCTGCCCCTTTCTTCACCTGCCCATGACCTTACCACTTTTTGTCACTTTTCGCTGCTGTAGGCCCCCAGGCTGAAAGAACCCGGGTCAGCCATGAGGGTCATGAGTGTCGGATCCATGCAGACCTGGCTCCATCAGGTGGGATCTTGGCATCAGGACGTGCTTTCCCATCTCTGAGCACGAAAGCAGTGACATAGGCATGGAGTGGATCTGTCCTGGAACGCCGACCTGCGAGGCCCGGGTTTCTCTGAGGGAGGGACTGTCAATGTGCACATTGCTTCCTTATCGAGCAGGATAACCTTGCCAGGTGAAGGAGAGGGTGCAATGAAAAAGTGGTGGACCTTGAAGGTGATGGATGGACCTCACGGCTGCCGCGGTGAACTCAAACATCACAATGCAGAGGACGGGGCAGGGCGCACAGTGCTCCCTGCTCTTGGACACGGGACTCCGCGCACCTGCACCCACTCAAGGACGCCTGATAGCACCTGCCAAATGCGTGCTGGACTGAAATCATGGAGACCACAACTGGGTCTCAGAGAAGGGGTTGGGCTAGGGGAGAGGGCCAGGTGTGAGAGTTCTCCACTGAGAGCTGGTGGTAGAAGAAGGTAGAGGTTGGATCCCCCTACGAAAGTGGAAGGAAGAACATCAATCCCACAATGAACACTGCAGACCCCCCACCTCAAGTTGAAGGTGACTGTGCTGGCAGACGCCTTAGAGAGGGCACACTCACCTGCCTAGTGGCGAGAAACAAAGACCCCACAATCTGAGCGGGAATAGACATACACTGAGGGTACGGGCGCAGAACTCAGAGGGACGGACCATGGATGTAGCCCTCGGAAAGTCACCCTGCCACCATCCTCCGTCACTTATCCTTCCAGCTAGCCTGCAACGATTGCTTCAGGAAGAAAGCCCTGACTCTTCCCCCAGGTGCCGAGAGGAAGGCGGATACACATGCATGTCCCTACCTAGTGTGACCGTCTGTGACCCGGAAGGTAGCCAGTGCGGCATCAGACCCAGCCGCGGACATCCAGCGCAGCCCGGCTGTCAGCAGAATTTAAAGAACCAGATTTCTGTTTTCTCAGAGTTTGGGAGCCTGGACTCTGAATTGAGGGCCTCAGTAGGTCTCTCCCCTGTCTCAGTTCGAGGGGAAGACCTCTCTAGCCTCTCACAGCAATGGCTTGCCTTGCTGGCCACTGGCCTCTAGTCACATCCTTGCATCCTTTCTTCCCCCTGTGTGTGAGTCTCTGCCTGCCTCCGTCCTTCTCGTTCATAGGGCACCTCCAGGGGGGCATTGGATCAGGACCCACTTCACTGCAGCAGGATTTTGTTAATTTTTTTTCAATGTAGCAGGAAGGGCAGGGGGCGGGGAACAAGACAGCAGCTGCTGTAGAAACAGACAAAGCCGGGGCGGGGTGGTAGGCCTGGGGGTGAAGCCAGACCCTTTACTGAGAACCAGGGCACCCCCTCCCAAATGTGACGTCTCAGTAGCCCAGCCCCTTGCAGGATGAGAAGGAGTGGGGTGATAACCCCAACCAAGGGGTCTCCCAGTTGCCAAGTGGATCAGTGCAAACCAATTGAAATTTGAAGCCAAAATGCCAACTTTCCTGCCATGGAGTCAATTCCAACACTTCGAGACCCTATAGGACACAGGAGAACGGCCCACATCATTTCTGAGACTGTCGATCATTTCCACATCAGAAAACTGCATTGTTCTCTCGAGGGCTGGCTGGTGGATTCAAACCTATGACCTTGTAGGGAGCAGCACAACAGGTCACCCGCTATTGCACTGGGGCGCCTTGTTAACTCCCAGTTCCGGTTTCCATCACAGTTACCAGCTGAGCGTCCTTGAAGACGTTCTGATGTTCCTACACTGCTTGGGCCGACTACCGCCTGCACCGGCACTTCTGGGTCCAGGCACCCTTTGTGACACCGTGAGGAAGGTAGCAGTGAATTTCACGTCCATCAGCGCCTCTTAGCAGCATGGGGGGGGGGGGGTGGGGGTGGTAAGAGGTGGGGGCTAGGAGGTAGGCAGTGCGGGTGGGGGAAGCAGCTCCTCAGGTAATACCTGGTCATTAAGCTCTTTCTTTATCTCATTTCCTTCAGCGCATTCACTGCTTATTATAGAGTCGTCTCTTCAGTGACAGCTTACTGATTTCAAAAGAGCCCTTTCTACAAATAGGAGGGGGGAAACAATCCTCCCAGTCTGAACCATTCTTGTGAATGCCATCGTTCACTCAGGACCCATTTATCAGCCTGCTGGACACCAAAAGCGCTCACCTGTGCATGTCTTGTGCCCATCTGGAGCCTGCCTGGGGCTCCTCACCCACCCTGTCCTCGGCCCGCCCGCACCCCCAGGTGGTGGGTTATCAGGGACCTGGCCTCAGGCTTCACAGCATAGATGGATTCTGTGCTGTCTCAGAGTGACAGCCAGCTCTAAATTATCCTCGGCTGTGTCACCCGGCTGGGTCATCCAGGTGTTTTGCCTGTCTGCCTTCACCGCGCCCTGTGGCCATGCCATCCTGTGCAAGCACCTCAGGTGGGTGCCAGTGTCAGGGGGAAACACCTGGGCCTCCTTCCTGGAATTAGGGGTGCCAATCCCCTCTGCTCTTCCCAACAGTTTGGGCTTCTTCAAAGGAACCCCTTCTTGCTCCTTCTGCTGTTGGGTTCAGGTCCTAGGAACCTCTAGGTGTAAAGACAGAGAAACAAAGCGACCTGCCCCTGCTCAAGCCCCCTGTGTCAGGTGGATTTGCTCTTTTTGTTTTCCCTTCCAGGGGCAGTGGATGCTTCCATGGCATGCAGTTCCATGCTCGATGGGTTTCACCCACTGAACCAGGGATGGAAGGAAAGGATTGAGGAGAAAGGGGATCCCAGCACCCTTGGGAGCCGCCTCCCCCAGGAACCAGCTTCAGGTTCACTGGTCACCCATGCTGGCTGTCACTGCAGCCCCATCAGCTCAGGCTCATTCCCTCCAGTCCTGACCCCTCCCCCTGTAGGGGACAAGACTTCTTTTTCAGGATGTAGCATGATTTACAGTGAAATAGAAAGGTCCCAGTTTTTGTGTGAGAAAGGAACCAGAGGCCCCGTAGCCAGATATGCGCAGTGTAGTCAAGGAGGGAGCTGTAACTCATGATTCATTAGGGCCACTTGGGGACACTGTGGTCACTGGGGCATCCTACTGTGTCCCCATCTACTGGCCAGAATAGACTCTTCTCAGCCTGCAGGTCTGATCTTGGAAACCAACCGGCTGACCCCTCCTTTCTGTGTCTTCTGGTTCAGACTCACCTCGCCCCTTCCAGGTCAGAGCAGACTCAGGCTCTCCTGAGAGAGCAGCGACCAGCCTCTCCACACTCCCCTGCCCCACATCAGGTCTTCCCCTCCCAGGCAGGCTTGCATTTACATTTCCAACCCAGTGACTGGGAAAGTGCTCTGTAATTTCCAAATGCAATTAATTATGCAGAAAATAGTTTGCATCCAAGAAAAACAAGACTTTTAAAGAAGCACCCTTGTGGAAAATCCCACAGCTAGTAGGAGGCCTGGGCTTTTCCTCTTCCCACATCCTGGTTTGCGGTCAGTCTGGTGAGGATTGGGGGGCTCACGCCTTGGTCATGCTCATTCTAAGATGCAGACAACCTGAGGTCTCAGTCTCCCCATCTGTAAAATAGAGGCAACGACACCCACCATCTTCAGAGACAGTTTGAGGGTGAAATCTCCACAAGTGCATCCGGACCATTTCCCTCTCTCTCCCTCATCCCACTCCCCACTCCCCCACCCCCCAAGATTTTCTGGAAGGAGCCAGAGAAAGCTTATGAGTCCCAATGTTACCTTCCCCTGAGTAGTGAACAAAGAGATAGTTAAAGTAGGGTGTGTGTGTGTGTGTGTGTGTGTGTGTGTGTGTGTGTGTGTAAGCACACGTATCTTGAGCAGAGGGTTGCAATGTCAGCACAACCCTGTGAGCACAATGCTAAGCTTTGCACGGCACCATCTTTCCCGTCTCTGAACTCGCAGGAAGACCTGGGGCAGGGGTAGGGACACATCCCAGAAGCATCCAGAGCATGTGTCATCTCAAAGCCTTTCCTTTCCAGGAAGTATAGCTGTTGACCCACAGAGACATGCAGGCAGAGTGAGGGGCACTGGCTGGCCGGGAGATGCTCGGGTGTGGACTGATGAAGCTCACCATTGTTCAGGCTGAATCGGGAGCGTGGGATGGGTGGGGGTACTAAGCGCGGTGTTGGTGCCCCTGGGCTGACTGCGAACAAGGGGTTCTAAGAGGTGTTTGTGTGGCTGGCTCAGAGAGGAGAGGGCTTCTGCAAAGGGCAGTCACTGAGTCAGTGCAACTGAGTCTGCGCTTCCCTTGTCTTCTGGATGGTTTCCTGCTGTGAATCATCAGCTCATCTGCTCTGAAGCGCACCAGAACCGGGGGCTGGGGGCCTCTGGGTGCTGGACGCCGGAGCTGAGAAGCTGGAGAGCTGATGGCATCCATGACTGTAGGAGTCTGTGGGTGATGGTGATGACGATGGTGGGGAGAGCAGTATTTCTCTGACATTTACTGTGTGCCAAGGCCTGGGCTGAGCTCTTCACAGCACTTACACATGGGCTACAGTTGCTCCCCATCCGCCCCACGTTACACAGACAAGGGCGTGGGACTTTGAACAATGGACCCCAAGTCACCCAAGTGGTACAGCTGGGCCCCAGGCCCTGAACATCTGGCTGGAGCCATGGTCTCGTCAGTGGTGCTTCTGGCTCCCTACACAAAGGCTCTTGTAAACACCTACATCGTTTCCCAAGGGCTTCTGGGGGTGTGGAATTGGATGCTGGAGGTGGCCGTGGTTTGTTCTTTATTTTCATTTATTTATTAATTTTGATTTTATTTTCTTTTGAGTAAGAGGCTTTGGGATCATTGTCATCATAAGGCTTAGGAGCCCCTCACTAAGCATGTTTTCCCATGAAAACAACGGTTCAAGACGCCTTTGTTTATGTGGCTTGAATCTATCGATACAACCAAATCAGGAATCAACACAGAGGAGAGGTTGATGCTTGTCTTAATGCATTTAAGAAGTAATAACACCATAAGTCACAGAACGTAAAAGCTGTATTTTCTTAAATTGGAAAGATAAAGAGCGTGGTGTGACACGGTGCCTTGTTTTACATGTCTACAAGTCTATTTCTGGCTGGCTGGAAGAAGGCTGGATTTTCAGGTCTGCTTCTGTAGGCCATCCTCTACAGTATGTCATGGCATGCAGTCTCCTGGGACAAATACTACTAACCTTCACAGTTCTCTCTGGAGAGAATGCAAGTGGCAAGGGTCAATGAGGTCTTGGAAGGATGAGGAAGGAGACCTGGTGACACAGTGGCTGAACCCTAGGCTTGAAGAAGGCTGTTCAACCACCGCCAGCCACTTTGTAGGACAAAGACTTGGTGATCTGCTGTGGTGACAGCCAAAAAACCCAGTGAGGCAATTCTAGTCAGTCCCCTCGGGGCACTATGAGTTGGAATCTACTCGACAGTCTCCAACAACCACTTGTTATGAGCATAGTGTTGACCTTGAAGATACCCCTCAATCACAAGACTGTCAGCGTCCCTGAACCTCACTTTGAGAACTGTGGCAGGAGGACCGGCATGATTTGGGGCTATAAAATGGGTGTGCGCCACATTCTTATGGGCTCCTGGGACCCAGACCATCCAAGTGGCACCTGGCTGTGTCCTCCTGGTTGAACTCTAACAGGTCAAAGGACAATGGGTGGTAGGAGGACTGCAGAGCTCAGAGCCTGACCCTTCCAAGTGACAATGGGCACAAATAATGGGAGACCTGCTGAGCGCCTGCTGGCCACTGGACCTTCACAGCAGGGCCATCTGGCAGTCTGGGTGGCACTCCATAGTTGGCATCTAGCTCTGAGAAATGCCCCAAGCAAATAATGCTTTCCAACATTCCGAAGGATTTCTAGGCCACAGTCCTTTGGCCTTTGGTGAGAACTTTGAGCTGACTGGTGGAAATCCGTTGTGACCAGAAAGACTGGCTGGAACCCATCTCTTGGTAAGGGGTTTGGGGGACTGTCCCGGTAAGCTACAGCCTCCCAGGAATGCTGGGTGGAGACCCTGGGTGGGGGCCATCCCCTTGTAGCCCCTCTCTGCTCCTCCTCCACTGTCATGGTGTGAACATAAAGATTTAGTGGCATCTAGCTAGCATGGGCTAACCCTTTGAATCATAAATGCTAGGACGCTGGAAGTTCAAGATTCTTGGGGGACCCCAGTAGTTGGAATCCTACTGCAGAGTCAGTTCATCAGACAGCCTGAGACTTCTAAGAAGCGATCTGGGGAGGAGGAGGACCACCCCTCCAAGCGTGCTTTTTCCAGCAAGGGATCTCGACACTGTTCTCCTGGAGAGGCTTTCTGTGGAAATAGACAGAAACAAGGGGGCAAACACCTCCACATTCAAAAACTTCAGTTACAAACACTTCTACCTACAAAGAAGAGGTATCATTTGAGATGTGGCTGTGCTTTTCGCTTAATGCCCAAGGTGGTGGTTTGGGTTTTACTGCTCCCAGGCTTGTTCCCTGTTTCTGTGCTCTGCTGGGTCAAGAACTGCCAGGTTGCTTGGTGCCTGCCTCCTGTTGGCACAGAGTGGGTGCGCAGTGATCCTCATCAGTGCACCACTGGCCTAGGGCACCGGGGAAGACTTCTCAGAGGGGACAGGGGGTAGTGGCTCTCACCTACAGCTGAATCAGGATCAGCTGCTACTCCATGACATCTGAAGAGACCCCTGAGAATGTTCGTTCCTAGACCATTCCCAGGAGTCACGGAGTGAATGGTGTCCTCCTACAACAGACAAGGCCGTTCTATTCCTGTGAATGTGACCTTATTTGGAAATAGAGCCTTTGCCATTGTCATCTGTCATCAGAGCCTGGATGGTGTCCCTATAAAAGAAGAGGCATAGGGACAGCGGGAAGATGAGTGTGTGAGTCAGGCTGCAACTGCAAACCAAGGAGCCCCTGGGACTCCAAGAGGCCAGGAAAGCCATGGGTCTTCCCATGGAGCCTTCAGAGAGCATGGCCTGGCCACACGCTGCCCAGACAATAGCCCCAGGATTCTGAGGCAGCACATTTCTGTGCTTAGATTCACCCAGTTTGTGCCATTCCAATATGGCCTCCCCCGGGTCCTCAGAGACCGGGGAAGTTGGGCAATTTGTGCCACTACCTTAAGGAGTTGGTGATGGGCCTCATCTACTCTCAAAGGGGTGGGTCTGCACAGCTGAGAGCATTATACAGGCATGGAGACTTCAGGAAAGCGAGCACACTACCTGGCAGCACCGGGGCAGGGTGTCTGCCCAGGTGGGGGACACAGGCTTAGCAGGTTGAGGTGTTAATGTGTGGGAAGGGACCGTGGCTGGAAGTTTATGCTGCACTCAAGTCGAGCTTTGGCTAGAGGACTCTGTGTGTGCATGTGGGGGAGAGGGAGCGGGGGGCACCCTAGGAATGCCTAGTGGAAAGGCATCTGAGCCAAGGACACAGGCCTGGCTCTAGGCATCATCCGTTCTCTTGTCAAACTGGAGTCCCCCCTGTGATCCAGCTGCGGTCCTCCTTGCGCAGGAGGAAGTTGGCAATCAGCTGTCCACAGGCTGAGCTTTGCCGGAAGAGGAAAGCCATTTGGCTGCTCTCTGCCTGAAGACGCAGCAAAACAGATGGCTGTCAGGGACTTGTTTGAAAAGGAACCCTCCTTTTCAACATGACCTTGAGAGCCATCTCTAACCTGGGCGTTTTTTCACTGTAATTTAGGAATAAGGAAGACTGGCATTTCTTCACGGTGTTCTTGTCACTATCTCCCTGTGGACGTGTCCTTGGTTGTCAAGGGGGACCGTGGGTTGGGAGGAGCCTTGTCTAGAATCGGCACCTGCAGCTGGCCTGAGGTCCAGATTGTGGGTGCGTGCACACGTATTGGAGAACCAGAAGGACAGAGATCCTGTGAGCCCAGGTAGTCAGGCCCCCGGACTTGTAGGAGAACCTGGTGTGGTCACATTGCTCTGCCACCTGCTGGGTCAGAGGAGAGCGTAGGTGGCAGGAGGGTGGTGACAGGCGTACCACCCAGGGAGGACGTGAGCATGTTCACGGCCTGGGGAGGCATGACCACGTAGACAGCCCAGGGAGGGGGTGACCGGGAAGAGGAAGACTTAGGCCAACCTCGCTTCTCCCCACGGTCTGCGAGTGAATTGCACCTGATCCTCACTGGCCAGTAGCAAGACATCCTCCTGCTATGTTTTTCATGGTAAGCACTGTTCAAAAAATTCTGTCAGTTCCTCGATTCAGTGAAGGAAGGATAACTTTGATTCCCTCTATCCGAGTGGGCTTCTCCAGCAGTGGCCACATCCATCTGGGAATGGTTGTGGGGCCCGGGGGCGCATAGGCAAGGATTGCACTCTTCCTGCCTCTGGCACCAAGGGCAGGGATGAGCGTGGGATCCCAGCCAGGCGGGAGCCCCCACCAGCTCCGTGGGCTGCGATTGGCCCTTTCCGGACAGCAGTAGCCTCCCTGGTAAAATACACTCGTGTGGCTCGTCAGACTGTGGTGAGTTAAATGACAAGGCCAGCACGGCATTGCACAGTGGCCGCCCCGGAGTCCACGTAAGGACTGCGCTTAGTGCGGTTTCCAGGCTGCCACGGAGCCTCTTCCATGCCTGGCACGTTGTTCGTGCTGAGGGTGGGTCTGCAGACGTGGGTCAGCAGGCAAAGTCCTGGGATTCATTCAGTCAGTCAACAGCTATTGACTCTACAGCTCCTCTTTGCCGGACACCATTCCAGCAGCTCACAACCTGGAGGCAGACGGCGATGGAGGGAAGGTGCAAGGGTGGCCCGGCAACTAGGTGCTTGTTCAGCTGCAACCTGGAAAGTCAAGGTTTCAACCTACCAACCCCTCTGCGGGAGATAAAGACCTGATGATCGCCTTTGGTAAAGACTGCAGCCTAGGCTATCCTGTGAGGGCAGTTCGACTCTGTCCTATGTCCTATCGGTGTGCTAGGAGCCAGAATCAACTCATTGTCAAGGACGGAGCGGACTGCCTTGTTAGTGGCCATTGAGCTGGTTCCAACTCGTGCCGATTCCATGTGTACAGGGGAACTGATCCATAGGATTTTCATGGTGGTAACCCTTGTGAAGCCGAGCGCCCGGCCTGTCTGTCAAGGCACCTGTTGTGGGTTTGAACCCCAACATTTCAGCTAGGCATCAAGTGTTTAACTTCTCGCCCCATCCATCCGAGGGCCCCCAGTATGCTGTGGATGCTACTACCCACCGAGCAGAGACAACGTACAAAGTGATAGGAAGGCAGGTGTGGGGGAGGAAGTGCACATCCTGTTCACATTTCAGAGCTGGAGGCTTCGGGGAGGGCTCTGAGGAGACCCTTGGAGAATGGGTCCAAACCAGCCCTGGGATCACTGGCTGAAGGAACGGGCAAGTAGAAAGTGGCCTCTGTGGACCATGGAAATCTGATCCTGTGCTCTGGAAGGTGAACCAACCTTTTCCTTGCAGCCGTGAGAGCTCCAGGTGAGGCGTAGAAAGTTACATGGGCAGGCTGAATGGGGCCATAGGATGGTGAGCCGTGAATGGGTTGCTAAGCAAAGTGATGGGTTTTCTAGAAAGCAGGCAGTATCACCTGGCACCGTTGGACTAAGCGATTGTTCTTGATGAGCTTCCCAGATCAGGAGCAAGAGTGCTTCCCTCATGCCTTATTAAAAAGGAAGATATTCTCAAAACCAAGCTCACCGCCATTGAGTTAAAGCCGACTCCCAGTGACTCTCTATATAAGTCAGGGTAGAATTAGCATTGTGGGTTTCCAAAACTGTAACTCTTTACGAGAACAGAAAGCCTTGCTTTTCTCCCATGGAACGGCTGGTGGTTTCAAACCATTGATCTTGCAGCTTGCAGCCCAATGCGTAACCAGCATGCCACCGGGGCTCTGTAAGGAAGATGTTAGGGGGGAGTTATTTGCTAAGCACAAAGTCTCTGTTGACCTTAGAACAACTTGCCTAGAAGAAAAATGACCTTCTGTGTATTTACTATTGAAATTAATGTTCCTGAGGAAGTCTACAACCCATTAAAGATTAATAGAGGATCTTATTTGCATAGGTCCGCCTTAAAATCTATTGGTGCAAGTGGAGGGTGCTAGCCATTCAGCCATCCCTCCGCCTTCCCGCCCCTTCCCCCTGCCAGGAAACTCAGAGACTGGGTTCCTTTCCTGGGCTTGAGGCTTAGGTACCACAGAGATATTTAGCATATTTAGCGCTTGTCTTTATGGGGAGGGGGTGTCAGGGGAGCAGTTTGGCAAATGATTAAAGTCAAGAGAGCTTGTGCAATTTTAATTTTTCAGCCACTGGGAACCTCCAAAGGAGCAAGTTTGACTGAAGGAGGCCAGGCAGCCTTTGGGAGAATTTCTAGGACTGACTTGTGTCCCTAAACTAATTAGGATTGAGCTCCTCTGGCTGTAAACACTGGGGTGCTTCAGTCCCTTCCTTCGGAGAGTCGAGCCAACCCCACTGTTTGCACCAAGGCGATTCTGACTGCTAGCAAATCTCTATCAATTGATTTCTTTATGGGAACAGTTAGCCTCATCTTGCTCCCTCAAGCAGCTGGTGAGTCAGAACTGTCAACTTTGCGATTAGCAGGCCAGAACTTACCCAGTGCTGTGCTCAGAGGGGGCTGGTGTTGGTAGGTGCCGTTGAATCCATCCCAGCTCACAGCCACCCTATGTTCAACAGAAGCCAACACCACCCAGTCCCATGCCAGCATCACAATTGTTCTTATCTCTGAGCCCCTCGATGCAGCTACTATGAAAGTCCATTTTGCCAACGACTTCCTCCTTTTCACTGCCCCGCTACTTTACCAAGCATGATGTCTTTTTCCAGAATCTGGTCTCCTCTGACAATGTGTCCAAATTACTTGAGATGAAATCCCACATCCTTGCTTCTAAGGAGCCTTCTGACTGGACTTCTTTCAAGATGGAATTCTTTGTTCTTTGACCATCCATTGTACTATCAATGTTCTTCGCCAGCACCATAATTCCAATGTGTTGATTCTCCTCCTTTGGTCTTCCATTATGCAGTGACCAGTTCCACGGGGTAGATAAACTCAAAACCAAACCCACTGCCATCCACTCAGATCAGACTCATAGTAACCCTGTAAGACAGAGAAGTGCCCCCCTGTGGGTTTCCAAAACTGTAACTCTTTATGGGTGTGAAGACCTCATCATTCTCCCTTAGAAGGGCTGGTGGTTTCAAACTACTGACCTTGTGGATAGCAGCCCAACTTGTAGCCCAGAGGGTGGATAGCACTCCCTTAAATTAATACAGGCCAGTAAGGGCAATGTCTCCAGCTCACGTTTATTGATTCATGGGCGTGACTCTATCTGCCTGTAAAGCACATTGCCCTCCTTAAAGATGTTGACACCTGTAGGAGAAATCTCTCTTTGGCCTTCCATTAGGAATAGATCTGATAATAATTGAGTTTTCTGAATGTGTCTTGGACACATGGATCGGTGACCTCAGGACACAGCACTTCATCTGCCAAGTGAATTAGCAGATGTATTCCAAGGGAAGTATCAGTACAATCACGTGTTCCCTAGGATCTTCACAGAGGTCTCAAGGTCAGTGGGGATCTCTTGGGCTGATGTGGAAAGAACAGAAGACTCTGACAGGGATGAGGCACAGAGTTAGAACCGCCCAGGAGGGTTTCCTGGGTTATGATATTGACAGGTGCACATCGCCACTGCTAAGTGGCCCTGTCATCCTGCTTTTCAGTTAGCAGCCAATCACTTGACCGCGGTCCTCCCTGAACTTCTCTCCGGAGCCGTCCTATGGTTCAACCTGAGTCCATTGAACTGAGAAGTTAAGCGATTGTACCTACGTTTCACGGTGAAGAAGTGGTTGAAGGAAGTTGTAGTCTTGGTTCACTATCAAATGCTGTGTTCAAAATCCCAATTGTGTGCTGTTTCTCCGTACTATTTTAGGTTTCTTCTGCTGCTGCAACCAACAGTCACAAACGTGTTGGTCGAAAAGAGCCAAGGTGTATTTTCTTGGACTCCCGTGGGCCCGCGGTTCATCAGGGTTTCGCTGGACTAAAATGGGGAGAGCTGCGTTCCTTGTGGAGGGCCTCAGAGGGTGTTTATGACCTTGCCTTTTCCACAGCCCCGACTGACTGCCTCCTTCTGCCATCTTCAAAGCCATTGGGATCTTTCTACACTTCATCCCTCCGCCTTCCTCTTCCTCCTCCCTCTTCCACATGTAAAGATCTCTGTGATCACACAGAATCCATCTGGAAAATCCCAGGATAATCTCCCCAGTCTCAAATGCCTTCATCTTAATTATATCTGAAAAATCCCTTTTGCCACATAAAGAAACTTAGTCCCAGGTTCCAGAGGTGATGGTGGTTGTGAGCTCCCATCCAGGGGGTTCCTGCCCATAGTCTCCCCGTGTTCAGCAGAAGGAAACGTTCTGCGCTGTCCTCACGCCTGCTGTCGTGCTTGAGCCCATTGCAGCCACTGTGTCCGTCCATCTCGTCGGGTGTCTTCCTCTTTTTTACTGCCCTTCCACTTTACAGAAGCCCTGGTGATGTAGTAGTTACTCCATGGGATGCTAACTACAAGGTCAGCAGTTCGAAACACTCCTTGGGAGAATGACCCATAGCTTGGGTCAGGCACACCTTTGTCCTTAAAGTGATATCCTTGCTCTTCGGCACTTTAGAGAGATCTCATGCAGCAGATTTACTTAGTACAATGTGTTGCTTGATTCCTTGTCTGCTGCTTCCATGAGTATTCATTGTGGACCCAAGTAAGAGGAAATCCTTGACAACTTCAAACTTTTCTCCATTTATGCTGGTGTTACCTCTTGGTCTAGTTGTGAGGATTTTTGTTTTCTGTACATTGTGTTGTAATCCAGTTTGAAGCCTGAAATCCTTAATCATCACCAGCAAGTGCTTCAAAACCTTCTCAGTTTCAGCAAGGAGTCGTTCCACCCACTAATCACAGGTTGTTAAGCCTTCCACCAAACCTGATGCTGCTTTCTTCCTCGTGTAGTCCGGTGTGTCTGACAATTGGCTCAGCATTGAGGCTGAATCAGTACAGTGAACGAGCACAACCTTGATGCACACCACGTCTGGTTTTAAACCACCTTATTCCCTTGTCCGTTCCAACAACTGCCTCTTGCTCCACGTACAGATTCTGCGTGAGCTCGACGAACTGTTTTGCAAGTCTCGTGCTTCTCATGCTTTGTTGATTATGATCCACGGTGTCCAGATTTGGGGATGGAGCTCTCTGAGAACCATTCATCTTCTAAGCAAGGAGCAACGGTTAAGCTCCGGCCCGCTAACTGAAAGATGGGCAATTTGCACCTACCTGTGGCTTCCTGGGAGAAGAGACCTGACAATCTGCCCCTTTGAGCATCCACAGCTTTGGAGACTCGTTGGAGCAGTTGCACTCTGTCACACAGGGTCGCTGGGAGATGGCATCAACGCAACAGTGCACCCCAGCAATCTTCTGCTTCTCCTTCTGTGGCACCTTCTTTTTCTGCAAAGTCAGCAATTTGACCCCCACCAGCTGCTCTTTGGGGGAAAGATGAGGTTCCCATAAAGATTGATAAGCCTCAGAAACCCTAGGGAACAATTCTCTGCTTTCTGTAAGACAGCTCGTAGTCAGAATCGACTTGATAGCAGAGAGTACCTTCTTTTAAATGTTAAGGATTTCGTGAGTTGTGGGATTCCTCATTTACCTCTATTCCAAGTAGAGTCTAGAATGCCCAGAGCCACATGTTGACCTTCAGTTAGCTGGAGGCATTTTATACCAAGATCTCTACCTCCATCTTATCGCTCCCAATCCCCTCACTACTTTTGACTTGCATTCTGAATGCTTCTTAACCTTTTGTCAGAAGCCAGTGTGGGCACAAATCTGTAAGCAGTCATGACACCCAGGGTTTCTGAAGGGTTGAGATAGAACCTCTTCAAATCCAGGGATGAACAGCAGGCACCTCTTCTCACCACTCTGGATGAGGGGTGTATGTGTCTGCAGAATCATACAGGAGGAAAATTCTCACCGGGCCGGCATGGAGTTTTCAGGCACTTTTACTGCTGGTTGAACATTCAGATTTTATTTCTTCTCCCCATGGCCCAAAGTCACAAAACTGATTTTTAAGTTTCCCTGCAGAACTATAAACGACGTATTGGATATATTTGACTGTTCAATAGTCTTAGTGTGGTCGTCCCTGGCAGTTATCGGAGCAGTCGATGAAGGGCTGCCCCGAGTTCAGTGGAAGTTTCATCATCCAGAAAACCTCCCTCTCTTTTCTTCCCCAATGGCCTCCCTAAAAGCAAGTACCATCAAAGACAGGCTTTCTGCATGAATGGGCATACTATAACATGGGTAATACTCCAAACCTTCATGTGAGTTGGCAGTGCAGGATAGGATTGTTGGGGAGTACCCCACGTCCCCGTTACTTGTTAGACCAGTGGTTCTCAACCTTCCTCATGCTGCCACCCTTTCATACAGTTCCCCATGGTGTGGTGACCCCCAGCCATAAAATTATTTTCATCGCTACTTCATCACTGTCACTTTGCTACTATCATGAATTGGGCAACCCCTGTGACAGGATCGTTCAACACCCCCAAAGTGGTCGCGACCCACAGGTTGAGAATCGCTGTGTTAGCGGCTATCAGTTTGTGCATCTGGGGAATTGGATCTGGGTGGTGAGCCCTGGGTAGGGTACGAGTCTTGACTAAGGGCCTGCTCAGCGGCCTCCAATCGGAGCTGTGGAAAGCCCTTTCTCAGGTGGAATGAATTTCCCCTCCTCCCACTGTCCTTTGCTTCCCCCTGTGCTGGGTAGCAATGAGCTGTCAAGATGGGTCAGCTGTGCTGTAGATACTGATCAATGGCTGTCAGTGGGCATGCCAGGTGGCTGGAGGAGGGATACTGAGTTGGAAGAGACACTGCTCTGACCTTCCCTAGGGGTTAACACAGCAGCAGACCTGCCCCCGCAGCAGTGTGATTTCCACCCACAACCTGCTTTCCCCCTGAACTCTTGGCAAGGAGAGAGACCCAAGGCAGGAGGCAGGAGGCAAAGACACAGTCAAATCTCTAAGTGGCTTCCCCGCTCTGTGGCTTGGGCACCCTGCAATGAGACTCCAGGGCCAGGAGGAGCCAGGGATCAGGATTCCAGGTAGGTGGGTTTGGTTACATGGGATGTCACTTCCCAAACATGAGGATGAGGCTGAGCAAGTTTGAGGGGACAGACATGGAACACTGCTGGACCAGTTTCCTGGCCCGGGAAACAAAGGTTTTGGAAAAATCTTCCAGGCGCGTTGGACCTCTGCAGAGCATTCTTTCTTAACAACATGTGGCTGCGGTCTGGCTAAGTCACCTAGACGCTCATCTTAATAAGCCCACAGCCAAGGGGTGATGAAGACAAGATGTAGGAGCCCCGTGCATCTGCCCCTGGGCCTGGTGAGACTCCACGCTGACTCCAGGGCCCCAGACTTTCCGAAGGCCCTGATGAGCCCCTAGCTCCTGAGCAAACATAGCTGCCTGGGCTCCCAGAGTGGAGGGACAGACAGCAAGGCGACAGGGTCTGCTCAGCATCTTCAGTGGAGAGCCTGAGTTCCCGCAGGACGCCCCCGGCCCTGCTTTCCAGGAGCCTGGTGGAGAAGAAGGGCTACGGGAGTTTTCTAAAAACAGAAAGGAGGAGGAGGGGATCTGTTTTGTGTCATCTTCCCAGAAAATTACCCATAAATTACCCATTCCGGTGCTCCGGCTCTGTTGCCCTGGGTCTAATATTAGCATGTTTTTCCTTTCTTTTTTTAAAATTTTATTATTCTGCACAAGAAATTAGCAGTATCAACAAGCCTGCTGATAGTTAGTCATTTCTGAAATATGTCTTCTCCCCCAAATCCCAGAGGCAGCGGGGAGTAGCTTTTCTTCAAACACCTGTGAGTTCCTAAGACCGAGGTCTTAAGTCAGTCTGTGGGGCCGGGTAGGGGTTAGTTCCTGGCTTTCAGACTTACCCCATTTGTTTTGGTCCAAGTTCCCTTCAGTTACACAGATGGAGGCTGTTAAGAAGATGTAAAATAAGAGCCTGCAGAAGATAAAAGAAAATGGGTGTTTTTGTGTTGAGCGGAGGTTGTGTGTTTTTGCCCCGAGGCTTAGGGTGAGCCAGGAATTGGGGAGAGAAGCTAAAAGGATGGAAAGTGAAAACTTCCTGGGCACCTGGAGTTTTCCGGGTTCTGGGAAGGGTACTTTATATCATTGTCCTGAAAGTCTCAAGGAGCCAGGTGGTGCTTTGGGGTGCTTCTGGACAGCCAACCAGAAGGTCACTGGCTAACCCCACAAGACATTCCAAGGGAGAATGATGAGGCTGTCTGCTCACAAAGATGTATAACCTTGCAAACCCTATTTTCAGGTTGCTCGGAGTTGCAATTGACTCAATGGTATGGGGGCTGAGTAGCACTGGCCGTTTCTCAAATGGAGAAACCGAGGGTTGGAGAAGATTGATAACGTGCTCAGATGGAAGGGCACAAAAGGTGAAGTTGGGATTACCAACCAGGTGTGTGGCTCTCTCAAGCCCATGCCCGCAATGTCATTCCTTCTAAAGGACCCGTTGAAAAATCTTTCAGAACCCAACTGACTTCAACTGAAACCCAAGACTTCTGAAAGCCTCGGGTCCACGTTGGCTTCAGAAAAGGCCTCAGTAACATCTCACATGAGCAGATGACTAAAGAGGTCCTGCCTCCAGTCTCGAGTCTCTCCTGGGAAGCCAAGTCTCTGGGTATTGGCGGGGTTCAAAAGAATCCTGACCCAAAGGGACCTTCATCCCTTGCTCCCTCGTCATCTGTTGGTTTCTTGTACCAGGGTGACGTCCTTGCATGTTGCTGCGATGCCAGATGCTATGCCTGTGGTGTTTTAAATACCAGCAGGTTCACCCATAGTAGACAGGCTTCTTTGGAGCTGCCAGACTAAGGCAGACTAGGGGGAAAGGCTTGGTGGTCGACATCTGGAAATTAAGTCAATGGGTTGCCACAGGACATTGTCTCTCTTGATTGCTTGGGACATATCATTGGGAGAGATGAATCGGTCACTCGTGAGGGACATTTATTTGGCAAAGTAGAGAGTCCTTGAGGGCAAGACACACCCTCCATGAAATGGATTGGTATAATTGCATTCACAATGGACCCGAACGTGGCAGCAATCATGCGGATGGCACAAGCCTGAGCACAAGTTTGTTCTGCTGTTTGACTTAAGCCTGCCATGAATCAGAGTCAGCACCTGGCAGGCTCTATCATAAAATAGATAGATACATAAGATTGATCGATACATAAGACTTTATGAATCTTATGCATTTATCTCACCATATATCTGTCTGTCTTTGCTCAGGGCACACACAAAGTCATTGGAACATTAAGAAGGAGGCTGGTGTCAGGGGAGAGCAATTTACGATGACTTAAATAAAATCCCAAGCCAACGAAAGTCAAGCAGCCCTCCCACTTAGTCACCCCAGCGCACTTACAGGAGGTTGTCGATGAATTCTTCCACTGATTTCCATCTGCCACCACCCAATCTGTGTCTTTGAATGGGAGCTTAAGCTCTTTGGCCCTCGCGTTTCTTGTCTGTGAGATGTGGGCTAGTTCTCTAGCCTCAAAAGAGAGAGTCCTGGGTGTTTAGTGGATACTCACTGGGCTGTGATCTGCAAGGTCAGCAGTTCAAAACCATAAGCTTCTGCTCAGGATGTGGCTTTCTACTCCTGTAAAGAGCTGCAGTCTCAGAAACTCCCAGAGGCAGTTCTACCCTGTCCTGTAGGGTCACTTTGAGTTGACATCAACCTGACGGCGGTGAGTTTGTTTTATTTGTTTGTTTATGAGCCTCAAAGGAAACTAAATGCTTCAACATTAAAATCGTGGGTAATGGCAGAAGGGGCTCATGGGTGATAATAGCTCCGAGTGCCCTGTAGATTATATTTCTGATGTGGAGATGCAGGAAAGAGGGCAGGAAATCCAATAGCAGCCTACTCCCGAACTCTGGGTAAATAGCATCAGAGCCCGAATCGCCGTTAAGATCTCCTGATTCCTAGACCGGGTCTCAGTTCCATCACACCTGGCTTGTGGCCAAGTATGGGAGTCATCTGGAAATACATCCCAGCGAGGATAAGCCAGGATGGTTTGAACTGGGCATTGTTAGCACGTACGTATGTTCTTGAGCTTGCCTTGGTTGGACTTTTTTCATATCTTTAACCTGTTTATCTTTAACTCTACAACCACCACCACCCTCTGCACACACAGACTGGTACAAAAAAAGTAGGTAAATGATTTTTCTCTACTGTCAAAAGACCATCTGCTGCCTGAGAAGCCTTTCCTAGATTTTATCGTGATTCTCATTTTTTCCGTTTCCAGTTAGCAGCCCGCTCGCCCTCATGTGCAAGCTCCCGTGCAAACCGCTGCTGCCTCTCAGGCCAGTTGCCTAAGGCCACCTTGGCATTGTAGGCAGCCCCTCCTTCAGGAGGGAGACGCGCTGCTACGGTGCTCTCTGTCCATTTCCTTCCCCTTGTCCAGGATGCACTGCTGCTGTAGTCATGGAGATTCCCTGTCTCCAGAAGAAATCCGACAGTGGGGTTTCTCTGTTAATCCCACACTGGACAGTTGTGCCTCCACTGCAGCCCAGACAGGGAAGCCCTGGATATTCTCATGTGGCTCATAGCCCAGCAGGAGTTAAGAGGTGCATGGGGGCTCTGCTGGGGTTGGGTGTTCTCCTACCCCGTTTCCTCTGCCACCAATCACCATACAGACAGCATGAGCTCAGACGGCAGGTGGTCGCTGGACAGATGAAGCATGCAGACGGCCTAACAGCTACTGGACTCTTGCTGCCCACGGGTACCAGTAGTCCAGATAGCCGCCACTGCCCTGGCAGTCTTCCTGGCATGTCTGCTGTGCTTCCCACCGGGACC
Source organism: Tenrec ecaudatus (assembly GCF_050624435.1). Taxonomy (NCBI): domain Eukaryota; kingdom Metazoa; phylum Chordata; class Mammalia; order Afrosoricida; family Tenrecidae; genus Tenrec; species Tenrec ecaudatus. The sequence goes on along the minus strand of NC_134545.1, from coordinate 99,671,606 downwards.
CTGGCGCTTCCCATCAGGACAGCAGTCGCTGTTCCACAGAAGCCCTATTGGCGACACTCACCCCTCTGTGCACTCTCCTGGAGTCCTCCCCTTCCGGCCCGCCGTGTTTCCCTTTGGGTCACCGCTGCAGTCTCCAAGGTGACCCTCCTTTACCTTTGGCCACTTTCTCTCGGTCATCATTTTCCCCATTGCTGTGGGTGTGCACAAATCGTTACCAAACACACGAACGCCAGAAGAGCCCCCCGCCCCCTAATATTCTGTCGTTGCTTCTCTGAGTAGAGTCCTTCAATGGCTCTCGCGGCATTTAGGATGAAACCCGAACTCCCCACCGATTCAAGGCTATTTCATGACCAGACCGTCCCTGGCATCTCTCCATTGGCATTCGGTGTTCTGGCCACTCGGGTTGAGTGTCTAGTCAATTTCTAGACGTTGAGTGTTGAAAGGCTTGGAAGAAAAGCCCAGCGACCTCATTCCGAATGGGGATGAAAAGATTACGGCGCACAGTACTTCTCCGGTACTTATTGGAGCTGCCCTGGGATGGCAGCTGAGGACCCACCCTCTGCACCACACAGAGGTGCCTGTAGAGAAGCCCTGGTGGTGCTGCGGTTATGTGCTGGACTGTGAGGCACATGGTCGGCAGTTCGAAACCACCAGCAGCTCTGTGAGAGAAAGACTGGACTGTCTACTCTCGTAAGCAGTTTCCGTCTCAAAAACCCATAGAGGGTCTCTCTGAGTCAGCATTGACTCGATGGCAGTGAGTTTGGTTTTGGATTTTCTACTCCTGTAAAGAGTTACAGTCTCAGAAACACACGAGGGCGGTTCTACCCCATCCTATTGGTCACTGTGTGTCATTGTTGACTCGATGGCAGTGAGTTTGATATGGGTTCTGGACGCATTGCAAGCTACCGCAATTGTTAGCGAATGCTCACATTTCCTGAAAATTTACTAAATGACCTAACTCCAGCACACCACTGTATATACATCTTCTTTTTCTCTGGTTTTCCCACCTGTAAAACAGGAAGATTCTCATGGGCATCTTCTGACTCCAGGTCTACATGCCAGGGAGAGGTGGGCCAAATGTGGAAGGGCTGTGGGTAGTCGTGCATCATCATGGCTGTGCTTGCCTTGCCGTCTTACCTGAGACTCTGAGTCCACCGGCTGTCTCAGCCTCCAGGCCAGGATCTCTGCCAACGCTCCTTACTCATTCAGGCTTCTGGCACGAGCAGTGTATTTAGTGATATCGTCTGACGAGGGCCATGCTTTCTGCAGGAGACTGCCTCGATTAGCCTCTCATTTCCAAGCCCACTTGTGCGTCGATTCTGGAGTGGTTAGGCAAAACGATGCCGGTGACACCATCCTCTTGCCGAAGGGCAGTAATCCCTGTCCCAAGTCGTTGAGTTATTAGTCTGCTGGAGAGACTCCAAAGAACAGGAGACCCAAAGGCAGAGGGACTGTCCCCAAACTCAGGGCGGCGGGAGGTGGGGGGTGGGGGTCAGGCAGGGCTGAGAGTGTGGGGCTTCCAAGAGGGAGACCCATTCAGTGACTGCTTGTGTGTAGAGCTGAGGCCCCAGGGGGCAGCGCAGCAGTTGGCCTGTGTGAAGTTCACAGCCCCATGCCACTGGATCATTAACTTTCGTGACCAGGAAATGTGACGAAAGCAGTCGTGCGTCCAAGCTGGGTGTGATTGGAGCCACTTGAGTAGCCTGGACCACCTTTTGGGATTGCCTCTGAAAAACAGAATCCCTTAACCAGGCAACCCAAACCAGCCAGATTTTATATCCTTCCATGTGCACAAGGGCAGTCAGCGAAGACACAGCGTGACCCAGGCCGGGTTGCTAACCAGGTACCGGCACATACACATGCATGGCCACATTGGGGGGTTGGGCTAAGGCACTTAGCTGCAGCCCCTGGCCCCTCCTGCTCTGGGGACTCAGTGGGAGGCCCCCGGCACCCAGAATACAGATGTATCAGATGGGCACAGATAAGGGATGTCTGGACAGGCCTTGTTTACAGGGGCTCCTTGAGCTGGCCCAGGCCTCCCTTTCAATGTCCCCAGTCTGAGATCATTCCAGTTGGCCCTTTAAATTGTCCCCAAGGGTGTGCCACCTATCACAATGCCCCGAACTAAACCGCCCACACCCCATGCGCTCAGCCCCACCAGCCCCGACTGGTCATTAGCACCCTGCACGGAGTCGAGGCAGCTCTCCTGTCCGGTGGACAGAAGTTAAAACCACCCTGGATGTGTCTGCTGCCAACTCGCCAACTCGCTGAGCAGAAGACAGAAGGAAGCTAGTCCGACTCCCATTGTCTCCGGTAATTGCCAGATCATTTAAATTCTTTTGTTCCCCGTGCTCCTCAACACAGAAACAGAGCTGTGTCTGTCTGAGGTGACCACAGCGGGGCTCTGGGGCTCACTCAGGATGTCTCCCACAAAGTCCCCTTCAGAGGTAAAAGCTGCCAAGAGGCCGCAGCGATCCCGCCTCCTCCCAGGCCCCTGGGCGGAGCAGCATCTCCCTGTGGCCAGGTGTCCATGACCTCCCCTGAGTCCCGGGCTAGTGCTGATGGAGAGTGTGCCTGGCTGCTAACGGAGAAGTTGGAGGTTGGGGTCCCCTCAGCAGCACCTCAGAAGAAAGGCTTGGCGATCCACTTCTGCTGAGAACCCAGTGGACCCAGGTCTACTCTGACACACCTGAGGTCAAGAGTGAGGCTGGTCTCCATAGCAACCGGGAGAGATTGCTCCCACAACCCAGACTCTCCCATTGACCCGCACCTGATTTCAGAGGGTTCTCCACAGACAGACCCAAGTGCTCCTTTGACCTTGGACTAGCTAGATGCTGCCTGCAACCCCGGGTCCGCCACACTACAGCACAAGCAGGGGTCACCCCGCCGTGTCTCCCATCAGTCTCCTCCCTGGACTGGACAAATTCACTATGCCCCAGCCACAGGGCAAGAGAAGACTTAGAAGACAGGTACACGGATTTCCAAACCCCGTAGGAATGACAGGAGCAGATGGGCTCGAGGCTGCCAGTCAGAGGCTCGGGACATGTTTCTGTACAAAGTAAATATTTTCCCAGTGTGGCTCTCTGGTGAGTGTGTGAAGCAGCATATTTCCTCAAGATGCAAATCAGCCGAGTCAGAAATAAATGTTGAATGGGGACTTCAAAGCATCAAGACTTTTATAGGCCCCGAAGACTTCTCTTCAGATCTCTCCAGAAGCACCCAGGTGGAGGCGGCTGGGGGCAAGGGATGTGCTTCGGAGTTGGCTATGGGAGAGTGCTAGACGTTAATACTTTGCATTTTCTATACAGTGTGTGCACAGGGCAAAAAGGCAATTGAACAAAGGACTGAAGAAGGACAACGACTGCCAAGAGGCTTACGAGGTTTTAAAGCCTGTCTCCCCTCTCTCTTCATTCGGCAGGTCTCGCCTTGCAGATTTTTTTACCAACTGCCAGCCCGAGTCCAGATCTGTCAGCGGCTGTCTGAAGGAGAACTATGCAGACTGCCTCCTTGCCTACTCTGGGCTCATTGGTAAGATGGGGAGGAAGGGGAGAAGGGGGTCCAGGATCTATCTGGTTTCCACATCCTAGGAACCCTGGGTGCCGGGGGGTGGGGGGCTGTGAGGTCTGCCAGGGAAGGACGAGGATAATAGATGCTGCAGACCAAGGCAGGAAGCAGGGATTATTCCAGAGCAGGGAGACTTGGGGTGTGGAGCTCTGGGAAGAGAAGCGACCTAGCAACAGAAATCATCCCGAAAGAGCAGGGACTGAAGAAAAGAGCCAGTCACACAGAGTTCATTGATTTGGGAAACTTTGGATAAAGGGAATTTAGCAGTCCTTCTATTGGGGAGAATCAAAAAGGTTCTTTACTGGAAATGGCCCTTTGGGAAAAAATTTAAAACCCTAAATACAGGGGTCCTTCCTTCCATTTATATTCTAACTACATTCAAGCTAGAGTCTACACACACACACACACACACACACACATACACACACACCAAAAGACATTATATCAATGCTATTTTCTATCTTTTAAGACTGGACGCTTTGGGAGGACAGCTTGTTCCCACAGATAAATGGAGCAGGAGGGGGAAAGGCAGGTGTGCCCGGTCCTCAGCCTGCTGACGTCTCAATGAGAAGGTCAGGAGGGGTAAGAAAAATCACGGTTGACAGGAGCTTGCTAAAGTATGCTCCAACCCAGCCTCTCCATCAAGGTTACACAAGCCAGCAGGCAGGAAGTAGAGCCCACTAAGAATGGCACCCACAAACTCAACAGTTTCGACATCCTTTCCTGGTGGTCTGGTGGGTGCTCTCTGGGCAATTTCTCTATGTGCCATTGGCTGACCTGATTCACAGTGTGGGAGAAGCCCTGGGAGAGTAGGAGTTACACATTGGGCTGTAGTCCGCAAGGTTACCAGTTCAAAACCACCAGCCTCTTAGAGGGAGAAAGGGAGAAAGATGGGACTTTTACTCCCATAAAGAGTTCCAGTTTGGGCAGCCCTGAGGGGCAGTTCCACCCTACCCTGTTGGGTCACTGTGAGTTGGCATCAACTGGAAGGTAGTGGGGGACTTACATTCTTCACCTTGTGCAACCATCTGACTCCCCTTTTCAGATTAGTTCCAATGTCTCCAGCAGCCCCATTCCCAAACAGAAGTGGGATCAGCCCTGGTGCCCATCAACAGATAGACAGGCAAACAAAATTCAGGACATGCCTGCAGTAAAGATAAATAAAGCTCTAAAGATCACTGGAACTCTGACACATGGCACCACATGGATGAACCTTGAAAACTGTATGCCAAGTGAAATAAGGCAAAACACAGAAAGGACAAATGTGACATGACATCACTTACATGAAATAGCTCCAATCAGTAAATCCATTGAGAAAAAAGAGAGCTGGGAGTAGGGAGTTAGAGAGAGCGCAATCAGAATGATGCCACACTTACTGGGATTATTTGACAATCCCCTGGAAGTTCAAATACAGTAACACATGGATGGAAGAAAGGGAGGGAGGGAGGGAGGGAAGGGACAGAGAATGACAGTTTAGACTAAATTCTTTCAGACTAGAAATTCTTTAGCAAGAGCCATTGGCAAAAACAGTAGTGTTTCCTGCAGGGTTGTAACAATAACTGGCACATCTATGCCCTCTGGGATGATGCTGTGTACCAGTTATTTACCATTTTTATCGATGATTCCAGGGAATGCATGTTTCATATGTGAGTGCTCCGAGAATTCATAGCCACCCTTTGCCTTTCTGGAGTACATTAGTCCATTAGGGGTTAATTACCTGCTGTGGAATTACAGGTTTAAGCAAGAGCACGGCACATTTCATTTTAATGATGAAAGCAACTTCAGGTATCCTCATTGTAAAAAGCTTTTTTAAAAAGTACTGGGCAGAGCAAAGGAGAAAATGGTAAGGATCTACAACCCCAGTCTCCAGATGTAATCACTAGGGATACATTTATGCGTGTCCTTATTATATGCCCCACTCGACTCCTCCACGGGTGCCCCAGGCAGACATTTATGAGGCCATCCCTCGACCGGCTGAGGAGGGGGGATCAAAGGAACAGTGGGCAAAGGCAAACAGGAACGATGTGTCTCTTGGGTCTGCATCTCTTGCTCAGCATCACTTCCTGGGTCATTGGATCTCTCCCCCAGCACTGCCTCCTAGGTCACGAATTCTCACTTCCTTCAGCACGCTGCCTCTCTCTCCCTGCTTCTTCCATATGCCAGGGGTCCACTATGGTGCCAGGAGTACAGTGGGTACTTAGTTGATACTCCTCAACTCCTCACTCTAGGTTAGGTTTGCCCATTTCTCTAAAGACCCCTGTCAGTAAAGGTTAGGGGACCCTTCTCTTCTATGGGGTGCACTTCTTGTCCCAAGATTTCATGAGCTATCATTTTGTTCAAATCCATAAGCAAGGCAGTATAAAGAAGACATGTAAGCACTTGGTCCAGAAGAGCTTACCAATACACTTCTTTTGTCTGTTTCTGGACCAAATATATCCTGTGGATAACTGATCACCTATTACTTTGTGTACATACACATATATAATGTATATTATATATACATCAAATATCTATGTATATTACATTGACATTTGTGGACATTTCCTAGTGTGAGCCACCCAGCAGGAGACATTTGGTTTGTATCAAGTGTAAATGCATTGCTATTTGTGCCAGGACCAGTGTAGAACTCATAAAAATAATTAAATGAAACAGCGAATATTGGAAGCCACCGGCAGGAAGGACCACCCAGTCTTTCTCTGAGGACTGCAGGGCACCCCCAGACAATCCTCCAGGAGCCATTGACTTAGAGCATCTCTAGCGTCCATTTCCAGTTCCTATTCACATCAGGGAGAGCTGATGAGCAGGCATCGCATTAGATACTTCCAGGATGGGGGGTAGCCCATCAGGAGAGCTTCTAAGCTTCCCTGTGTTACTCTGAGGAAGCCATTTGCTTCGGAGAGAAGTGGATTCAATATCTTAAAAGGATTGTTAAGATATGTAAAACAAGTTCTATCTAGTTATGAAGATTAATGACATTTTCAAGAAAATGCAAGGGATTTGGCAACTGGTGCATTCTGAGTTAAAATCTTGCCTGCTCTGTCATCTATACCATTTGTGCAGGGAGAGAGAGAGAAAGGGGTGGGGTGGGGGAGGAAGACCCTAAGTGCAGCTTAAGAAGTTTTGTTATAATTTCTAGAGTAAATGTGTAAATTATTTGATGCGCTTGAGATAAATTGCCAAGAAAATGCACTGCTTAACATAATTTTCCATTCAGCAAACACAATGTTTATAATCATCCACGGCACATCCGCCGTCAGAGGAGCATTTGTTTCTTTGCAGGCGGCAGAAACGTCCTTGTCACCCCATGAGAGCCAATGCTCTGTGCTTGTTCTTTCAGGCACCGTCATGACACCCAACTACATCGACTCCAGCAGCCTCAGCGTTGCCCCCTGGTGCGACTGCAGCAACAGTGGCAATGACCTTGAAGAGTGCGGCAAATTTTTGAATTTCTTCAAGGACAACACGTGTCTTAGTGAGTTTGTGGTTTGGATTAGGGGGTGGGTTGTTTGGTGGGTTGTTTGGTGGGTTGGTGGGTTGGTTGGTGGGTTGGTTGGTGGGTTGGTTGGTTGGTTGGTGGGTTGGTTGGTGGGTTGGTTGGTTGGTTGGTAGGTTGATGGGTGGGTTGGTGGGTAGGTTGGTTGGTTGGGTTGGTTGGTTGGTGGGTTGGTTGGTGGGTTGGTTGGTGGGTTGGTTGGTTGGTGGGTTGGTTGGTTGCTTGGTTGCTTGGTGGGTTGGTTGCTTGGTGGGTTGGTTGCTTGGTTGCTTGGTTTTACTTTTGAAGAATAGATCTTATTTGACATTGCTCTTGTTGAGAATAGGAACACCAAAACATGTAGTTCAACAACTCCTATGCACACCATTCATTGGCCCCATGGACCTCTCCCAGTGGCACCACCATTCTTACCCTCATTTTCCTAGTTGTTCCTCCCTCATTCACATAAACTCACTGACTTCTAAGTTTCCTGTTAACTCTCTCAAGTGGCTGTTGGCAGATTTTTTTACAGATAAAAAGCACAGTGCTCAAGGCAGACATTCTTGACCAGTTCAAGTTAAGGTAGTGCTAAGTTTTTAGAAGATTGCAGGGGATATTTTCAGTTTAAGAGTTAAAGTTATCTCAAGATGGTAGTTTGGGTGTGGGGGGTGGTTTCATCCAACCTTTAAGACTCCAGAATGTCTCGTTGCTATGGGAATTCTATTCTCTAAATTTTTTCCCCTTTAAGTCAGAATTCTTCTATAGAATCTTTGATCAAACTGTTCAGTCATGATAGTTGGGCACCATCCAGTTCTTCCAGGCTCATGCAAAAAGAGCTCTTACTCAAGGAGGCAAGCGGCTCACATGCCACACCCTCCTGCTATTCCTGACTCTTTCTCTCCTTGTTGCTTCTTTAATGATTATTTTTTCCAATTGAAAAGAAGAGTGGTTTATGCTCTGAACGTGAGCGGAACCTACTTGATGCTTGTGTGCCTATTCTGTTGGTCTCACTCTCCCTTGCTTCTGAGCTCGGGTGGTGACGTCAGCCCCTTTTTTGGCCACACGGGATAACTCAGCAGGGAACTAAGCAAGTGAATGCCCTGGGTCCTGCCAACACCGAATTCAGAGGCCTGAGCGAGTGAGAGCAAATAATGGAGGGTCCATTCTGTGGGAAAGAGCAGTTCTCCCCGCAGATCAAATTTTGAACTTGGCAGCCAGAAAAGCATCTGCTTCGAAGGTTCTCAAGCCCTGGGAGGAATAGACAATGTGAGAAGCCCACACAAATTAGTTGGGGATAGGCCTCCAAGGACTCTCTTAGAAAAATTAGCATGGTAACATCAATAGCCCTTGGATGTTGGCTCAGCATTAGGAGCAAAGATTCTTGAGTGGAATAAACCAGTAGACGCAGGATGTTGGTTGTCTCGGGAGATGTGAGCAACATTGAAGCAGCTTTGACTGTTCGTACAAGGTCCTTTGGCAATTGGGAAAAATTTGTCCCAGAGAGGGGCCAAGTACAGAGGCGAACAATGGATATTCATCAAGCAGACTCTAAAGGCTCTATGCCAGGTGTCCCTTCTAGCCACCAACATGGCATGTTCTCCATGACGATCGGCCAGGGTGCTCCAGTGTCTCTGCTCACATTGTGCAGCAGTTATTTGGAGGTGTCTGCTCTGTGTTTCATTCATCTCCCTCCATAGGGAATGTAATAAATACATCTCCTCATTTACTGGAGTCTAGCCCAGAAACCGTAGAGCCCAGAGGTATGTCATCTCCATGTTACAGTTGAATAAATGGCTATTATTCACGGAGACTGTAGAGTCACTAGAGTTAGGCTTCAAAGTCCAAGTTTCTTCTACTGCAGCGCCCTGTCTCCAAAGAACTTTTGCCTCATGCCTGTCACCAGAGGGCCTATTGGACAAGAACACATGCCCAGACATTAGGGCCCCACTATGACTCTCTGATAGGAAATATGGGTCAAGTGTGTAGGATCAAGATCCAGCCACCCTTTTGAAAGCATGTCCTCCAGGACAGTTTCCCCAAGATGCTCTGTCTGATAGAAGGTGACTCTTCGGAAAAGAATTAGCGAACAATCTACTACTGAAAATCATTCACATATTACGTCTACATCATTTGCTCATTTGGTGGTTGAGGGGATGTGACTATGAACAATTGCTCTGGCCATCTTAAAAATAAAGCAGACTTTTGGACACTTCAGTGTGAAGTTCAAACCCACAAAAGTAGTCTCACGTATGGACGGACACACTGGAGTGTGCCCAGGAATTGTACCGTAGATCTCTTACTTAGTCTTCCTTTAAACGCAGGTGCTCCCTTAGTTACAAATAAAATCTGCTCTGGTGTTTGTAAGAATAAACACAGTACATCAGCCCAAGTGCATGTAGTTCTTATTTAGTCCTAGCTGCTCCTGTGAAGATGTATGGTCTCCTCTGAAGTGTTATCGGTCACTATGCGTAGCGATTGTTGGATTGGGGAAGGAAACGTGAGCTCACCTTGGGCGCACGGAAGAATTACGACCAGTTGAGCTGCAAACATGGCTAAAGGAGTTTATTTGCTAGCTCAAGCTAGGGCTTCCCTCCCTCCACTGCCCAGCGCAGCGGGGACCCAGCATCCAAAAGGCTATCAGCCCCGACTTCTTTGTTTCCTGGGCTTTTATGGGGCCAGGGACTGGGGGTGGTCCAGTGTTGTTCTTTAAATTTATTGGAGAAAACTTCTGGCATCAGCATTGTCCAATGGTGGTTGGCAAGCAGTTTTCCACGTGTTTTCTTGACTGCTCAATTGGTGGTGGGGGGGGGGGGTGTCGCTGCACCCTACTGATCAATCTGGGACAGATGATGCCTTCTCTGACTGAATTACCTCAGTGTCCAGGAATCTGAAATTAGAGCTTAAGCCTGCCCCAGACTTTGGTTTTATACAGCTTGTCATGGTGCTGGTGCAGGCAGTTGTAAACCAGGACCCCACACAATCAACTCCATGGGGGTGGAATGAGCTTAGTGCAGAAAAGGGGTGATGCCTTTGTCAATCATTTAAAGGCTGCACCTGGGGCAACTGAAGGTGATTGTGATGAAGAAGGTGTTCGGAAGTAGGGGCTGATTGCTTCAATGCAAAGTGATAGCCACGTTAGATAAAGTTTAAGAGCAAGGAGGAGTGATGCATACAAAGTAAAATAAATTGCAAAGACCTGGAATTAGACAACCAAAGGGGAAGAATACTCTCAATAATTCTGAAGCTAAAAGAACTGAGGGGAAAAATTCAAGCCTCGAGTTTGAGTGTTGATGGATTCGATGAACAAAACCTTGAATGATGCAGGAACAAGCAAAAGCAAAGCATATACAATCACTGCACCCATAAAGCATTCAGTCAACCATTTCACGGGGAAGCATATTTTCAGGAACTAGAGATATTGAAGGAGGAAGCTCAGACTGCACTGAAAGGCAATGGGGGAAAATACAGCTCCGGGAATTGACCAACATCAACGAAGATGTTTCAGCAAATGGGTGCAATACTGGAAGCACAAATTGTCTATGTCAAGAAAATTGGTGTGTGTCAGGGTTGTAGCCTTTCCCCATGCTTCTTCAATCTGTGTGCTGAGAAAGTCGTTCTGGAGGCTGAACTGTATGTAGAAGAATGTGGCATCAGGCGGGGAGGAAGACTCATTAACAACCTGCCATATGCAGACGATATGATTTTGCTTGAGGTAGAAAACATTGATGAAGATCACAGATTACAGCCTGCAATATTGACTTAACTCACTGGCTCAAAGTGACCCTGTAGGACAGCAGAGAACTGCCTCTGAGTTTCTGAGACTGCAGCTCTTTACGGGAGCAGAACAGCCTCATCTCCCGCCCCAGGAATGGGTTGACCTTGTAGTTAGCAGTCCAGCGGCTGCCCCATCACACCACCAGGGCTTCTGCTGTATGGATCGATCGATGGAAAGAAGCAAGCATGCGGCCAACTGGATCAGTAGGCAGCATCATGATCGATGGAGAAACCACTTGAACTGGCCCAAGATCACATGTTACTGGGATCCACAACACACACTGAGGGAAGCAGCATTCAAGAAATCAAATGACGCATCGCAGTTGGGCGACTGCCGTAAAAGACCCCTTGGCAGCGTCAAAGAACAAAAATATCACTCTGAGGCCTGGGGTGTGCTCTTCCCAAGCCATGGAATGATGGATCCCTTGGTCAGCAGGTGGAAGCAGGCCAGTGAATGGGATATTCCATGAGGAATATTGGAGAAAGTGTGACCTGCCGGAAGAATGAGCCACTCTGTCTGAGGGGAAGCAATGCTTCTCAGGGGAAAGAAGTGTGAGACCTCCTCTCAAGTATTGCGGACACGAGGAGGGAGCAGTCCCTGGACAAGGACATCATATTTGGTCAAGGAAAGGATCAGTGGGACCAAAAGCAACACCATGTCAATGCAGCGGCTTGGACACATTGACCGGAAGTGCGGGCTCAGACTCGGCCATCGCTGTGAGCATGGCACACAGCTGGGAGGTGTCACATTGGATTCTATGTGGGGTCGCCAACTCAACCGCACCCAACACCACCACCAACAACAGGAGTTGCCCATGTGCCAGAGGTTCATGACCCGGAGACTGCCCAGACATAATCGATAAGCACAGCAAAACCTGTAGGAGGCGGAAACCTGTCTGAGAAGGAACACTCAAATGTCTTCCACAGAGAGCCATAGGGACATCACAAGACTGCACATTTTCAGAGGCAAAAGAAAAAAAAACCTCGCAAAACCTGGAAAGGCAAGACAGTCCCCAAGGATAAAGATCTATCTATTAACCCTCTTTCTCACTCCCTGCAGGCGCTGGCAGGGAACATCTTCAGTGAAGACCAAGCCTTGGCAACAGAGGTCAGGGTGTAAATTCTTGGCGGGCAATCCTCTCCCTTGCTGAGAAATTAAAGGTGCCCCCACATAATAAGGTTTGGGTCCTGAGAAGAGTTGGGTATCTTATGGCTAATGACATTTCAATAAAAATAAACACATTTGATCTGCAACAGGGGCCAGAGCCAGCCAGAATGCATCTCAGTCATTCCTTTTATATGTTCATTAGAACGAGCCTCCGCATAACAAGGACACAGGGCCACACATGCAGTTTCTTGCAAAAAGCCCTAAGGTAGGAGAAATTGGAATTTTTAGATTCCAACCCCAACCCAGTAACCCAATTGCTACTCCCTTAGATAAAGCCAAGCCTCTCCCACATCCCCTGTCATCAACATCACAAGAGTCAATTGTGTTTACTTCTAAGTCTTGGGGAGAAGCTGTTATTATTGAGCTGAATGAATGGCAGAAGGAACAGGAGAAGGAGAGAGACTGAGAGGTGGAGGCGAGATTGGCAGCTGATTTCACTCAAGGTCTCATTCAGGTGTCACCCTCCCCGGGAACCCTCCCCATACCTACACAGCAATTCTAATTCTCCACTGTCACCCCCAGTCCATTCATCACCAACTAATGTATTGTTGTAGGAGCCAGTGGTGGCTTCAGGTTTGAATGCTTGGCCACTACCTCAAAGACTGGACTTTGAGCCCAGCCAGTAACTTCATAGCTGTCTTCTTCAAGATTGCAGAACAGAAAACCCTATGGGGAAGGTGTACTCTTTTCCCAGGGGCTCATGATGAGACAACTCTATGGTACCAGATACAGCCGTGAGCTGGTATCTGCTTAACTAATTGGACTCTCCAATCCAAAGGTGAACCCCACAGGGTCAGGACGACTCCGAGTCTTTTGTGACTGCCATGGTCATTCAGCACAAAGATGATCTGCTGACGTTTGACGGGGCGCATGGAGGAATAAAGGAACAAGTGGGCCATGATGTTCTAGTGTGACAAATCAGACACACTGGGAGAACACAGGCCGTGTCACCAAATGACCAGGCTCTTCTGGATCTACACATTTAACAAGATAAAGGAAGAGTCAGAGTTTTACGTTCCTGATTTTGTTTTGTTTGTTGTTGTCATTTCTGAGTTCATGTAAGGAAATTGTTCCCTCCGTCTCTTTGTCTACATTCTACCCACCCAGTAAGCCACCTAACAGGAGCATAAAAGCCATTTATATTATTTTGAGCCTTTTCTTTTCCTGACAGCCTAAAAAAAAAGTCAGATTTCATAAAACAAGCTTCCAATTTGCTAGAACTTAAAGGATAACAATTTTAGGACAAAATGTCACTTCTAAGAGGAAGATTTGGCTTAAATTATTCTGTTTTGTATGTCAAAAAATGCTAGCAAAGAGTTATATATTAACAATTTGCACATTCAGGTCCCAAATGGAAGAGCTTGATTTCTTTTATACGGTGAATATGAAATATATATATAAAAAAAACCAAGACTTAAATCCAGGCCAAATCCCAGGGGACCTGATTAAAACCTGCATTTTATTCGTTCGAGGGGGAGGGGAACAACACACAGCCAATTTACTCTCACCATCAAAACAATCTAATCCCAAGAAATTGTAATCAGCTTTTAAAGTTTTACATTTTAAACTTTTCTCTCAAGCAGGGCTGCTCCTACCCTAATTATGCAGATTCTGTTTGGAAGTCTAGAACAGAAAGGGGGAGGAGGGGGTGTAACATAATCTTGCTTAAACTTGCAGGATGTTTTGCTGAGGTCTGGGCCATTTTTCTTTGAAGGAAACCGGAGGGCATATGTACTAGGGGTAAGCCTGACACACAGTAGTAGCCTATTTGCCTTTGGAGTTGAACCCAATGTACAGAGACCCCATAGGGTAGAAACCAGTCCCTGGAGAAGGACGCCATGCTTGGTAAATTGGAGGGACAGCAAAGACAGAGGAAGACCCTGGGGGAGATGGGTTGACACTGTGGCGACCACAATGGGGCAGGCCTACGAACGATTGTGAGGACGGCAAGGGACCAGGCGCTGGTTCTTTCTGTTGTGCACAGGTTCGCTGTGGATCCGAACCGGCTCCATGGTACCCCGCTACAACAGCGTGAGATAGAGTAGAATTGTCCCCACATAGGGTTTCCCCGGGGTTGTGGCCTGCCGCATCTTTCTCTTGCACAGCGCTTGGTGGGTTTGAACTGCCTGTCAGTTAGCAGCTGTCGTGTCCGCACAGTGCTGCTGGGCACGTAGTAGGCATTCTACTACAGCGTGCTGGCCAGAATAGAGGATAGAGGCCACCGAATCACTGCCGTTCCATGAGTAGGGATGTTGTGTTCTAGAAGAACTTACTAGTTGGCTGTGATGCAGTTCTGACAGAACCCAAGCCTCTTCTTGGGAGATGGGCTGGTGATTACGGTCCCAAGTAACAGGGCCAGGGTTCAATTCCAAAGAGGTCTACTGAGGAGGATTTCAGGGAAAGGAGCTTGCTCAACACCTGGCACCTAAACGGGACCTCAGTATACGTTCACTTCATTTGGGTTCAAACTGAGGGTCTAGGTCGGTGTTACCTGAATGGATTGATTTGGGGGCATCTGACCCAATGGCTGGCCCTGAGCCAGTGGGGCATGGCTGGGTTTTGTTCAGAGAAGTCCGATGGCATAATCAGAATTTTTAGCGTGCCTCCCTGGCTGTGTATCCTGTCTGTTACATTTGCTGCCTGACTTTGAAATTGGATTTCCTCCTGTTTTACTGCAGAAAATGCAATTCAAGCCTTTGGCAATGGCTCCGACGTGACTGTGTGGCAGCCAGCCCTCCCTGTACAGACCACCACTGCCACCACCACCACCGCCTTCCGGGGCAAGAACAAGCCCCTGGGACCAGCAGGATCCGAGAATGAAATTCCTACTCACATGTTACCGCCTTGTGCAAACTTACAGGTGAGATCTGAGTCTCCCTGCTCCTGTGGCACTCACTTCTGGGGGGACCCACTTTCTGATCTGCATTTACAGAGAGAGGGCAATTTCGGCCCAGATTTAAGTCTGAAAAGTGCATTTAAATCCTGACATATGGGGCTCTGAAGGGCTACAGAAACCAAAATTCCAAACTCACTGCCACCAAGTGCATGCTGACTCATAGTAACCATGTAGGACAGGGCAGAATGGCCCCTGTGGATTTCCAAGACTGTCATTCTCAATGGGAGTTGAAACTCTACCCTTTCTCCTGCTGAGTGACTGGTGGTTTCGAACCGCTGATCTTGTGCTCAGCAGCACACGGTGTAACCCACTATGCCACCAGGGCTCTGAAGGGCTATGCAGTGAGGAGGAAACGCAGACTTGGGAACTGAAGCCATCATTTCCTGGGGCAGAGGTGAGGGGTGGGGAGGTGTTTGCCAAGTCACTTGGCCTACCTACCTGGCCTTGGTTCCTTAGTCTATAAAAAGAGAGCGTTGGCAGATGAATGCTTTAGATGAATGGAATCTTCTTGGTGGTGGAATGGAAGGGGTGGACGAGCTATTTATTTCACTGTCCTCACCCTGCGTTCTCTATAAATCAGCAGCATCTCGGAAAGGGGGCTCTTGGATTTGTCTCTGTTCTTGCTCTTTACATATAATGAAGATGGTATAGTTATGTGTTGAGGTTAATTGTGGTATCCGAGTGGTACTCAGCTTCTAACTAGAGCCCACCCAAAGGCACCTGTGATCTGCTTCTGGAACAGGCTCAGCCATTGCTATCCTCCTCCATGCCATCCATCTCATCTTTATTCTGTCTCCTCCTGCGTCTCCGGCCCTACCAACATCCACCTTGAGATACACACACCACTAAGGTCAACCAGATGTTCTCCGTCCTTTCAAAGCATTTCCTTTGTACGTACCACGCCCAAAACATTGTGCAGTGGCTTCTGGGATTGGGCAGAGGCTTTGGGAGTCCTGTGACATCTACCTGCTCCAGGCTCCTGGAGGTCAGAGAAGGAAGTGACTTGCACTAACTCCCCAAGCCAGGTAGAGGTGGATGATCTAGGCTCAGACGTGGATGTCAGTTAACACGAGCACCCCCTCTGAATGATAAGAACTTGTCCTGAGGTGATAGCAGTGGCTTGGTGCTGGTCCCCAAGGGTAGAAAAGGTGAGCTATCCTGCCACCAAACCAAGTTCTCCTCTGTGCATGGTTAAGTGCCCAGAGCATGGCTGCAGAGATGCCTCATCTGCTGACCCAGCCCCTCTGCATTTTGGAAACTCGGTGGAGATGGACATTCCAAAATGCATCCTCTGCTCCATGACCTTGAATAGAGCGGACAAGATATGGCTTGTTAATACAGCTGGAAGGTCAGCTTACTTAATTGGTCACTTCTCAGAGGAGTGGGCATCACTGGAAGCGCCATGACTGTCTTTGCCACCCACCCCCCCCCCGTGAATGGGCCAGGAGCCCATCGGCCACCAGAGGTACTTGCCCCAGCCAGATCACAGCAGCTGACTCCAGCTTCCTGCGGTGAGCACAAGGTGGGCTGGCCACGGATATTCTGCCTCCAGCACAGACCTGCCAAACCCCCACTCCCTTGGAGGAGAGCGAGCTCTGTGTATGGCAGGGTTGCCCTGGCAACGTCAGGAAACTTGTGAGCTCTGTTCCCCAGAAGGAGCCTGTTCTTGAGGAGCAGAGGGGCAGGGCTGGTGGTTGTCAGAGAGTTGCCTTTGAACATCTTGGCAGAGGGAAAATGGAGGTGGGGATGTGTCAGGGAACTTGGGGCAGGGCCGGGGGTCATCCTCATCTCTCCTCTCTCTAACACACACTCAGTATCCATGAACCTTGTAGCTAAACAGCATTCGGCCTCCAGGGAGCCTGTAAGAGCTCCCCAGAACCTTGCTTTGACCCCTAAGACAGTGGTTCTCAACCTTCCCAATTCTGAGACCCTTTAATAGAGTTCCTCATGTTTTGGTGACTCCCAACCACAAAGTTATTTTCATTGCTACTTTAAAACTGTCATTTTGCTACTGTTATGCTACTGTTCATGGGTGACCCCTATGAAAGGGTCATTTGACCCCCAAAGGGTCACGACCCACAGGATGAGAACCACAGCCCTGAGATGACTGCCCAGGGAGCGGTTTTTGCATAGGTGAGGGGGACTCTGCTGTCCTCTCTGGGCCTCATCTTCCTCACCTACACAAGCCCACGGTGGCCTGACTGCTAAAGTTGAGAGGTGCCTCCAGTGCTCGGTGCAGCTTGAATGACCCCAAATGCCTCCATGTCCAGCCAAACAAGAGCCACGTCTATAGATGAAGTAGTGAGTTCCATGCTGGGCTGCTCCCCACAAGGTCAGCAGTTCGAGACCACCAGTCATTCTACAGGAGGAAGATGAAACTTTCCATTCCCATAAAGAGCTATAGTCTCCGGAGCCCGGGGGGGGCACTCGACTCTGTCCCTCAGGGTTGCTATGAGTCATTATTGACTCAATGACAGTTGAGTTTTGAGACTGAAGAGGATCACCAACCCTGGGGTTGTATGCACACCAAAGAATAATCAACCACTTCAGATCAAAAGGGCAGAATTTACCCAAGAGTCAAGTTCAGAAGGGTTAGGCAAGGAGGGCGAATAGAAACAGGAAGCCCAAGCAGCAAGTGGGCTGCTCTTTGGGACGGCAGTCAATGGATGAAACAGAATGTGGGTCAGCTGATGAGCTGCTCTGGAAAGCTTCACCAATTCACAGGGAGTCGTTGAAACAATAGCTCATGTGTCATGCATGTTCCCAGGGCAGTTGGCCACTTGATTCCACGGTAGTGGTAGTGGCTCTTACTGAGAGGTGGGGTGCTGAGGGGACTATGTTTTCCTTCTGAAGGGAGCTAAGGGGCATCGATGGGTTGGCACTGGCCGGTGTATAGTGCACGAGAGCTTTCATGCTCTACTCTTCTCAGTTGCCCTGGAGAGTCCGGTCTGGCAGGCACCTTTGCCATTTACAAACGAGGTACGTGAAGCCGGTAGAGGCAATTGATGTCAACCACACCACACAGAAAATCTCTGATGGACTGGGTCCAGTATACTTTCTGCATGGGGCCATGGTCCTTGGAAAACCTGGCCGCCATCTTTGACGGAGGACCTGAAGGAAGGAAGGAAGGAAGGAAGGAAGGAAGGAAGGAAGGAAGGAAGGAAGGAAGGAAGGAAGGAAGAGGCTGGTTGGGGAAAGGAGAACATCCTGGCTCTTCTTGAAGGTCGGTGACATTGGACTTGGGTCCCCTCCATGCCTTGACTCCAGCAGCCAGGCAAGAAGCGGAGAGCTAGGATTTGATAGTAGACCTTTCTGCGGCCTGGTGGTCTTTGGAGGAATGGTTGGGAGAATCATTTGGGGTCAGAGACTTGAAGGGTAGGGGCCTGAAGAAGGGTGGGTGAGAAAGGTTTTTTCTGTGAGAATGTGGTGCTGGAGCTGACAGAGCATGCCTGTGTCCCTGTGTCTCCGAGCCCCCAGGAGAGCCACTGTCCCCATCTGTCCTTGCATGGCTGGCCTGGCTGTCTCCAGATGAATTACTGTTTGCCTGGTTTTGGGGGGGGGGGTGCTAGAAATATCAGAGAATGGTGTTTGGCCCTACCGCGTGTGCCATGGCTCAGACTAGAATGGACGTAGATTTAGAGAATGCTGACACTCTTTGGCAGCTGGAAAGTTCACGTCCCTTGAGAAGGGTCCTCTTGTAATATTTTAAAATGTCCAATAATATGAGAACACTCTTGGGGACTAGCATTTCTCTCACAACGAGAGGGAGAAAGATCCCCCTTGGAAAGGAAGCACAAACGAACATTGTCAAAGTCTGCCGCCTCCAAAGGTATTTACCCCTGCCCCCCAACCAAGTGCAATTAGCTTTGGGGCCATGGGGGGCCATGGGTGGGGTGCAGATAGCACACTCATCTGCAGTTCCTCTGAACAGATTCTGCTTTTGGAAAAAGGAACGGTGAGTGATTAGTCTAAAATGTCAGAGAAATGTCCAAGTGCTAACCCCCTGAGGTGACAAAATATGGGGGTCGAGCGGAGCTGCCAAGCTCCCATGTCAGGATTAATTGGCAATCATATCTGTGGCAAGCATGACGCAGGCTGTGCTGTTGTTGGCGTATGCCTTTGACTTGTACAAAGCGGCCGCACGGAAAACAAGGAAGCATTAATACTTCTCCCAAATACTTCATCTCCTGTGCACTTGAGTGGGCTGGACAAAGCGCAGGGCATTTAAACACAGTGGACTGTGCTGGTTGCTGATTTAAAATAGATATCTGTGTGAGTGCTAAGTGAGCACCAGAGAAGGTGTTCTTCTGCACCGATGGCAGGCGGCTAAGTGAAGACCTCTTCATGTGAGATTGGCCCACCTTGGATTGCCACGATCAAACAGTCCTTGGGGTTGTGGATGTGGTTCTTGTTGGTGTTGCTGTGCGCTATCGAGTCTCTTCTGACTCATAATGACCCTATAGGACAGAGGAGAGCTGCCCCCATAGGCTATCCTGTGCTACCATCATTACGGGAGCTGACATTCGGGTCTTTTCTCCCCTGGAGTTATGAGTTATACTGGGTTTGCACCACCAGCCTTTGATTAGCAGCCAAAGCTAACCACTGTGATACGCCCAAACTCTAAGCTCACTGTCATTGCGTCGATGCAGACTCGTAGGACTCCATAGCACAGAGTAGCCCTGCCTCCGAACACACAGTTTCCGAGATTGTAACTGTTCACGGGAGTAGAAAGCCCCATCTCTCTCCCTCAGGGCAGCTGGTGTGACAGTGGGGCTCCTTCCAGGGAAGCAATGGGGACCGGGTAACTCAGCCTTGGAGCCTGTGTTCAGGATCGCTGACCCCTCTGCACGCCCTTCCTCCCCAAGGTCATGTTGATGAGAGGGCTAAGTCTGACACATCCAGGGCCTGGAATTCAGAATGAGGGGCCAGCAGGGGATGTGGGGGGGGGGGAGCAGGATGGAGCACCAGGGATCGCAAATCTTGTGCAAACCAGACTCGCGGAGGCCCAAAACATGTAGGTCTCCAGTAGACAGTGGGCATTCCCACCTTTCCTCCGGGTGAGACTGCTCAGCCAGCATTCTAGGAAGAAGCCAGCAGGGCGGCCTGCTCCTCAGGCACACAGTAGGCAGCTTTAGCCTGAGCTGCTGACCCACAAGGCTGGTAGCTGGACCCCACCCAGTGGTTCTGAGGAAGCAAGACCTGGCGATCTGCTCTCATAAAGACGACAGACGGCCTAGCAAATCCTACAGGCAGATCTCTGCCACGAGTGCCACCTGCATCAAGTCACCTGGACAGCACCTAGCAGCAACGGACAAGGGCCAACTGGGCAACCTGTGTGTAAATGTGTCCTTCTGAAATCCGCAATGCCAAGGTCAGCTGCACCTCCTGCCACCTCCCCTCCCCCACCCCAAGCATTACCTCCTTTGGTGGTCAGACCACAAAAGCCCTACCCTGCCCACCCATGTCAGACATGACCAAGGGGATACTCACAGCCACTCTGCACATTGGGGGCAGAGGCTGCAGGATTCACTGGAGTTCCGTCACACTCTCCTCCTTCCTGTCTCCAGGGAAGCCTCAACATGGTTCCTTCTCTTCCCAGAGGGCAGCTCCAAACCCCATGAAATAGGCTGGCCATTGGGAGATGAAGCCCAATGTTGACAAGTTAGTAGAAGAGGTAGAGGGTGGACAGGATTCGCCTGTCTTTAATACCGCCCTGAAATCCCTGTAACAGCTGCATAGTCTTCCTTAGAATATGGAAAGTTGTCATTGTCTGAACCCAAGTGGTTGCTGTTGTTTTCTCCAAGAAGATTCACACCCCCATTGCCCCCCACCCCACGACTCCGACCCTCCATCAGACCTACACCAAGGCCCTTTGGACCAAGTCCCTTTGGACCAGGCTGAAAGCAACTCCCCGGGAGCCAAGTTCCACAAGTCTAGATGGGGCAGGACGGCGGTTATCCCAAACAGCTAACTACCCAGGACTCTGCTGGCTGCGAGCAGTGAAATTTTAAGTGTTGAGTTTTCAGAGGAGAGCTGCCAATGGGTGTTCTGTAAATCATTTGTGCCAGCAGACTGACCCCATTATGTCAGCTAATCCTGGAAATACAGGAGGTAAATTTAAATCTTCTAGCATGAAGCACTTAATCAATATTCTAAATGTTTTTCTTGCAATTTATGCTAGCAGAGCAGTGGGGTGCTTTGGCATCCTGTTAATCTTCTGCTAGAGAAGAGGTACTGGAGAGCAAGGCTGGGGTGCTGGGGATTTTGCACCAGGTAACTCGGGACCCTTGTGGTGTAGTAGATAGGCATTGGGCGATTAACTGCAAGGTCAGCAGTTCAAAACCACCAAGGGAAACAGGGCTTTCTACTCCCGTAAAGAATCACGCTCTTGGAAGTCCACAAGGGCAGTTCTGCTCTCCCCTGTAGGATCGCTATGAGCTGGCATCAACTAAATGACAGTGAGTTTGGTTTGACCTTGAGGGAAGAGCCCCAGGAAGATAGAGGCTTAGAGGGAGAAGGGGGCGTGTCCACCACTGGTCCCTGGCTTGGGAAAGCTCCTCCCACTACACACCCCTTTCCGCCCCATAGCTTGGAACCACCTGATCCAAAACAATTTTGTTCCGATAGCTTCCTTTTTAATCTGCGGTGAGCAGGTAAAGGGATGGTTTGCTGGCAAGCACATGCACTTTGGCATTCGTTGAATTCGAGTAAGAATTCATCTGTGGCCATAAAGGTTTCTTGCTCCCATCTCTGAACCCCTGCTGGACAATAGCAATACTCTTACCAACCCCTTGGGGTTGTTGTAAGAATTCAAAGCAAACGCCCATCTGTCACAGGCTCAGCACAGTGACTGGTCAATCCTTGGTACTCGGGAGGTGGCCGCCACTGTTCCATCGTGGATGAGGTATGACACTGACAAAGCTTTGACTGTGACACTAAGCCATGGGAAGGGCTGCTTCTGGGCCCCGGGGGCTGCTTGTTGGGGCAATGGAGGAGGAAGGACAAAGCTCCTTGGGGCTTGCTTTCTTCATGTGGAAGAGGGGTTTGAACGGAATGATCTCCTGCCCGATCTAAGAGATGATTGTTGTTGAAAGTCCAGGGAAAGAGAGGCAGGGTGCAGGTGGGTTGTTCTCTGTAATGCGACGTTGTCTCCCTGAACACAGGGCCAAGAAGGAAGGGGAAACAAAGGGCCAACAAAAAAAATAAGATGAAGGAACCAGCCTGCAGACCAATTTTCCTTGGTCACAGCGAGCAGAGCTGTGGGTATTCAGCAGCTCTGGGTCGCCGTCATCTCTCATTGGCCCATATGAAGTCTCTCTGGAGCTTCATCCCAACAATCCCCGTCTTGGAGCTAAGTTGGCAGTAAGATCTTGAACCGCCTGGTTATCAGAGTAAGACTGTTTATAGAAATCATTGCCACATCTCGCTCACCAGTGCTGATATTGGGAAGCAGTGACCCATTTGGAAACAAAGGCCCTTAGCTGCCGAATAAAATATCTCGTGTTTGAGAGCTAGTCTTGCCTCCTAGCTTCATAGGCTGCAATGTTAACCATACGTACCTGAATTTCACCTAAACTATTGTTTACTTACACACCCCCTTGCTAGATATATGTTTTTACATATCCACTACTGCCTTCTAGACTGCTCTTATACATTTAATAACATATGAACTCGTGAATTAAGGGTGCTAGTTCGATACACCTATGGGTGAGTCAGAGAGTATTTTAAGGAGTGTTTCAGTTCATAAATGCATGTATTTATTCCAAACAAAATGTGCCTAACGATGTCACCGAGATCCATGGAAGACTGTGGGCAAGTTCTGTCAGTAATGAACTTGTCTTAGTCTCATTAGGATGCGTTCCAGGAGACCAATCAGAAAGGGATTCCGAGTGGATTGGCCGGGAGAGTGCAATGCAGGCAGGGCTTCTTCTTAGGGCTCCACAGGAGCCATCGTGTGAGAGGCTCTCCAAGGAGACAGGACGATCATGGGGCTGATTATGAAGAAGCTTTAAGAAAATTGAAAAGTACCCTGGTGAGAACAGGGCAGGACAGCTGTTGCAGGAATTCCCTTTTCCCGTCACGGCAATGCATGCATGTGCTGGTTCTTCAAGGGTAGCGGGGCTGCCCTACAAGCCTTTCCTTGAGCAGCCTTACCTCGTCCACCCTACAGACCTGAACTCGTCCCTTCAGACTTCTTTCTGCTCCCAAAGCTCAAAGGAGGCTGAAAAGAAGCGCGCTGCGCGCCCCTCAAGGAGGCCACAGCTGCTGTTCTGACTAAGGGGGGACGTCAAAGAGCACAGAACTGGGGGGGGGGGGTAGCTAGATGGGACTACCCCACCCCACACACACACACACTTCAGAAGTGTATAAACCCAGATGGAGGCTGTGTTGGGAAGAGTAGCTCCACGTTTTGATATTTTGACCACTAAATATTTCTGTGATTTGGAGTCAATGTTTGTTTACTTACCCTGTATATTAAAATTGACATATAAGTATTTAAATGAAAACAACAAAAGTTTTTCTGTCACCTATAAGAATTTTCTTATATTACTAGTGGTTCCAGACCACAATTTGAGAACCATTATAAACAATCTAATCATACAACAGACCCCAGAAGGTTTTGCTTTGATAACTTGTAGTTATACCTCTTGTTTTTAGGGGTTGATATTAATAAGGCAACAGACATGTATACATGAGTACAAACTCTCACACACACATATACATAAGTACAAACTCACACACATATACACACGAGCACAAACTCAAACATACACATATATGCACAAGTACAAACACACATATACATGTGTACAAACTCATATACATACACACACATATATATATGCATGAGTACAAACACACACTCAAGTACAAACTTACATACACATACACACACACATGCATATGTACCAACACACACACATTCCTGAAGGCCCTCGATTGGGAATGTCTGCTCAGGAAGCTAGGATTCCGTGAAGGCACGCCTCTCCTTGATCCTGGCCAGGACAGTGGAACTGGTGGAGAGGCCTCAGAGCTCCCTTTGGTGTGTATGTGGGACGCCGGAGGAGTCAGCTGGTTTGTCCCACTGAGCATTGCTTAAGTGGCATGGGCAGGGCTGTGGAAGAGAGCTGTGGTCATCCCCAGACACCCACTTTGGGAACCTAGCATTATTTCCCTATGGCATCCCTTCTTGAGGAGTGGCACCATGTGTAGCATTGTCAGTGGTGTTAGCTTAGGCTCCTGACTATGTCATTGTCATTCATGAGCATGCAGGAGCCCAGAGGTTCCCAAGGTCTCACCCAACTGTCCCATCCAAGCTGTATTTTCACCCTCCCAGTGCCTAGGAGCAATGCCCTGCAGGTGACCACTCAGAGGAGACTTCTGCCAAACACCACAGGGATGGCAGTGTTTACAGACAACACAGGCAGGCCGGTCCCACATGGTGAAGGATGGGGGTGAGATGGAGGTTGATATTGGGGGTAGGGCTGGAGGTGGATGGTAGAGTTAGGGGATGGACTGGACTGGAATGGTCAGCCTTGCAGCAGACAATACAGCCCTGAGCACACGTGCTGAGGTGCAGGACTGTGGCTTTGGTTAAAGGGAAAGTCTGGCTGCTCCGTGGTGTTCGGTGTGCGGTCCCAGTGAGCTTCCCATCATTGCCGTGCCACGCAGAGTGTTTGCTCGCACCTTCTGTCATTTGTATCTTGCTTGGGAAAATAAGATGGAAAGAAATCTAAACTGGGCTGCCTCTAGTGTCTCCCTTGCACACCTGCTCAGAGTGGAGAGTGGGTGTCCCTCCCTTGGGAAGAAATGTGCTGGAGGGGGGCTCTTATGACTCACGCTGCTCTGGACCCTGAGAAACCCCACAGTGGGGGAGTCCCGGACCACTAGGCCCAGAGGCCCAGAGTGAAGACCAGGCTGCTCTCACCATGGAGTGGCTGCCCGTGGTCTCCTCAGATGTGTGCCCCAGCCTGCAAGTACCAGCAGGTGAGCTCAGAGGGCTTTGGCACCCCAGAACCCACCTGCATGAGCCCTGGGAGGGAGGCTCACAGTGCCTGTTAGCAAACGCTTGTCGAAATCAACGCTTGGAGAGCGTTCTCCAAGCCCTTCATCCCCGAGTCCTCGAATGCAGAGTTCAGCAGAGGGCCTCGCTCCACTAAGGCCTTCACACCCTCCAGAAGAAAAGAAGATAAAGCCAGAGATAAAATGTGCGTGAGGAAGCTTGTCGGAGGTCAGGCTTCATGGCAGGTGTGTGGGTACACCCTCTGTTGTGGGATGTGCCCTTGGCTTGCCTGTCGCAGGTACCCAGCTACCCAGGCCAGCCCAGGGCCAGGGCCAGGCTGTGGACTCTCACTCCCAGCGACCCAGGATAGTTTCTGAGGCTCTAAACCTTGACAGAAACAGACAGCCTCACCTTGCTCCCTCAGGGCATCTGGTGTGTTTGAACCACCGACTTTACAGGTTTGCAGTCTACCGCTTACCTGAGTTGGTATTGTAAAAATCTCATGTATGGGGAGGCTTGAAAAGACTCAACTCAAACCAGCTGCTGAAAGAAGCGTTGGTTCCAATTCATGGCCTTCCCACGTGTGGCTGAGTAGAATACGCCACAGGGATGCTGACCCCAAAACTTCTCTCCTTAGCTTCACCAGGGGGTTTGAACTGCCAGCCTTGAGGTTAGTAATGGAACTCAAACCAGGGACATCCCTCCGGGGCCTGGGGAGACGTTTTCGCCCGGGGCCCTGGGCCCCAGTAAATGTCACAGGTGCAGCATTCACACCGGCCGCTCCGACTCCTGGCCATCGGAGAGGAGGCACTGTGTGGGAGAGACTGCCCGTCCCCCCTGCAGGCTCGGGGGCCGCTGTCTCAGCAGACCCTATGTCATCGGCTTGCAGCTGCAAACTGCATCCCCATCGTGATTTGTGACTGGCGTGCCTGCTTGCGGGGTGGCAAACTTTGCTTCAACGTATTGTCGGCGTACATAAGGCTGTAATTTAAGATTATTTTATCAGCAGTAAAGGGCTTTATAATTCATTTGAAAAGTTGTAATGGTCGTGAGCATCTTCGGTTATATTTTAATAAAATAGCGCTTTATGGCCAGCTGTAAAATTTCAGATTACGGTTTTAGCAACTGGGCGATTCTATTTTTATCGCTTAATAATTGTTCAAATGAAGGAGAATGTAAAGTTCCTGAAAAGCAATTTAGCGGCTTCGAAAGAAAAAAATAGCGCTTATCAAAATCCGTGGCACCCTGTTAATGAACGTGGGCACCACCTTCTCCACAAAGGCAGTCACAGCGCCGACTGCTCCCACCCACAGTGTGGCCAAGGGGCCCTAGCGGCAGCTCCTGACTGACCCACAGGTCGGCGGTTCAAACCCACCAGTGGCCCGCTGAGACAAAGACGTGCCTTTCTGCTTCGGTCCAGATTCCAGCCTCGGAAACCCTCCGGCGCAGTTCCACTTTGTCGTGCAGGGTCGCTGGCGGTCCTGTGGATGCCACGGCAGGGGGACCGCGTGGCCCAGAGCCCTCTGAGCTCAGCACACAGAGTCAGTATCTGCGAGTTCTCCGTGTGTCCTGTACACGTGGAGGTAAAGAACTTCATCACCAACAGGGAGGAAGCGTGGTTCTCCGTGTGATGGACCCCACCCTTTGCATGTGTCACCTCCTTCTAGGGCCTCCAATCGAGTCCCCTTTCCCTCCGACAACACCATCCTGGGAAGTGGACGTATGTGCCCACACCCCCCGCATGGCAACTAAATTTTTGTTTTTATTTGTGTTTGTGTGTGTGTTTAATGTTTTTTTTTTATGGCAACATAGTGGCAAAGACATCTTTTATTTTGCACGAAACCACCTTGTTTGAAAACAGCCTCATTTTAAGATAATGTAACTGTAACAAAGTAGAGTGTTGTTGGTGCCGGTGCTTGCCAAGGATCACGCCAACAGTAGGCAGGCGACTCTACCTTCGACTCTTAATGACACGTGATCAGACAGAGTGGAACTGCCCCTGTGGAGTTCTGAGGCTGTAACTTCATAGGAATAGAAAGCCTCGTCTTTCACCTGCCTGGCGACAGGTGGTTTTGAACTGCTGACCAGTCTGTGGTTAGCAGCCCAACACAGATCCCACTGTGCTACCAGGGCTCCGGGTGGCTTCAGAGAACAGGACTGTATTGTCTTCTAGTCCTGAAGGTTAAGTCCAGGGCAGGGCATCAGCTCCGGGAGCCTTCCTTCTCCATGGCCCCAGGTGTTCTACTCTGTCCCGCAGGGTCTCCGTGAGTCAGAATTGACTCGGCAACAGTGAGCTTGTTTGTTTGTTTGTTTGTTGTTTGCCTTGGGCTTGCACTGTGGAGTCCAGGCAGGTAGGCGGAACAGCTCGGGTCCTTTTGGGGAGGGAGGTTCAATGAAGGGCTTCCCTGCCCTTCCCCTGTTACATCTAAGACCCAGGAGGGATCAGGTTATGGACGAGAACTTCAGGAAAGGAAGGTGGAGAGGGTGAGGGCTGGGGGAACAATGTAGGCACATCCCCAGAGAGGCTGCCTCCTGCCTGCCACCCAGCTGTCAGGGACCCTGAGTGTGATGTGAGAAGAACTCACCTTGAGGGTTTTTTGTGGAGCAGCAAAATCTCCCACCACACAGCTGCCTACCTTGACCTGGGACTTCTGGTGGAAGCGGCATGGATGTCCACAGTTGTTCCCAGTTTCTGGGGTCAGGCTTGGGAGGCCTTAGGCTGTTTCACGGGCCCTCCTCATGAGGTAGGCTGCCTGTGACGGCTCTGTGTGACCTTGGGCTTAGAACCTCCTTAGCAGCCAATGTCTAAAGAAGCTCTCCTTTGTCCTGGTGGCCTCGTGGGTTTCACATTGAGCTGCTGACCATAAGGTAAGCGGTTTGAAACTACCAGCTGTTCCTTAGGAGGAAGACAAGGCTTTCTGCTCCGTGAAGAGTTACAGTCTCGGAAACCTACTGAGGCAGTTCTGCCCTGTCCGACAGGGTCCCTGTGAGTCGGCAGTGAGTTTGCTCTTTGAGTTTGAATACAAAGGGGGAGAACAGCAGCGCCCCCTCAGAGGGGCGTGGGAAACTGGGTCCCAGGCCCTTATCCCTGGGGGTTCCTGTGCACAGAGTCGCCAGCACCATGATGAGCACCCTCTAGGCCCTTCCTGGTTTTGCTCTGGGATAATATTTCTTTCGGAACAAAGACTCGTCTTTGTCGGTTTTAATTTGGGGGGTTGGGGTGGGGTGGGCACGTGACTTTTACCTTGTTTTGAGCAACACCTGGAGGCTCCATCCTCTGGGCTGGCTCTGTCAAACCTTGGTCACCATGAGCAATCACAGAGCCACCCACAGGCCACAGACCCATGAGAGCCAAGGAGGTCTTATCATAGCTTCTGAGGGTGAGGAGGCCTGTCCCACCCCACCCACCCTCACCCCCTGCACCTTCTCTGTTGCTCTTCTCCTTTTGCATTTCAACAGCAGGTTCTGAGGTTCTCTTCAGAGCCTGCCCTCCCGCCCCATTTCCTCATTTTCACGTAGACTGTTCTCTCCCAACCCCCAAGTCTAACTCTTTTCACACACTGTTTGGCATAATTCAGTTGTTAATTGGGCATCCTGTTCTGATACACAGCTCATAATCCCTTCTTATCTGAATATCTTACAAATGGAGCAAGTTAAGCGTGAGAGAAAACGCACAGTTCTCTGTGGGTTTTGCAAGGCGCATTTGCCCCCAGTGTGGCCGGGCAGAGGTGGGGTGGGGGTGGGGTGAGAGGTGATCCTGGGACTTTCTGAAAAGCCGCAGGAAGCTCACCTCCCTGCTGTCCATGCCGTCCGCACCCAGCGCCTCTGCCATCCTGCTATTAGTGTTCAATTGCAAGGGCAGAACTGCACACCACATCCCTCTTACGGGGCGCCCGGGACTGACAGGGCCTCCCCAGGGACTGCTCAGCTAATGGAGCTCTCTTGATCTATCTTACCGGACTGTATCGCTTTCATTGCACTCATTTGTAAATTCAAGAAATCACCCGTGATCATATGACAGTTACAGCTCGTGTGAGTTCGCAAGCAAAATTAGTCTGAGGTTTCTGCATTTTTCTTCCCTGGCCCCTCACCCCGGTGTCACAGCGGTTAAAGCTTTGGACTGCTGGCCAAATGGTAAGCAGAGGATGAGGGTCTTGGGGGTGCTCAGGGGCAGCCCGCCTGGAACTTGTAGGGCTGCCCTGAGCTGGAATGGACTTGGTGGCAGTTGGTTTGCATTTGGCGACCGTGTAGGAGCTGCCGTTCAAGCCGACAGTGTGCATTATTAAGAGAACACCCATAGCTATTGGGGTTTTAAATGGGCTCTGACTTAGAGTGTTACCTTTGCTTTACATAGCACTAGGGGAGATTATTCTCATCTGTGGGTTCCAAAATTTACTTGGCCTGTTGCCCTTTCTCAAAAAAAAAAAAAAAAAAGAGATTCAGTGCTCCCCTGTCAATCAAACTTTTTTGTGCTAGATAGCCCATAATCCAGAATAAAGTTCGGGTATCTGTTTTTGCAGCCCGCCCTGGATCAGACCACCGCCCCCTAGTGGGCAGTATCACCCACTCTGGGCAACACTGATCTAATAGCTTGGTAGTTGCCTTCCAATCCGCTCCTCAGGACAACTGTGTGTGCTACAGAGCAGCAGCTCCCCGGGCTTTTCTGAGCTGTCGTCTTTACAGAAGTCGTTCTCCAGGCCTTTATTCCAAGGAGCGACTGGGCGGGTCCGAGTCACCTACCTTCAGGCTACCAGCCAATGGCAGCCTGCTTGCAAAATCCGATGCCGGAGATCTTCTGATCCATATCCATCAAGCCAGGACAGCAGTAAATTTTAAATTCAAGTGGAAGCTCTGCTCCCTGGCCCACCAGACAGCCGCTCCCTATCTCTGTTCCCTGTAGACGTGGTCACCCAGCACACCCTGAAGGGTCCAAGCCAGCAGGCTACTCAGTCAGTTGAGGCATGGACATGTGTCCCCAAACCTGTGTATGCTGAGCATGTCTTACTGTGCCTGCGTCAGTGAGTTGAGCGTTATATGGATGATCCAAACCGGCGCTTAAAGGAAATAGCGTGGTTGTGCCGTGCAGACCATGGTGAATACATTGGTAAAGATCCTAGGGCACATTCCTAAAGGAAAAGGAAAATTCGTTGGATTAAGTGTGAGTGAGGCGGTTGAGGCTGAGGACATTTATAAAAGCGGAGAGCAAGGCCACACCGAGACTGTGCTCAAAATGCCACACAGGACACTCCGCCTCTTTCAGAGTCAGTGAGCCAGGCCACCGCTGACTCTGAACTATGCCCCCCAAAATTTACAATCAAGCCCATTTCCATTGAATTGAGTCCAACTCCTAGCGATCCTTATAGCGTGAAGTAGAACTGTTTCTTCGTGTTTCTGAAGTTGTTATGGAAGTAGAAAGGCAAATCTGTCTCGCTTGGAGCAGCTAGTGGGTTTGAACCACCAGTCTTGCAGTTAGCAGCCCGATGACTAGCCCACAGTGCCACCAGGCACTCTGAAACATAAGACCACTCACCCACGCCATCGGATCTATTCTGACGCATAACGATCCTACGTAGGGTTTCTAAGGCTGTAAATTAGCGGTCCTCACATTGTAGTGACCCCCAACCATAAAATTACTTTTGTTGCTATTTCATCACTATAATTTTGCTACTGTTATGAATCATAATATAAATATCTGATATGCTGGATGTATTAGATGGCCCCTGTGAAAGGGTCATTTGACCCCAAAGTGGTTGAGACCCACAGATTGAGAACCACTGCTGTAAATCGTTATGAGAACCAATAGTTTTCTCTTTCTCCCATGGAGTGGCTGGTGGGTTTGAACCACTGACCTTGAGATTAGCAGCCCAACCTTCACCCAGCAATGCCATCAGGCTTCTGCAACATAAGACAGGGTACTCTGATAACAGGCTCCAACTTTTCTTTCTTTCCTTTTTTTTTTTTTTTTAAGGTAGCCTGGAGCATGTATCAAAAAAAAAAAAACCTAAACCCATAGTATTTAGATTTAAATTTGAATTAAAACATTTGGTACAAACGTGTCACTCAAAATGACTCTCTAACTTAATTTCTCCATTGGCCAGTCACCCGCCGCCACAGGTGCAGGTCAGGGGCCTTGTTGCTTGAGCGGTAGAGTTCTCCCTTTCTTACAGGATCTATATTTAATCCTCGGCCAACACACCACGTGGGAAGCCCCCTCCCTCTGTGGGGGGAGCCTTCCATGTTGCCCTCATGCTGCAGCAGGTCAGCAGAGATTCCAGGTCAAGCCAGAGCAGGAAGAGAGGCCTGACAATATTCATCTGACAAACAGCCCAGAACAACCAATGATTGGCCACGCTCCCATCTGCATTAGGACATGGGGCTGGTGCAGGACCGAGCCGCGTTTCTTTCTGCTGTCCACGGCCACCGTGACCTGAGGGCTGACTTGCTGGCAGAGAAAACAACTCTAGGCGTAACCCCAAACTCAACCCAAATCCACAGAATGCCTCACAGGCGCCAAGTGTCCAAGACGGTCTAGATTCTAAAGCACAGCCCGATCAAACTATTCCATTCTATGAGGTGTAAATAATGTGCCAATAAAGCTGTTGGGGAAAAAATAATAAAATGAAATAAATAATTCAAGGCAAAGATAAATTCAGCTCAGAAAGAAATAAAGCACAGCCCGAGTCACCTTCCCGCTGTGACCCTCTCTTCCTGCCCATTTCCAACCCCCGTGCTCAGTTTGGCCTCATCGCGGCTCATCATGCGGGCACTTTTGAGAGGTCCCGTTGTAACAAGGAGCCCTGGTGGTGCAGTGGTTGAAGCACCACCTGGCTAACCTAAAGGGCGGTGTGTTAGCATGGGTAGACTAGAGAAACCAATCCGGAGACACTCGTATGTGTATAAGGGAGAACTTTATATCAAGAAGCAAGTATGCTTCCATAAAACATCCCAGCCCAGTCCAGATCAAGTACATGAGTTCAATTAGCCCTAAGTCTGATATTCGCCCATAAATTCCTCACGCAATACATGCAATGAAGCCGAATGCAGGATGGTCACAGGCCGTGGGTGGGAAGTCTTGTGGATCCAGTGGCGGTGGGAGCATCTTAACGCTGACAGGGCCACGTGGCTCCTCCAGGACTTTAGCATAGCTCCAGGCGTTTTGTCAACAGGGAGTGTGTGTCCCCCACCTCCAGTGAGCTATTTATCTCCGTAGAGGCTCAAATTAGGTCATCAAGCTATGACCTGATTGACAGGCTAAATTCCGCCCCTTCATTCTTAAGTTTCAAGTTGATATCAGGTTATGTAACTACCACAGTTGGAGGTCCGAATCTACCAGCTGCTCGTTGGGAGAAGGATGCACAACCTGTTTCTGTCACAATCACAGCCGTGCAAATCCTATGGGACAGTTGTCCTCTGCCCTGCAGGGTTTCTCTGTGTCGGAATCAGCTGGAAGACAGTGGGTGGTGCGTGGCTTTGGCATCACCTGTGTGAATCTAGGGTTGAGGCTTCCTCTGGACTTCAGCTCTCAGAACCATCTCCTGCCCCATCACCTACCTGCTGGTAAAATTCTACCTGCCCAGCCTCACTCAGCTTGGTCCCATCCCAGTGGACCTCCATAGGCTGTGCAGAGAAAAATAACCAAAGCCCTTGGCCAATGTCAGGTAGCACATAGACACCACGCGGGAGCCAGGACAGGCTTTGTGGGAGAAACACTGCCCACTCCTTCTGAGGGGGGCACTTCCCTCAGCTCCCAGGTTATGTTCCAGCCTGGGAGCTCGGCAGAAATCAGCTTGGAGGAATGGGATGACCTTCGATGACTAGCCCAGGTTCTGGGTGACAAACACCCTGCCCAGGGGCCCTGAGCAGGCCTGATTTATGTGTCCACTTGGCTTGTGTGGCCGACTCGAGTGCCCGCTATCCAGACCAGTGGTTACAAGTGGTTGTCACCAAGTTTGTGGAAAAAGCAAATCACCAGGAAGGGGAATTTCCAAGTAGAGAGGAGCTGACTAGCTGTAAAACCTCCCGACTCTTCTGAAGCCCAGAGGCAAAATCGAAATAGCCGAGAAGACAAGAACAAGGGTGGCCACCATTACGGAGCCTGGCTTCACCCACAGGCAGCATTGTGTTCTCCACTATCTTCAGAGCTCTTGTGCCCTGGGTCAATCTGCCACACAAGGCCTCTTTAGAGTGCTGAAAAGCAAGGAAGGTCCTTTGAGGACTGAGGTGCCCCAGACCCAGGCCGTGGTACATTCAGGTGCCTAGTATGCAGGTGAAAGTTGGCCATTGAATAAGGAGGACGGAAGAGGAATGGGGTGTTTGAATTGGAGAAGACTGAAAGTGCTCTGGGCTGCCCAAAGAACAAACGGCTCTCCCTTGGGAGAAGCATGGCCAGAGGCTCCTCGGAGGCAAGGATGGCGAGAAGGTGCCTCACCTGCATTGGGCATGTTTTGGGGAGAAGCCAGGCCTGGAGACGGGCATCATGCTTGGCCAAGCAGAGGGGTGGCAAAAACGAGGAAGGCCCTCAACAGGGTGGACTGACACAGCGTGGGCTCCGACATAAAACGGTTTGTGGGGACGGCACAGGGCCCAGCAGTGTTTCGTTCTGCTGTAGATGGGGTCACGGTGGTTCGGAACCCACTTGATGGCACTGAACCAGGACTTTTCCACATGCAGAGATGAGTTTGGGCAACCACGGAACAAGCGCAGAATGAAGCTGTCACAGGGCAGGACAAACCAGTTGGCGATTCTCCACTTAGTACCGCCCCTACCGTGTGTTGGAGGAGGGCTGTCAGGGGCTGAGTGTTTCAGAAGTCGATTGCCAGACCTTACTTCAGAGGCACCACTCTGTGGAATTAAACTTCCAGCCTGTCCGTTAGGAGCTGGGCAGGTTTGCCCTGCGCAGAAATCCCATGTACCAGGTACTACCCCCCACGTCAATGGGGGTTTATTGTATTCACAACCGAATGTCAATGCAGGTTCCTAAACAGGCCTGCTCCATTCAGCTCATCCTTCAGAATTAGGCGCACCCCTTCCTTCCTGGGCTTGCACCTACGGGGGACTGTAAGGTGGGCAGGGGCTCGTGAAGCATGATTGTGCGTGGTGGGCTTTCACTTCTGGACGATTTCGGGGAGGTCTTCATGGCCGTGGGGGGTGGGGGGGGGTTCGCCAAGCCAAATTCCAGGAGCGACTCGGTGGGAATGCAGCAGTATTGACAAGGGGCTGGAGCAGACCGGTGACTTAGCGAGCGCTGGGGGGCCAAATGGTTTGCATTTTACAGTTGGTGGATTTCTCTGTTTATTGCTTGTGTTCTGTCATTACGCAAACGGGTTCCCAATATAGCAAATCTCTCTAATCAGTAAAGCAAGGGAGAAGAGAACCAGAAGGCCCATTAATTATGACTCTGTGGCGGCAGCCGGGACCGCGTGTTGCTGTTGGAGGGGCCACTTCCTCCCGTTTCCTTTTCTGGAGGGAGAGCGTTTCTTGTGCGCAGAGGAGAGTGGAGAAATGGCCCATGCCCCGCTGGCTGACAGCTGCCTAAAAACCTGAGATGAAACACTGGCTTCCACGCAGCTCTGGAGTCCTGGGGCGGCCAAGGCCAGGCTCTGAGCAGCGACCTTTTAAGTCTCCAGTTCCATAAACAGAGCCAGCGTGCTGCCAGCCGGCCTGACCCCCTCCTGCAGACTCGGGAGAGCCTGCTGTGTGCAGGGCCCAAGCGTGGACAGACCCAGCTGCTGACTGGGCACAAAGGAATCACCACCGGTGTTTGGCTCAGAGCCGGGCTTTCAAAAGGCTCAGCGGTGGGGTGAGAGCAGGAGCGCCGCACTCTGACTCCAGGCAACCAGAGGTTAACAGCACTCGATGCATCTATTAACCCTCTGGCACCGGGGACCTCAGATGGCAGCACTACAGAAGGAAATTCTTCTCTCACGCCACATGCCTGGATTGTTGAGTCCGTTCTGACTCCAGCCAACCCTGCGTGTTAGGAATCAACTCCACAGCCACAGGGTTTGTTGGAAAGGATGGACAAGTGTGCACCTGGCCAGCCACACAGTCTGGATGCCCAGTCATCGGGCTCTGCCTCTCCATTCCAGCCTATGCGCTGTTCCTGGCCCCAAGGTCCACCATGCACATGCCAAGACTCCATCCTAGTTGCCCCTGCTCAGCCAGGGCACCTAAGGCCCTCAGGCCCTCATCGTGTCACGGGCACCACACACATGGCGTGGGACTTGCAGAGCCCTCAGGTCCATGCCCACTCCCCTGATGGCGTTACTCTTGTCCCACCCCCACTGCAGTGGCTGTTAACGTTCTCCCTGCACCTTGCAATCAGCGCCCCGACTTCTGTGCTCAGTGCCTGGGCAAGGTGGCGCTAAGCCTCTGCAGTCATGGTGTTCTCCGGGCACCCGATCTGGTAGTGGCTGTTGGGATAAGAGATCTAGTCACCAGTGTTACTGTGTGTCTAGACAGAGAAGCCTCCTGAGTGCTAGATGTTCAGAGGAGAGAAGGTTTGTTGTAGAGAACGCGTACAGAGACCTGGCTGGCACATTCTTGCTTCAACTCAGCAGTTCACCCACTTAGACCATCCGGAATGGTCCACAGAGCCAAGGTGAGCACAGGGGCTGCCACTTTCAGCTGGAGTAGAGGAGTAGGGAATGTTGGTGGGGAGGTAGTTCAAAGTGGACCGTTTT
The DNA here is from genome assembly GCF_050624435.1 of Tenrec ecaudatus. Lineage (NCBI taxonomy): Eukaryota > Metazoa > Chordata > Mammalia > Afrosoricida > Tenrecidae > Tenrec > Tenrec ecaudatus. The sequence continues at coordinate 99,636,047 of NC_134545.1, read as the reverse complement.
CCTTCCGTCAAGGCCACACATTATACCTGATTTGAAGAAGAGCCCAGAAGCACGGGCAGGTGTCTGCTGTATTTTTCCATGCGACTGAGCACTATTATTCCAGCCACTCTCACTTGTAAGATGAGAGTTGGTCTAGGCCATGGATGAAAGCCCTTTGATAGTATTTAATAGTTGTGTTAGGCAAGGTTCTCTAGAGAAACAAAACCAAGACAATTATGATTATATACATACCCAATGAGAAGGCATATAACATCTAAGTAGCCCACACAGAAGTGCAGAGGGCTCAGTTCAAATCACTTTAGTGGAACAGGAAGTCCTTCAACTCATGTGGGTTTCCTGTCCAAGGTCAAGGAAGCAGACAGCAGAGTCTTCCCTAGGCAAGGCAGGCAGAGTCTGCCCATAGGCAACAGACATCAGGGTGAGTCAGCAGCAGTCAGTAGCTCAGAAGCTTAGCAAAGCAGGAACCACCAGCCTCAAGCTCAAGCGATGTACACCCCAGCAAAGTGGTGAAGCAGGTCTCAAAGGAGCCTCAAGCTCTAGCAACACAATCCATGGGTTGGCTTGGCCCACAGGCAGTGCAGCACACTAGCTCAAGCAGCAGCACACCAGGTCCCATCACCAGGCAGGAAGAAGATGGGATGCTGCCCCATAGTTATTTATCTCAGTCACCCTCCAATCAGGCTGCAACCCGACTAGGCTCCACCCACATGTTCGTGTTGGCCTAGTTGGCACAATAAACCTAGCTGTCACAATAATGATGGGCACATGTACTATTGCATATATATGTAGATATATTTATATTTAACTGTTTACTATTGCCGAATCATATATACAGTAGGTTCCAGAACCAAGTGCTTAACTGCTGATTGAAAGCTTGGCGGTTTGAACCCCCGTGCTGCTCCACGGGAGATGATGCAGCAGAAAATACATCATCTTGGAATTTGGTGGTGGTCGGGGGTGGGGAGGAGTGACCTGAGTGACTCGATGGTAGAGAACACACTTGCAACAGGGTGCATGCATGGCACAAGTAAGATGTGTAGCTTCTGAGCATTGTAGAATTTGAATTCGAGGGGGTTTCAAGAATTCCCTAGAAAAAATTCTATCATCTTTTCATTTCAGTGCCCCACGAACTTTGGAAGCCCCCTGGTACCATGGTCAAACACCACATGCTGGTGCTAATTATATAGAACAGAGCAGGAAAGCCCAGCCTCCTCACCTGGGGAGCTCTGGGAGGCCTCTGTGGTCCTAAAGCATCAAGGGGCTATTTATCTGTGACCACTACCGGCAGGCACGCTGGGTTCCATTCTAGGAACCATGCTGACTTCTCTGCATAATTTAGTGGACTTATTAGGAATGCAAAGGCCCTGAGCCGGGGCTTTCTGTCTTCTGTAGCTTATGGCCTAGGAGAGAAAAGGCAGAATGTGATGTTTTAGGGCCATTTTGGTGCCTGGGCAGAATTCCAGTCTTGAAAGAAATAAAACATGTAAGGTTCTATACTTCCTCTGAGGTAACCATGCAATAGGCCCGGTTTGCTATTAATATAGATTAAAAGTCGACTTTTGAGTAAGGTTCAATTCCTCTCTCACAATTTCCCTTCTGATCTCCTTATACATAACATTTAGTGACCTTTTAACAGCCCGAGGATGCTTCCCAGTGTCTTATTCTTGATGCCTGTTTAAAGGTTGCTATTTCATTTTCACAGCTGGCATATGCAAATACAGGTAAAGATGATGATACCTCCCAAGTAGCATTATGGTCAGTAAATGACGCCTTGCGTGGATGCCAAGCATGTCTTCAACTAGTTGCCCCCCAAAAGTCTCCTTGCAACAGGCAGTGGATGGCACCACTCCCACAGCGTGGGAGGCCCAGGTGCTCCTTGATTTAGATGCGGTGCTTGCCCACCCAAGGTGACTCCGATGGTGAGCGGTCCTTCTCCCGTCTTGGGGGTTTGTCACAGGGGTCCTTGGTGTGGATTAGGGGAGGGGGGTAGGGAGCATGAAGAGGCAAACGCCCCATGACAACCAGGAAGCAGCTCTGTACCACAGAATGATGCCTCCATTCGACAGTGAAGAGACCTGGTCTGCCTCCTGACCCTATTGCGTGGCTTGGTGAACTTGGATATGCCACTTAACATGAAATTGTTTTCGTCCTTGAAACAAGAGGGTTGTATTGGCTCCATGAGTTTCAGAAGTGTTTTCACTGTAGTTTTTTTTCCCTCTCTTTTTCTCCTTTGTCAAAAGTGGGTAGTAGCCTAATGTGGACTAGTTTTCATTGAGGGGAAATGGGACTTGATCCACAGATCAGACCCCTTGAAAGGACTCTGAGAGCAGGTTTTAAATGGCTGGGCCCAGGGTTCCTTGGGCCTGAGTGTAGCTTCATGGGGATGAGTCTTTGGGCCTTAGCTTTCCTCAGGGAGTGGCTCACTCCCCAGAGAGGAGGCCCCAGAGCCTGGGAGTGATGTCTTCTTTGTTCTGCACTCTCTTCTTAGCGCTGGGGAATGGCAGGCACTCAGTGAACGCTTGCTGAATGGAGCAACCAAGGAACAACCAAAGGAACTGCAGAAAGACTTATTTCTGTGTTCTTAACCAAGGGGGGTTTTGTTGCAGCCTTTTAGCCTAGGAGATACTTGCCAAAAATGAACATTCCGAATGCTAAGCGAATGATTGTTTTACAGATGTTGTATTTAGGAACCTGGTCCCACGCAGCCCCAAAGGGAGCCGCGAGCCTTGAAAACGGCACTGGTCCATGTCAGGCACTTTCTTGATTTTGAAAACTTATTATTATTAATTTTTAAGTGAATTCACTTAAAATTATTATTAAAATAACTCTATTAAATGAACTTTACCTGTTGTCTCTACTTAAAAAGGGAGCTAGAAAGTTTTAAATGATAGGTTGCCTGTGGCTGTACCTTCCATATTTCACATTAGTCAACTGCTCTGACAGCTGCTTCGGGTGTCCGGGGTAATGGCTCTTCCACTTTATACCCATGAGCTTTCGGTTTTCATTTTTCTCTTTTGTTTCTCCTCAGGCACAGAAGCTGAAATCCAATGTATCAGGCAGCACACACCTCTGTCTTTCTGATGTAAGTCGTGTCTTGTTCTGGGTCTCAGAGAAAGGAGCTTTGGGATTAGGTGCCAGAAAGAAGCTAAGCTGCCCTGCCCTCCTTGTCCCATTGTCCTTTGAGCCAAGTGCAGACTTTGCAGCACAGAGCACACAGAGTCAGAAAGAGGGGCAGGCCCCAGGCTCTGCCCCTCAGAGCTGGTCCACCAAAACACCACGGTGGCAAGGCCGCGAGCCTCTGTGAAGCCAGTCAACCAGCACGGAAAAGACACCCGACTACTCTCCCTGAGTACCTGAACTCCGCTTGGCTCTCTCTGCACAGCACCCAAGAGGTAGCACAGGGCATGTCAGATTCCTCTCCTTGATTCACAGTAACGATGACAGTTCTGTGTGTGTGGCCTGAGACGGGCAGGGGGCTGGCAGATGGAAGAGTGAGTCTTGGGAAGAATGGCCATGCCTGCCGCAAGTCTGGGAACCTGGCTTTTGGTTGGGGTTTTCCCCGGAATGAACGGAGTGAGCTGCTTCTCTTCTATGGCTCTTCAGCTAGACAACCTGGGCTGAGGTGCATGCTGGATGCTGGATGCGAGGCAGGCCTGTTCATCTCTGATGCTGTTGGAGATGCATCGGGCATGAACTTGACTGGGCGAGTCTTCCGAGACGACACTCTCTGCCCTCCTATCCTGATGGGGAGCACAGAACAGGGAGTTTCAGAAGAACCGCTTCATCTTACACCGCTGTTGGGGGATCTGCCGAGCAGGGGTAGAGAAAGGGAAGGCTACTGAGCTCACATCGCTTCCCCCAAATGGATTTCTCAACCCAGAGCCAAGGAGCTCTGGTGGCGCAGTGAGTTAATGCACTGGGCTGCTAAGCGCAAGGTCAGCCGTCCAAAACCACCAGCCTCTCTGAGGGCAAAAGGGGAGGCTTTCCACCCCCGCAAAGAGTTACAGTCTCAGAAACCGACAGGGGGCACGTCTACTCTGTCCTACAAGGTTGCTTTGAGTCAGAGAGAGCGTTTTCACAGAGGCTCATAAAGCCAGGAATGGCCTAAACCACCCAGAGGCTCATAAAGCCAGGAATGGCCAAAGCCGCCCAGTTGTCAACCAAGTTCACACTCCTTCCCGTGAAAACCCCCAAGTGTGTGAGTTGAGGCTCCAGGGGGCGAACCCTTAGGTCAGCTCTGGTAGATGGTGTAGCTGGCTCAGGATGGGGAGCGTGGAGGGGTGGGAGGGAAGAGCGCAGTCACAATCCACAGTGGTGAAATAAATGCCCGCGGTGGGTGATAATGAAAATATTCCTTCCTGCAGCATGATTACGAAAAGGATGGGCTCTCCGGAGCTTCCAGCCACATACCCACGAAATCGACGGCTGCCCCTGCATGCTGCCGCCGGAGCCCGCTGCTGGTACCCGCGGTCGCAGGCCTGCTTACCCTCTTGTCTGCATCTTGGGCGGAGACATCGTAGCTGCATTGACAAGGCAACTCGGACATGTGTTTAAAAAAAGAAAGACAAAAAAAAACCCAACAAGTTATCTGTTTCCAGTCCTCTTGTATAGCGGAAATTCCAGTTTTGGGAACTCCGTTGAAAGGGTTTCCTCCAACTGGAATTTTTCCCCTTCCTTCCTTCCTTCCTTCCTTTTTTCTTTTTTTAAAGAAAGCTTCTTGTGATACTTAGGGGGCTTCTGTGGAATCCTTGATGCAGTGGGACATTCCAAACCCAGAAGGCTTTGGGGCGTGCTGTGTTCTGAAGGGACACTTAGTCACCAGGGTGGTCAAGCGAGCTGACCGATGCCCACACGGATGAAGACTTGAACGATTTTGCCGCTGGCCTTGCCTAGCTAGAGACTGAGCTGGTAGTTCCAGAGACTTCCACAGCTCACGCCACGGCTTTGATTTCTACCGGCAGAAACCACAGCCTAACGTGGACACTAAGCTTTTGGCATTTGTTTTTTGTGTTTTGTGTGGTTTTTTTTGTCCCCAAGCAGAGCATCTCCTCAAGAGGAGGCCCTGTGGAGACAAGGGTGGGGGAGGGTCACCATTTGTTCCTGCGAAGATTCTCCCCATTGAAGTGCACGTCCCGTAAATAGCACGACCACACCGGGCAGGGCCAGACGCAGCGTCTGGCTTGCAGTCGGCAGAGAGCTGGGGAGTGGGTTTGCCGTCTCACGACCATGTGGCAAGCAGAGGGAGCGCTCACGTGTGTGGTACTCCTTCTAGCCTTCCTGGGGTTCTCTCTCAAAAAACCATTTTACTACTAAAGGCTTTCAATTTTTGGCTTTCTGGGTTTTGAACGTAAGGATAACTGCCTTCATGTTTGTTTTGTTTTGTTTGGAAACTGATGGTTGAATACAAATACCATGGGGCTTGTTTCCGCTCAGTTAGCAGAGGGCTCTCCTCCGAGGTGAACATCACAGAGCCAGCTCTTCAAATGCAGATTCCTGGGCCTTGTGCTCCAGCAGGAAGCTCTGCATCACGTGACCGTGGGAAGGCAGGAGGACACAGAGCAGCCCCGGCTTGGTCTTGGAGCATTTCTTGAAATGCAGGTGTGCCTACCTGTGAGGAAGCCAGCGGCCACCTGTTCACAGTCCGCAACATGAGATGGTCCCCTTCCTTGCCAGTCAACAGGACCCGGAAGCCTAATTTCCACATGATCCATCTGGGAAAGGCAGCTTTGACTGGGGTGGGACACGGGGTCTGGTGATCCATCCCCAGGGGTCGCAGTGGTCATTGTCCCCAGCTGCCATGGCATGGTCCCTGTGGGGGACTGTTTAGCCCAGAGAGCATCAAGCATCTGATTGCAACTTACCTGCCCTCAATGACAGACTGGAATCACGCCAAAGAGAAAGACGGTTTGTGGAATCAAGACGGGCAGAGATGGGTTCGGTTGGCTCTGATCCACAGAACAGGAGCAGGGTGCCCGTGGCTTTGTGAGCTGGGCTAGCCGCACACCATCTTCTGCCCTTCTCTTCCTTCAAGGAATAGACCCTAAAGTGCACTTTTGAAGTCTGGTGTTAGATGGCACAGTGAGGAAGCCTGCCAAGCTCGAGTGCTACACAGAGAAGAGATACGACTGTAATAGGCTGCTGGGGAGTACGAGCTTTCTTCCCACCTCGGAGGAGGGATCGGAGGGGAAGCCCACGCCGCACATTTCACGCTAATCCTTTTTGCCAGCCGATGTTCTCCCTGTAAGAGTGAAATCAAGTTTCTGGGCGAGGGGGGTGGGGGCGGGAAAAAAAGCTATTCGATCCCAGATAAAGGCGTAGTCTCTTAGCTCTATCTGTGTTTAAAGTGCATTTATATCCAAATGTTAAATAAACACAAACGTGTAATCCTAAATACCAGCGTTTTTCACCTCGGCGGTTTTCCAGGGACATCCCCCCCCCCCCCCCCAATGCTCCACTCTCTGTATTGGTTCAGTGAGAAGTTTCTTAGAGGCTCTTGGAATAAACCCACTGAGCACTGTCAACAGCTCTGGGATGCTTGTCACTTGTGGGGGCCTATCTGTGACAGAGCATATTTTGCTTTAATTAAGGTATCTCTCTGTGTCTGCGCTGGACTAATTACCCAAGGTTCTGATTCTGTGAGATCCACTGAAGAAAGCTATTGATTATTTCTGCACTAAACAGCAGCTCTAATTAGCTTCAGATGACCAGCGAGGAAATGGGCGTTATCAGCACTAACAAGGGTAGCCTACAGTGACGAGTGTGTGGATGTGCAACACGCAAATTAAATTCTGAAAAGCCTCATCTATCACCAACAAAGATCTCATTTTTTCTTCAGAGATGAAAGCATATTAGAGTTACAAACTCCTCCATTTGAAAATAAAGTGCTGATTAAATAAACTAGGCGGGGAGGGGGGGCAGAGAGGGTATGTTTAGTGGCAAACACACTCGTGAGAGTCTGCTACAACCCTGGCAAATAAGGCCGCCTGCCGCTGAAAGTGGCTCCGTGGTGGCAGGCTGACCAGAAACACCATCATCTGCACCAAGGCTGGACATGGTTAATCGTTCACCTATCTGACTTCTTCCTCGGAGGGGGCCAAGGGAACCAAAGCTGCCTTCTCTCCTGTCTTTTGGCCCCTGCATTTAGGGAGCCTCCAATAAGGGGCTGTCTGCCTAGACATGGGCTTTCGTGGCAAGCGTCTCATTCTGGGTTGATCTCAGTAAAACAAAGCTGGTAGCTTCTGCCCAGGTTAACGGGACTTTACAAGCCAACTCTAGCTCTGCCCTGCTGGCTTCCAGAAATAAGGAAGTGGCGATGTCTGCCAAACTCTTTAGAAGCACATCCATCCCACTTCGATATTGGACTTCCATCTGGGTATCTCTGGACTAGAGCACATGAAGGAAGATGCACGCACAATAGAGAGAAGGGCTACTGAATGTCGACTGGATACCTATTTTTTCATATCAGAGTTTCCCCAACACTCTAAATAGAAGTATCTGTTGAAAATCACATAGATTATTTTTCATGAAGTAGAAAAAAGTATATTCCCAGTGTGATGTGAGTGTGGTTTCAGTAGACTTTTGTTTAACTTTTAAAAAATTCTTTAATCCTATAGTTTAAAAATGCATTCAAATTTGGGCCTTCAAGTCCATCCAATACAGGACAGGGCTCCTGCAGGGCGACTGCGACCTGAGATTCGGTCTATATTAAGACTCTTTCCGTCTTGCATACCCTCCCCCGAGGATGGGCCGTCTGCAGTTGCATCTCATTTCCCACATGCCTCTTTGTACTCCCAGCCAGACACGCCCAGCGCTCCATCTGCTGAACTGGGAAAGTGGGGGAGGGACGGGTTTCTGAGTCAGTCTAAAGAACTCGGGAAAAGAGATGGACGAGCAGCAGGAGTTGCCATAATTAGCCAATTCTTTTCTTGGGATCCAGCTAAAAATGTATCTCTGTTATTATTTAAAAAGAACAGGGGTCTCTGAGGGGCTGTGTTTTGGGAAATGTGTTTTCATCCATGTAATCAGACATGTATAACTTGGTCAAAATGATAAACTGGGGGCCAGGGAAGAGCTGAAAGTGTTGGTTAGCTGATGAAGTGGGTTACATGCTGGGCTGCTAACAAGAAGGTCAGCAGTCCAAATTTTCCTGATACTCCAAGAGAGGAAAATGAGGCTATCAGCTCCATCCCTGGGCACCCAAAAGGGTAGTTGTAGTCTATCTCAGGGCGTTGCTATGTGTCAGTTCAAGTTAATGAATAGGCATCCAAGCAATAGGCCTTGGTGTATAATGTTGGTCTGGGTGTAAAAAATACAAGATAATGTTGGTTGAGCAAAACGTCCTATTTTTTTTTTTTTTGTTTAACAACTCGAGTCGAATATAATTGCTGGGAGTCAAAATTAGACTCAGCGGCCGTGAGTTCGTTTTTCCTTTTAAAGAGAAGCGCTGCATAATTGAATTCTCATTCCCCAATTACCTTTCCGTGCTGCCCATCTTCTGGACTCACACCCCTCAAACGACCCTTGTGAGCTCCATCTTCGGGGGTCGTCATGAGTAAATAGCAGGGCCTTTGGGAGCTTTCTAGAATGATTTAAAAGCAACAGCAACAGGCATCTGTGACTTGTCACTGGCCTAGGCAGGCACAGTAAAGGCAGAAGAGAGGGCCTGGCGCACTGGACAGGGTGACTTTGGAGAGACGAGACTGAATGGAGGTGAATGGATCATAGGGGCTGCTATGTGCCCTCCTGCTCAGGGTAGGAAACAGCTCCAAATCGGAGAACTGGAGTTTTGTGACTTATGACCGTTGTTGGTTGGCAAGCAGGAAGCCAGAGCTCCTATCTGGGTGCCAGAAGACGTCTCTTTGTAGAAATTCTAGAATGTCAAGACATACCTGGGGATGCAGTTGGATGTCCTTAGAAGCTATGTTTTTCCCCCCTCTTAACCTTGAGATAGGTATCTCATGTGTGTGTCCCACAACGCTCGACTTTAACAGTTTTTCTCCTCAACTGACTGTGTGCTTTAGTCGGCTGCCTAGACTTCTTTGGGAAAACTAGCCTCTGGAACGTGTTCTCATGCAGAAGCCCCCAGTGGGTGTGCCCCGCCTCCATCCTGGGATATAGTCAGTGGGCCATCCTGTAAGGCTCTGCTTCTTGTGAAGATACTGGCTGACTCGGTTCTCTTTCATATTGATGCCCTTTGGTCGCTGTTGTTTCGTATTTAACAGGTCCCTTCCCAGTAGTTGTGCACACCCCCCACCCCCATCACCCTGTGAACAGCCCTAGCAAATTGAGCTTGTGTTCCATTCGATGCCTCTGCCACACTTCACCCTGGCTTTTAGAAGCGATAGCTGCCTCTCTCCAAAGCTAGGAGACGTGAAGATAACTTGAATCCCTATGCAGGAAGTCTGGCTACACGCCCCTCTCTGAGCACCTGCTTCTTAGCTGTAGAATTGTCTCCTCTGCTGCAGCATCCTCGCCAGGAATCCCTTTGTTGCTCTCTGATGAGCGCTCCCTCCCTCCCGGAGACTGCACGGGTGGCTGTTCAGCGGGATATGCCACCTGCACTCCGATTGTTCGGAGCCCCAGCCTGGAGGGGTGGGGAAGACGCCCCAGCCCTATTGCAGTAAGCCGCCTGCTGAGAACCACAGCCGGGAATAGTCATCGAGGTCTCAGCCCCCTGAGGTCCCCAAGCTCATTTAACCAGAGCAGCTGCGACTTCGGCTGTTTGCCTCTGGCAGGTGCCAATATCAGCATCTTGTCCCACTGCCACGGGGAGTTTATTTTTGCTTGGGGGCAGCTGCCAAGCCCAGCACCGGCATCAATAGAAGGTTCCTTTGATTGTCTTTTCCTCCCAGCCTGGGATTTCTTACCAGGCCCCAGTTCTGTTGCTTTCACAATGCCAGGAGGCTGATCACAGACACCATCAGCCTTGTCCTGGGTCTGGACGTCTCCGGCTCGTGCGACCCTTTCCCAGCACATCATAAGTATTCAGTACGCACAAGCCTGTGGAAGGAAGGAGTCCTGATGGCAGAGTGGACTGAACACAGGCTTGTTAACCACAAGGTCAGTGGTTCCAGCCCACCAGCCCCTCTTGGGGAGAAAGATTGAGGTGCTTTGCTCCTATAAAGATTTACAGTCTCAGAAACCTAAGAGCAGTTCTATTGTGCCCTATCTAGGGTCACTGTGAGTCAGAATCAACTCAGTAGTAATGCCTAGTGGGACTTGGAAGGGCTTGATTCTGTGAACTGTTTGCCCAGTCCTGCTGCTCTGGGCTGCTTCCATGGACATTGAAGGTCTCCTTGAGGTTGTGAAGGATGACATGGAATAAAAAGGCAAGAATCAAAGAATCTGGAGGAAGGATGAAAATAGAGCACTTGTCTCAGAAGATGCTGAATGAGCGCAACCAGCCAACCCCATCCGGCTCAGCACGCCTGGCTGGAAATTCAAAGCTCAGAAGTGGGTGGGCTTGGTGGGACATCAGCTAGGGGGTCTGCTGAAGGCCTTGAGAGTCAATCTACCTCAAGTGCCCAGAGGCTGCAAGGAAGCTGACCACTCCCCTGTTCCAGGTGCAACCATTTCTTCCTGGGCTGCCTGAGAAGCAGAGGTGGAGAGCACCCACCCAGCACATGGACGTGCTCCCTCCATTTGGATGAGCCAGCCTTGGGGCTGAAGTTCCCCCAGTTCCTTAAGACTCCAGGGCCCCCCAAGAACTGCCGAGGGAATACCCTCTCTCTTAGCTGGACAGAATCCTTCCATCTGATATCCTTCCGTGAATTTAATTCTCTGTGCACAGTTCACGAAGCTCAGGCACCTAGACTAGAGGCAAGCCCCAGCCACCCATGTGCGTAGAGCCACCAATCAGCTTTCTGCTGTGCACAAGCAAACCCACCGGGACTCAACCCAGAAGGACTCTCAGAGAGGACCCTGTAGATTCACCCCACTCAGCTTTAGGGGCCTTGAGCTGGGCCAAGGAAGCCACCGCCATCAGGTCCCAGCCAGGCTGGCCTGTGGGAAGAAGTTCTTTCACTTGAAGTGCTTATCCAAACGAAGCAAACAGCAGAATACTTCAAGATAACAGCATTGAGTGTGCTAGCTCACCAAGCAGCGTGGCGTCAGACTCGTGTGAAGTCGGATGAAACAGTGGCAAGGGCAGTGGATGCCCAGAGCTGTTAGAAGCCATTGCAGGTCTGTCAGGGGGGCTGAGCTGGGGCGTCCACCCCAGAAGGAAGGGTCTTGGGGACCTTCGTGTGCAGCTGCATGGATCCAGCGCTGCGTCATGACTGCTCAGGCCAGTGCAACCCTGCATTGTCTTTCCAGTGTGTGCAGCATGCTAGATCTGGAATTGGTGTTTTCCTATTGTCTCTGCAGTTGGGCGTCGGCCTCAAGGGGCACAAAAGGAGAGCATGGAAACCACAGCCTCAAAGCAGACCACCCTGGCTCCTCTGGCGGCAATCCTCCCTGCATCAGACCTTCCCGAGGTGCATTTTCCAGATTCAGACATGGCTGACTGCCCTCCCCCCAGTGAAGAGGCAGTTTCAGACTCCAGGGCCTAGTGTTCTCCCAATTATCGCCCTTTTCTCTTCTTCACCCTCCCCTCCCCCAAGCTGAGGGGGGATGTTGTTCATCGCCTGGCATTTGCTTTAAAGAGTTGTTACCATCTCATGTGCATTATCCATTGATGCTGAAATTATTTTCTCTGTTTAATCCAGCTCCCGCCGAGAAGCTGTGTGAGGTTTAGGATGTGGGGTTTTGGGGTTTAAATATATATATATATATATATATATATATATATATATATATATATATATATATATATATATATATATATATAATTATACTCTTTTGGATGGCATTGCATTTTTTAACTTTTAACCCCAGGGCATATCTCAGTTTTCACTCTTGCTATTTCATGCAGCTTAAAACAGGGCAGGCGGAATAGAAGGAGGACTCTGAATTTGCAGTACACGTTGTAGAATTCTGGTCTGGGAGTGGGGTTCACACAGGGGGCTCCTCAGAGCTGGGGCTGGAGGCTGAGGGGGCTTCAGTAGGGTCTCCCAGTCCTGTAGGTTTCCTGTGACTCACGCCCCCCTGGGGTCGACTTTCTCTGGAGAGTTCATCATGATTTCGGCTGGTAGACAAGACGATCTGCTCCTCACCTCCTCCTCAGCAGTACCTGCTTTTCTTAGGAAACCTGCCCTGTGCGTTCGCACGCGGTGTCCTCACGCAGCTTTTCCGCAACGTCCATCCTGGCCAGCACCCCCGGAAGACCACCCCCATGTAGAAGTACATGTGTCGCTGTTTGGCCTTTGGAAGTGGTTGTGATGTTTGACCTTTCTGTTAGTACACGGCTCCGGCACTACAGAATGTACCTAGTCCCCTTGACCATTCCTCACCCCCGCATCTCCTAATAAACATTGTTTTCTTTTTTTCAAATACGGAGCGCTGTGTCTTTTTCTCTTGCCCAGCGTCCTCAGGAACCCCCACCTTCTAGTCAGTTCTGAAGATACACAGTGAGTGACTCTCTCAGCCAGCGCTTCTCACGCTGGGGGTCACCACCCCTTTGGAGATCAAAGGACCTTTTCACGGGGTCGCCCTATTCACAACAGTAGCAAAATGACAGTGATGAAGTAGCAACGAAAATCATGTTATGGTTGGGGGGGTCACCATCACATGAGGAGCTGTATGAAAGAAAGGGTCGCGGCACGAGGAAGGCTGAGCACCACTGCTCTAGGCAGAGCAGAACGGCCCCAGTAGGGTTTCAGAGGCTGTAGGTCCTTACGGAAGCAGATTGCCACAGCGTTCTGCAGAGTGGCTGCTGGGTTTGAACCGGCTGCCTTTAGGCCAGCAGCAGAATAGTTCACTGCAGCGCCTCTGGGGCTCTTAGTTTACTGAGAAGCCATCTTGAAACCTGCAAACACATGAAGCATTCCCGGGGTTCAGATCTGGGAGTTTGGTGACAGGAGAGGAGATAGGATTCAAAGGTAGGATTCATAGGAACCAAGCTTGGCTGGTAGGTTGGTGTCCCTCAGTCCTGGCACAATGGATGTGCAAAACACAAATCACACCAGCTCTCCGCAGGTCCATTTGGACTCCTGGTGGCCTCCTCTGTGAAAAGCAGAACTCCATCACACAGGACCTTGGACACTGTGATCCAGAAGCAGATCGTCAGGACTTCTGAGACATCTTGGGATGGGTTTCAACCGCTGACTTCTCAATGAGCAGTCAAGTGTTTGATGGTTTGCATCACTCAGCGGCCCCATCTCCGCCTGCAGGGCTGAAGAGTTCTTCGGTGTATGAGTAGCAGGTGGTGGTAGATAGATGGCCAGATGCATTGTAGGATTCTGACAGCATCCCTGCCCTCCACCCCATGATGCCAGTAGCACCCCCCACCTCCAGTTGTGTCCAAAAGTGTCTCCCCAAACAACTCCCTGCCCTGGGGTCAGTACTCACAGCGATCCTATCACACAGAGTAGAACAGCTTCTTCAGGTTTCCAGGCAATATCCCCCTTATGGGAGCAGAATACCTCATCTTTCTTCCAAGGAGCAGCTGATGGGTTTGAACTGCTGCCTCTGTGGTTGGCAGGCATTGCCAAATGTCCCTTGAGTAAAAATGGTTCCCAGTCGAGATTCACTGTTTCTTTTCAAATGACCCATGTTTAGAATGATGTCAGTCCTAGGATGCTGCAGAAGACCCAAGTTGGTTGGGACCAACTGTCTATGAGCGGTTGGGTCCAGCCCTGCCTTTTTAGAGGCATATTGCAATCTATGGGCTCAAACAGCTCATCTGGCCCTGGTTCCTCAGGGTAACCCTGGTAGAAAGCCCCATGTTATTTCCTGGAGAAAGGAAAATCCTCACCCCCATCACACAGGACACCTGCGCCCATGGGGAAGGGCAGGGCCTGGCCACCCCTGAGTCATCCAAGAGGAAGGAGGAGGGCCTGCAGCTGTCACCTCCAGCCTGATCGTCCTCTAGCCATCTTTCAAACCCAACCAAACCCCCCAGAGACACAGGTGATAGAAGTTTTAGGAGCTGGAACAAGAAATGACTAATAAAACCCTGCGAGAATGGCCCAGAAAGTGAATAAAAACGGTGACAGAAACAAGATACAAGACAGCGTGTGTGCGGCGATATAAATAAAGCATAAACGAAAACATGGTGATAGGAAAGATACGAGCAGGCAGATCCATAAAAGTCACATCAACTGACAGTGCTGGCTGCCCGGAAAGGCTTTATCTTTGCCAAGCCTGGCTTCTCTCACCTGGCTGTCCAGCCTCAGAGGCAGGGGACATTTGCCCTGAGACCCCTGTCTGTTGAGTGAGTCACTTGGGGGCCTACATAAATAAGGACAATATCTTCTCCAAAAGATGGTTAGATGACGTGTATCTACATACTAACACCTACATCCCCTTTGAGCCAGCAAGTCAACTGCCAGGGACTTATCCCAATTCTGACACAGCGTCCTGGGGCGGGTGCCAAAGGATTTCTGGTGCAAAAGCATTTGTAACAGCAAAACCTGGGGAGCGAACCCCCGGGAAGGTGAGGCGGTTCCTGAATAGACAGTGACTCTAGATGAGGAAACGGGCTGCTGCTGCCTAGAAAGTAGGGGCGCACCCACGGAAACGGAAGTGGGGTAAAATCTATTTAGTGCAAAGGCAAGGGCCAGGACAAGGAGATACTGGCCGATTCCTGTACATCGGAGAGACAGCCACGTGCCAGAGCCTGGCTGAATCCAGCTCAGGCAAGCGCCTCCGAGGCAGACTATACTGTGTTTCCTGGAGCGTTCACCAGTTGGTTTCTCAGAAGTAGACCAGGTGAGCCTTTCCTCCAAGGTCCCTGAAGGTGCTCTTGCACAGCCGCCCAGTTGCGTTAGCCGCTGAGTGCATGGACTTTCTGCCGCACTTGGGTCCCCAGGTAGAGACAGAGATGGGACCGCTGGTGACACACAGGATTAAGCATTTGCTGAAAGGTTGGTAGGTTAAATGTGCCCAGAGGCACCCCAGAACTCAAGCCTGGCAAGCTGCTTCCAAAGAGCCACAGACTTCAAAACCCTTCACACAGTTGACTCTGCTCATGCGAGGTTGCCAGGATTTGGAACGGACTTGGCCCCAAGTCACAACAACACAGACGCAAGTGTCCCCAAATCAAACCAAACCCACTGCCATCGAAACAATTTGACCTATGGCGCCCCTATAAGGTCTAGGTATCAGTGTAGACATGGGCATCACCATAGGTATAGTTTAGGTACAGGTATAAGGACTGGTGGCAGAGTGGTTACATGTTGGGCTGCTAACCATGAGGTCAGAAGTTTGAAACCACTAGCTGCTCTGTGGAAGAGAGATGAGGCTTACATTCTTGAATACCCACAGAGGTCATTCCAACCTGCCCTATCAGGTTGCCATGAGTCACAATTGACTCCATGACAATGAGAAACATCTAGGTATAGTTTAGTTATAGGGGTAGGTATACTCTAGGCAGGTGTCCTCAAACTATGTCCCGTGGGCCACATGCATCCCGCCAAGAGCATTTATCTGGCCCGCCAGGTGTTTTTGCTGCCGCTGCCTGTCCTGCTTAGCAGCCAACTCGTCCAGTGTGCAAAGGACTTTGTTCATAGTTTGTTTTGTTTTTTAACTATAGTCCGGCCCTCCAATGGTCTGAGGGACAGTGAACTTGCCCTCTGTTTAAAAAGTTTGAGGACCCCTGACTTTAGGTATAGGCATACATAGGTGTAGGTGTAGGGATGTGCCCTCGTGCTGCCCACCCAAAGGCCAGCAATTCAAACCCATCAGCAGCTCCCTGGGAGGAAGGCGAGACTTCTGTAATGCTGTCAGCTACAGACTCCCTGTGGGGTAGTTCTCCCTGAGTGCTTTTCCAAGGAGCCGTCGTGATGGAAGGGTGAGCTGTGCAGGTGCTGGAAGCCAGCCTCCTCCTCTGACCCCTTCTCTCTGCAGGAACGGGGCTGACACAGCCTGGCTGGGAACTGCCCCTGGGGAGTGTTTCTTCCTGCCACCGAGAATGCCCTGCATAGCCTGGCATAGCAGCTGCCCCCACAGAACCTCGTCCAAGATTAATTGCTGTAATTTGGGGACAAGGCACCTTCCAGTCACCTGCTGTGTGCTGTGTGCACAGGGTTTTAAAAAAAATAATCCTTCCCCTTGTGGTTGGCGACACAGGTGGGCCATGGCCACACAGGGCAGACCAGGCCAACGGGAGGCTGGGTCAGCTCTTCTGGGGGCCAAACCGAGAAACTCACTGCCATCAAGTCCATGTCGATGACTCATCGCAACCCTGTAGGACCGGGTGGATGCAACTGCCGCTGTGGGTTTCTGAGGCTGCATTTTGTCGCAGGAGTAGAAAGCCTCCTCTCTTTCTCTAAAGGAGCGGCTGCTGGTCTCGAACTGCTAGCCTTGTGGTTAGTAGTCCAACATTTACCACTATGCCCTGGCACTGCTGGTGACAGGGAGTGGAAAATGGCAGCACTGCTCTGGGGACTGTGCCCTCAGAGGTCTCGTGGTAGCATGGCTGTTGTGTGCCCAGCAAGGGCCTGGTGGCCTCTGTGCATTTGTCCTCACTCTATCCTAAAAGCACCTTGTGTTAGTCTGGGTAGACTAGAGAAACAAATCCATAGAAACTCATATGTATATAAGAGAGAGTTCCATATAAAGGGTAATTGTATATTAAGAAGGCATCCCAACCCAGTCTAGTCCAAGCCCATAAGTCTGATATTAGCCCATATGTCTGATACCAATCTATAAAGTCCTCTTCAGACTCATGAAACACATGCAATGACGCCAAATGCAGGAAGATCACAGGCCAGTGGGTATAAATTCTTTGGATCCAGTGGCAGTGTAAGCATCTCAGCGCTGGCAGGGGTCTCCACGTGGCTTCTCCAGCACCCAAGGTTACGTCAGGGTAGGTCCATGTGGCTTCTCAGGGATGTCTCACAGGGAGGGGAGTCAGCCTTGTCAGTAGAGTGTCTCGCAGGGAGTGAGGAGAGAGAGAGGGAAGTGTCTCCGCCTCCAAGGAAGAAAATACAGGAGTTCCCAGAATTCTCTGGAAAAGGGCATGCCCACACAAAGGTCTCATTGTCTATCTCTGATTGACAGGCTAGACTCCACCCCTACACTCTTAATCCTCAAATTGACACCAGATTATGTAACTACCACAAGCCTCTAAGACAGGATAAGTCGGAATCTGCATAGACTCCCGAGGCTGCAACTCAGAGAGGGCAAGTGACTCACATTCAGTCACACAGCCAGTGGAGGCTGGGCGGGCCTTGGATCCAGTGTCCGGATGCCAGCGCCCATCTGAACTGCTTCCTCTTGCCTTCTGGAAAGAAAGTCCTCTGGCTTCTAGAAACCCAACACCCTGCTTTCTTCCCTCCCCTATGAGAGCAGCCAAGTTGACATACCACAGCATGGGCCTGTCCTCATAAGGTAATGAGATCGTCTCCCTCGCCGTGAGGGAACGAGCAGCAGATTACATAAGAAATACGACAGCACATCTGAGTGCCAGGGTTGCTCCCTGAGAGACCCGCTTCCATTCCTGCCCTCACTGCAGACGCGGAACCAATTAGAGGAGCAACAAAAGCCTGCCTGGGGAGTTCAAAGACCCAATGTGCCCCTAGGCTGTGCCCCGAGAAATGCCCCACCCGGTGACCAGAGTGCCCTACTTCCCGAAGCTATCGCGTTCTGCCCCTGTCTGTCTGCCACCCACAGGCAGCGGGGGCTCCGGCCATGGCGTTGGTGGTGGAGAACAGTATTGTGTTGCAGCCTTGGGTGGAACATGACCTCTAGCAGGGTGCTGGCTCAGGAGAACCTTTTACTCCTGAGTGGCTGCCTTCCATTCAATGTGGACCTCTGCCATTTACGGCCCAGGATGACGGGTGACGTGAGGTGTCAACTTGGCTGGGCCATGGTTCTCGGTGGTTTTGCCAAATCCTGGACTAGCTGCCATTCCATGATGTGATCTCACGCAGTGTAGCGTGATCGTTTTGTAGCGTGATCGCTTTCCATGATGGAATCCAGGGTGATCCTATCAATCAATGGGTTGGAGGGGGATTTATTGAAGGGCGACTGTGGGACGGAACATCTTTTAAGCAGACCATGTTTGTTTGTCTCAACTCTGTGCTCACTATGGCCTGCAACCCCACCCCCAACCTCCACCCTGCCCTGTATTTGCTAGACATCTAAGGCCCTTGAGCCAACAGAAAGACGCTTCCAACCTGTTGTCTGATCTGCAAATTTTGCACTTTCCAGTTCCCACAACTGCGTGAGCACTTGGACCAAAGCATTGTCTGTGTGCGAGGTGCCTCTTCTCTGGTCCTGTTTGTCCACAGAGATGTGACGGAGGTATGCCTCCTACCTAGAGCACTGGAAGAGAGGAGAGCGTAACAGCCAGGCAGCCCCACTCTTGGGGTCTCTGACCAAACAGTGAGAGGCAGTTCACCTCAGCTCAGAACCAAATCCCCCCCTTTCGAAGTGATCAGACCAAGAGCAGTGGATGGATGTGTTTATTCCTTCACGTGTAAGGATTTTCGCTCCAGCTTCAACAAAGGATCTTCAGAAATATATCATCCAAGTTGAGAAGAAAATGTAAAACAGGCAAGGAGCGAAAGGAAAGGTCACTGTGGTGATGCATGTCCCTAATCTAACTTTGCTTCCCTTCCCAGCCAATTGTAAGCGAAACCTCGACCCTCTCCATCATCAGCAAGCACCCCAGGCAGCATATGAAAGCAGGCACACTCTACAAAGCTGGTCCGTCTCCATGCCTCTAAGACATTTCAGCCAATGGGAGATGCTCTGGATACTCAACTAACCTCTGTGTAATTTCCAAGTACTTTCCAGGTGACAAGCTCCCGGGGTGGGGCACACTGTGAAATGCTGAGCAGCACAAGAGAAGGTGGACTTTCAAGCGAACCCCAATGGTGCCATGAAGGAAGACGTGGTGAACTGCTTCTGAAAATCAGTGGTTATAAATTCACTGGAGCGCCGCTCTGCTCTGAACCCAGTAGGGGTTGCTGTGGGCTCCACTTTTCCCTCTTGTTCTCTCTTGACCCTCCCAGGGTGAGTCGGGAGCCATTGGGTCCCCTCCCTTTATGGGCACGGAGAGAGAAGCCCACAGCAAGGAAGGGCTAGAGGAGACCCTGGAGACCAAAGTTCTGGCACCAGCAGATCCACCCCCTGATGGTGTCCATTGCCTTCCACCCTCCTTTCCTCGAGTCTTCCTGCTCATACAGCGATGGCAAACTGTCTTATTCACAAGCAGCTTTCCCAGAACACATCGTTCTTCCTCATGTTTCTGCTACTCCCCCAAGTTTTTCCAGGTGTGGAATGTTGCTTGAATGACACTTCCTGTGAGTTAGGGGCTAGCCAACTCCAGATACTCCGTGTGAGGTGGCCAGGCAGGCTTGAGGCGCTGCTCATCTGCAGGCACAGTCTCAGCCCCGATGGATCAACAGCTGGAATGGAGGGCTGGTGTGAGAGCAAGGTTTTGTGTCAACTTGGCTAGTTCAGGATTCTCAGTAGTTTGGCTCTGGAGGCCTTCCCCCTGGATGTGATCTAACAAAAGGTAATCAATTTCTTGAACGGGCTCTGTTGTGAGCAGCCAAGCGGGTGTGAGAGGGTAGCGTGGGGAGCAACTCCGTCCTCAGGTTACAGCCTATGATGCTTCCTCAGGGGTGTGGCTTACTTCATTCATAAATTGTCCCTGGGGAGAACTTCTCCATTTCTTGTTCATCTGGGCCCTGCATCTGATTCATTGTCCTTCCATTCTCTGGACTCGAGCCAACTGTATGCCATGCTGCCTGCCAAACGTGGGAGTCATTGAAGTCTGACATCTAACCTTGGATTAGTCTGACATCTAACCTTGGACATCTAATCCTAACCTTGGATTCATCCACCTCAGCCTCCACCCACCAAGGTCTTCCTGCTTTGTCTGTCTGCTTCCTGCTTCCTGGCCTGTCAATCCTGGAAGCTATACAAGTCGAGAAAAAACTCTAGCTTCATCTCTCTCTCTCTCTCTCTCTCTCTCTCTCTCTCTCTCTCTCTCTCTCTCTCTCTCTCTCTCACACACACACACACACAGAGGTGAACTTGAACTGGACTGGCATATCCACTGCTACAGCTGTGTGAGACATTTCTCAATATAAACGTCTGTCTTTATCGGTACATAAGCATCGATGGTTTTGCTTCCGTAGAGAACCCAGCCTACCACTGAAGAAGCTCTAGCTTAACATCTGACACTTGGACTTGCACTCGACTGGAAATACCCACTTCTACAGCTGTGTGAGTAACATGGTGCCTTTCTCATTAGACGCCAAAATTCCCTAAGTTTGGCAACCAAGGTGGAGGGTAAGGGTGTTGAAGGGATGTCAGTACTGCCCTCAGTGGTCCAGTTACCCCCTTGGTCCTGGGAGACACCCGCACCCAGCTGCCCTTCATCCACAAGAGGAGCCTAGAACTTCCAAAACCCAGCTGGCCCTGAGGTTGGCACTTCCAGACCAATCATCACTCCCTACCATTAAGTCCATTTCTATTTGGTCCCTACTTCTTCCCTGCCTGCAAAGATCTGTGCCGTCCCTGGGCTCCGTGCCTGGTGCTTGCTCTGCTAAGTGACATTGATGATCTCATTGGCTCTTCTCAGGGACCCGATTTTTTCAGATGAGAAACTTGACCAAGTCAATTGCGGCAAGTCCCACAGTTCAAAGATTTAAACCCAGGATTTAAATCCACACATCTTGACTCCTGGGTAAAGAGTAGAGGAGCAGCAAACATGAGGACGACTGCAAAGGAGACGGATTGATATCGTGGCTACATCAGTAGGCACAGGTATAGGAAGAGCTGGGCAGCGTGGCATTCTGTTTGCTTAGGGTTGCTGTAGATAGGAACAGATTCAATGGCACCAACAATGTTCGGACTCCAAGGTTGCCCTCTAAGCTCTGTGCAGTCCTGCAGCAGTCTGGGCCTGGATGAGGTTTCCTGAAGACCCCATTATTCTTTGCAAAGACACAAAGGGATTAGCTTTCTAAGGGACCTGGGGTTTTCCATCGGTAATCCTTTTGTAAGAGGGATTTGTAATAAGGTAAGCCAGTGACAAAGGTTGGAGTTGTTTCGTAATTTGGGATTGACTGACAGCAGAACAGACTTGCCCTTTAGGCACTAGTTATTAATGAGTCAGTCTTTAACCTCCACCTGGACGGCTTCACTCACAGCTCACTCCCTGCCCTGGGTCTCTACTCTTTTCAGCTTCACAATGCCCTTTGTGGGGCCTGTCCATCTCTTGGGCTGTCACACTGAGCAGCATACCTGACTGTCCTAGAGTGGGTCTGAAACTCTGGGCTGGCAGTCTAAACCCACCCTGCGGCTCCGCAGGAGAAAGACATGGTGGTCCGCTCCCGTACGATGACAGCCTATGCAGCAGTTCTACTCTGCTGCCCAAGGTCCCTGTGGGTCAGACTCAACTCAACAACAACAACTATAAAACCAAACCAAACAAAGAAACAGTCGAGTAGCACCAGGGGCTAGCCATAGGCCTGTTAACAGCAAGGTCAATGATCCAAACCCACCAGCTATTCCATGGGAGAACGATGAGACTGTTTGCTCCTGGAAAAGATCTACCGTCTCCCAAATGGGAAGGAGCCGTCTGATTCTGCCTCTGGGGTTTCTGTGAGTCAGCACCGACTCAACGGCAGTGGGTTTGCTCATTTGGCTTTGGGTCCAGTCGATTCTGACTCACGATGGGCTCATGGGTGGAAGAGAAGGGCACGTGCTCTTCGCAGGGTTCTCAGGGTTATCCCTTCTCCTGGCCGCTCTCCCCCAGTGACAATGGGTGGGTGCCAACCCCTGACCTTTAGCTCAGTGGACAAAAAGAAAAGGAAGCTCATGACCATGGAGTCCATTGTCACTGCTACTGAGTTACACTAGAGGACAGTGGGGAACCGCCCCTGTGAGTTTCCCAGACGGTCTTTCTCCCAAGGAGCAGCTGGTGGTTTCCAACGGCTGACCTTGAGCATCAGAGCCCAACTCATAACCACGAAGGCAAGCAGGTTAGCAGTCAACCGCCGTCTGTTTGCACATTCAGGGAATTGGTCTGGTTAGGCGTTCAAGTTTCCAGAAGTCCCTACCTACCACAGGGACTTTGTTTTGCACATGGCCCTCTAACCTGGGAGGGGGCTCTGATGTTTGCCCAGCCGATTGGATGGCGTGACTCCAGCATTTGACAAGAAAACAGCCATTTGCATGGCTGCTCACATCCTGGCGCTTAATTGGCATTGTACAGGAGTTCATTAGCAGAACTTAATTCGTTGTGAGGAGTTAAAAGGCTTTCAAATCTCGTCAAACTCAAAATGGGCTTATTTTCCTTTTATGATGATTGGAATGGGGTGCACTGTAAATAACCTTATGTTCAACACTCAGCGGTATTCGTGTCACTCGACTTCATAACTTAAGGTCAAATGCGTTCATCAATGCACCCTCATTAACGCAGTTTCCTTTTCTATTAAGCAATTATGATCACTTATTATTAATGAGTCATGGAGTCTTAATAAATTTTTTGCTGGTGTGAAATTGCAAAACAGTAATTATGACACATCCGGTATGGATGGCTTGTTCTACAACGTAAATTTGGCTTAATGTTGGTGAAAGCACAAAAGAACAGCAAATAATTAATTAGTTGCTGCAGTGGTACTAACATAAGCCTTGGCCAGGAAGGTAAGTGGATGAAAAAGGAAGAGCCTTTGGCTGCTAACCACTGAACTGCCGAACAGATTTAGACACTCAAAAAGACCCAAGTCCCCCTACCCCCAATAACACCGAAAGAAAGAAAGAGAGCAAAACACGCCATTTGACTTCAGTCAGCAGAGAAGAGAAATCACCATGCGGAGGCTGCATTGGGCTGAAGTCAATATTTCTGGCATGGGGCTGATTGTATGCCAGCATGGGATGGAGGAGGCTTTTGAAATAAAATTAAAGGCTGATGTAGATGGATGGCTGGGGTCGGGACTGACGAATTGCCATCAAAGGCTGTGAGATGCCCTGTGAAGCTGGAATGGAACCCAAGGGGCCAGGATTGAACACCCTCATTGGAGTGTTCTACCTGAAGGGCTCATACAAGGATGGTGATAGAATGCAGATTCCTGGGCCTGCCCCCTCTGAAGTTTGAATCAGTAGCTCTGAAATGGAACTTGTTGGTGGTGGTGGTGGTACCATCGAGTCTGTTTCAGCTCTTAGAGACCCTATGGATAACAGAAGGAACCATGCCTGGACCTGGACCCTCCTTGTGTTAGTCTGGGTACTTTAGAGAAACAAATCCACAGAAACTCTTGTATAAGAGAGAGTGTTATCTAAAGGGCAAGTGCACATCAAGAACACACCCCAATCCAGTGCTGCCCAAGCCCACAAGTCCAACATTAGCCCATATGTCCGACACCAATCCACAAAGTCCTCCTCCATCTCACAAAACACACGCAGATTGCAGGAGGAAAGCCGAATCAGTGAGGGTCTAAGCATCTCAGCGCTAGTAGGGGTCTCCACATGGCTGCTCCAGCACACAGGGCTGCATCGGGGTAGGTCCATGCGGCTTCTCCTTGGAGATGTCTTGCAGGAAGTGAGCCTTGCAAGCTGAAGCAGGGAACTGGGTAAGGCAGCTGCACCTGATCCAACCATCACAAAGTATGAAACCCAAGAACTAGAAAGGCAAGGCTCGCCAAGCCATTTATGTCTCCACCCTTCAATTAATCCCACATGTGTTTATCAGCCAGGTTGACACAATACACTTTAACTACCTCAATCCTTACAATGGTTATTTTGCTTGAGCCCGTGGCTGCAGCCACTGTGTCAAGCCATCTTCTTGAATGGACCTTAGGCATCAGCATGTTCTTAGATGCATGTGATCTGTGCTCCACGCTTTGAGAAAAGTGACCTAGAAGCCCTACGCCCCAGTGTAGCTTCAGAACGAACCCAAACGTGTTGCCTTGAAGCCCAGTGTGACTCAGAGCAACCCCACGAGACAGAGCAGAACTGCTCCGGGTTTGGGGGTGGGGTGGGGGCGGGGGGCAGGCAGGCATTCTGAGCCTACCAGTCTTTACAGAAGCAGACAGCCTGTCTCTCTCTCAAGGAGCAGCTGGTGAGTTTAAACCAAAGACTTTGACCACTGTGCTGCCATGGCTTCTGTGCTGCCATGGCTTCTGTGCTGCCATGGCTTCTGTGCTGCCATGGCTTCTGTGCTGCCATGGCTTCTCAATGTAGCTTAGGACTGTATGAAGGGGCTTCACAACAAGTCCCGGGGACCATTCCATCATCGTTTCATTCCATTTCTCCGTCACTCAGCAGAGACCCAGCCCACAGGGTTTCCAAGGCTGTCATCCTCAGGGACAATCTCCCACAGAGTAGCTGCTGGTTTGAATAGCTGACTTCTTAGTTAGCCACTGAACACTTAAACACCGCACTTAAAAAAATCATTTTATTGGGGACTCGTACAACTCTTATCACAATCCATCCATCCATCCATCGTGTCAGACACATATGTACATTTGTTGCCATCATCATTCTCAAAGCATTTGCCTTCTATTTGAGCCCTTAATATCGGCTGCTCATTTGCCCCCTCCCTCCCCACTCCCCCCTACCTCATGAACTCTTCATCACTCATAAATTCTTATTTTGTCATATGTTACACTGTCTGACGTCTTCCCCGCCCTCTTTTCTGCTGTCCATTCCCCAGGGAGGAGGTTATACGTAGATTCTTGTAATCAGTTCCCCCTTTCTACCCACATTCCCTCCACCCTCAAGGCATCACCACTCTCACCACTGGTCCTGAAGGAGTCATCTGTCCTGGATTCCCTGTGCTTCCAGTTGCTATCTGTACCAATGTACATCCTCTGGTCTAGCCAGATTTGTAAGGTAGAATTAGGATCATGATAGTGGGGGGTGGGGGGGAGGAAGCATTTAAGGACTAGAAGAAAGTTATGTTTCATTGTTGCTACCCTGCACCCTGACTGGCTCATCTCCTCACAACCCTTCAGTAGGGGGTGTCTGGTTGGCTACCAATGGGCTTTGAGTCTCCACTCTGCACTCACACATATTTACAATGATATAATTTTTTTTGTTCCTTGATACTTGATACCTGATCCCTTCAACAGCTTGTGGTCACACAGGCTGGTATGTTTCTTCCATTTGGACTTTGTTGCTTCTGAGCTAGATGGCCACTTATTTATCTTCGAGCCTTTAAGACCCCAGATGCTATATCTTTTGATAGCCGGGCACCATCAGCTTTCTTCACCACATTTGCTTATGCACACATTTGTCTTCAGTGATCGTATCAGGAAGGAGGGCACCCACTGATATGATTTTTAGTTCTTTGATGTCTGATAACTGACTGCCACACTTTCAAGGCTGCTTTAGGACACTGTACGTGCTGTGAACTCGAGCGTGTATAAAACTACATGGCAGTCAAAATGTTCTTGATTCAGTGTATAGTGAAATAAGCAAACGTATATATGTGTATGGACAGCAAGCATAGTGTCACCATCTAAGATTTCTAGCACAGAGCTGGTTGCCATGGATATGGTTCAATGGATCTTACCACAACTCCAGTGCACAGACTGGGAACTGAGCTGGAGAGATGGGAAGCAATGTACCCAAGGTCACAGCCGAAAAGTGGCAACCCCTGTTGGGTAGACAACAGAGAGTGACGACACAGGGTTAGGCAGTGGGAGATCACCACCAGAGAGCTGAGGTAGATTGCTCCAGTAACAGTAACAAGCAGTGGAGTCTGGGGGTTGGGCCAGGAGAACCCTCTGAGAGAGAGTTTCCATGTCTTGGGCACAACTGGGACTCTGAGACACGTCTCAAAGTCTCCCTCAGCTGGGGCTCGCCCTTCTAACAGGGAGGTTGGCTGAATATAAGACTAGACGGAAAAGAGTCCAGAAAATAGAAATCCTATTTTGCTGGCCAAAAGGAACAGGAGACGTGTACAAAGTCTGGCAGAAAATGGGCAAGGCCATTCCTACTTCTGGCAAAGTTCCCTGAAAACACCGAACCACTCCCGGAGCGAAGGCGACTCTCCTCCAAACATCAAGGCTGCAGCAAGATCATCATGAATAAGTCTCAGCTCTCACAGCCAAGATCATCATGAACAAGTCTCAGCTCTCACAGCCAGGGCCTCGGTGCCCCTGCCTCTTTGCCAAGAACCGATATAAGAGCCAAAGCCCGTCGGCCAATGCTCCTGCCCACATTCCTCACGGATAGGGTCAGTTCCCTCCTTGCTGGCAAGACTGGTGCCATCTGGCCCTACCTCATTGTCTGTGGCCTTCATCTTTACCCACACAGGAGGCAAACGCATTAAGGGACCAGACGACAAGAAATTGCCACTGTGGAAACAAAGATAATGAGGTGATCAGAATCTTCAAGTGGCGTCAGGGAAACACGGCCCCAGAGAGAGGGCTGCTGAGATGACCCATCGCCTGACAACAAGCCTGTCCAGCGGCGGTCACAGAAGAAGATGGTTCTGCCGTAAATGGCAATGGAAGTGGACTTTTCCTGTCCTCCTCTGGCTTCCCTATTACTCAGTGGCAGGGGTCAGACCTGCCTCCACGCTCCATCTTCCATTACTTACGATGACACCAAGCCCCCCTCACCCCGCACTCAATGTCTCTGTTGGGTGCAGTCGTTCATTGCAGTGGCCACCACCCAGAACTCACAGACAATCCTCACCATGAAGGGGGAAGTTAGGAAGTGGCCGCAAGCCAGGACAGAGGTTCTCAACCTGTGGGTGGCGACCCCTTTGGGAGTCAAACAACCCTTTCACAGGTGTCATCCAGTTCATAACAGCAGCAAAATAACAGTGATAACGTAGCAAGGAAGATAATTTTATGGTTAGGGGTCCCCACCACATGAGGAACTGTATGAAAGGGTTGCAGCGTTAGGAAGGTGGAGAACCGCTGAGTTAAACAATGAGGGTACAGCCATGGTCTGCACATCCAGCAGCCAAAACTCTCTCAGGACCTAGCCGCTCAGCCATGTGGTCCCTTGGCTTTTGCCTCCATGGGCTAGGGGGCAGCCCGTGCCTGTGGTTCGTTCTCACAGTCCAGTGTTAGGCCTAATAAGGAGCAATGATCCCACTGTCTGCTGTCCCTCTGAGTCTCCAGCACAGTCTCCGTTGCATCTGGTCTTGGAGGGCTCCACCTTCTTAGACAGAAATCTTGGCTGTGCTCTTCCAAAATGGTCCTGGAATTTTTCTCATGTTCTAGAAGGTTCTTATATTCTGAGGAATGGCTTTGATGGAGGTGTGGGTTGTGTTTGAGCTGACCATACCCCCAAGGAAAATGATGATGGCCTAAATTCTACCATCTTCTGAAGGCATCTTAAAGGTGCCTCAAGGTCAAGACTTAACTCCACCCTGGTGGCACAGTTCAGGAGTTGGGCTGCGATCTGCAAGGTGAGCAGTTCAAAACCACCAGCCCCTCTTTGGGATAGTCAAGTCTTTCTACTCTCATAAAGAGTTCCCGTTTCTTCCCATGTGGCGAAGTGCTTCTGGAAGATATCATGCTAAGTGAAGTAAGCCACGCACAAAAGGACAAGTACAGTATGAGTCTGCCGAGGTAACCTTTAAAAAAATGCAAAAGGGGCATAGGGAAAAAGCTACTGTATACAAACATTCCTGGGGTGAGGTCCAGGTAGTATGGCGGGGGCTAGACCAAATCCAGGGATACATATGATAGCCAACTAAAAAGGAGGGGGGGAGGGGTAAAGAAAGAAAGAAAAAAGAAATGGGTTGGGTAGCAGGGGCACAGGATACTAAGCCACCCAAGGGGAGGGTATTGTTTCTATCTCCACAGGGAAAGAGGGACCCGACTTCAATATGTGAATACAACATACCAGCATGAAGCAGGGAACCAGTGGAGAGGTCTGAGGGGCTGGCCCCAATCCCAACTATGTGGACAGGCACCCCTCCCCCAGACAAATTTACTTCAGAGAACAGCACTGAAGCTACAGCTCAGGGAGAGGGACATGACTGATCAGAGCACACAGGAGCAAATGAAGGGGGAGGAAGAGAGAGTGGAGCACAGCCTGGCTCACCAAGCTTTGAGGATGATATCCCTGCTCAGAGCAACCAATGCACAGAGAGGACCATATGGCAGGCCTCTCTATAAGACACGACATCCCTCACTAACCCATAGCTCTACAGGGGACAACACTTGAGACACAGTGTGGGAATTGCTCCTGATCTGACCTCACCACACCAAAGCAAAACACTAAGGGCTTGCAACAGAACAGCAAGGGGAGCAGAGCAAGGAAGTCCTGAGGGAATTCCAAAAATAGACTCTGGGGCCAGGGCGTGGCACCACATCAGACTGGACAGGAAAACACTCCCAGGCGTTAACAACCAGGCCTTGGATTATTTACAGGCTTTTCTTTTTTGTCATTGGTTTTGTTTTCTTTGTTGCTTTGCTTTGCTCTGTCTTGTTTTTGTGTATATTATTATCTCTGCAGGTCTGTCTAGATAAGATAGGAGGGATAAAGAATCCAGAGGAGAAAACAATGGGACTGTAGGTTCTGCAGGGACATGGAAGAGGGAGAGGCGGGGAAGAAAGAAGTGGGTGTTAACAGACCCAGGGATAAAGGAACAATCAAAATTGGTGGCCAGGAGGGTGCAGGAGACCTGGTAGGGCTTGATCAAGGGCAATGTAACCAAGAGGAATTACTGAAACCCAAATAAAGGCTGAACATAGTAGTGGGGCAAGAGGAAAGTAACAGGAAATAGAGGAAAGAACTAAGAGGTAAAGGTCTAAATACAGGTATGTACATATGTAAATATATTTATATATGATGATGGGGAAATAGAGCTATGTGCAGATATTTATAGGTTTAGTATTAAGGTAGCAGATGGACAATGGGCCTCCACTCAAGTATTCCTTCAATGCAAGAAGACTTTGTTCTATTAAACTGGCATTTCATGATGCTCAGCTTCCCAACATGATCACTGAAGACAAAGTGGGTGCATAAGCAAATGTGATGAAGAAAGATGATGATACCCAGCTATCAAAATATATAGCATCTGGGGTCTTAAAGGCTTGGAGATAAACAAGTGGTCATCTACCTGAGAAGCAAAAAAGCCCACATGGAAGAAGCACACCAGCCTGTGCGATCACAAGGTGTCGATAGGATCAGGTAACAGGCATGAAGGAACAGAAAATCATATCATTGTGAAGAGGGGGAGTGCGGAGTGGTGGCCTAAAATCCATCTGTAGGCAACTGGACATCCCCTTACAGAAGGGTCACGGGAGGAGACGATCCAGTCAACGTGCAGTGTAACACCGATGAAACATACACCCTTCCTCTAGTTCTTTAATGCTTCCTCCCCGCCACTATCATGATCCCAATTCTATCTTACAAATACGGCTAGACCAGAGGATGTACACTGGTACAGATAGGAACTGGAAACACAGGGAATCCAGTACAGATGGACCCCTCAGGACCAGTGAGAGTGGGGATACTGGGAGGATGGAGGGAAGGTGGGGTAGAAAGGGGGAACCAATCACAATGATTTACATTTAACCTCCTCCCTGGGGAATGAACAACAGGAAAGTGGGTGAAGGGAGACATCAGACAGCATAAGACATACCAAAATAATAATTTATAAATTATCAAGGGTTTGTGAGGCAGAGTGGTCAGGGAGAGAGGGGAAAAGTGAGCAGCTGATACCAAGAGCTCAGGTAGAAAGAAAATGTTTTGAGAATGATGATGGCAACAAATGCACAAATGTGTTTGACACAGTGTATGTATGTAAGGAGTGTGATAAGAGTTGTATGAGCCCCGAATAAAATGATTGGGGAAAAAAAGCGTTCCAGTTTCAGCATCCCACAGGAGTAGTTCTATCTGACTCTATAAGATCGCTATGAGTCAGCATGGACTCCATGGATTTTGATTTGTTGTTTTCTTAAATACTGTAACAGAGACTACCTTCCCAAATGGCACAGAATCTAGAGAATCCGACACCACAGCAGGAATGGTGGCTAGAAGGGCCATATTAATTGACGGTGTCTCGTTTCAATAGGGTGGAGATAGGTGAGCTCCCCTAGACCCCAGAGACTATAAACTCTTAGTCACCCTTCAGGTCTGGTCCTGAGCTCACCCCTGCGGTAGGATAATCAATCATTTAAGATCAAAGGGGCAGCATTTCCCAAAGACATAGTCCAAAAGGTTAGGAAAAGAGGAGGAACGGAAACAGGAAACCCCAGAAGGAAATGGGTTTGTGCGATAGTACACTGAGAGCTGTTGTATCAAAGTGCAGGAAGCTAAAACTCTGACTTTAGGAGTTAGGTTCTTCTTTCTCCCCTTCTGTTCCTAGTAACTGCCAACATTCCTTGCCAACCCAAAGAGGCTCTCATTGGCCAAATCTGGGGCAACTGGAAGATCAAAATATGTAGATAGAAAAAAATCATGGACTCATTATAACTAAGGATAGTCACTGTATGTTTGATGAGACACAGAATGTTTGCATAATTCCCTGAAGGGAGAAAGTCCCCATAGAGTGAAGAAAATCGAAGACGGACACACCCAAGTCCAATGATCAAAGTTACTAGCAACAGAAGTGGAATCCATCCCCCGTCGTGTGCTACCTGATAGGAGGGAAGGAAAGAACAGCCGTTCCTTCTGTGACCGTCCCGTCAAAGATTTACAGCCACAATCTAGCCAGGAGTAAACATCCGCAAAGCCCAGAGTGACACATCTGACCTGCACTTTTCAGAGTGTCAAGGTCCCGGAGGGCTGGGAAATTCTAAGAAGGAACGCAGCAAAGTGGCACGACAGCAAAATACAACTTGTGATTCTGAACCGGATCATTTTTTGAATTGTTGGGATGATGATTCCTGATATTGGAAGAAATGTCTGAGGCCTAGACGGTAATTGTACATCCATATCTGTGTCTTCATTTTGTCAGTTACATTGTATAACGTGAGAGGATATCTTACATGGAAAAAAACACGCAAGAAAATATTTGGGGGTGATGAAGTATCACATCAGTGACTTGCTTTCAAGTAAGTGGTCAGAGAAAACCATCATTTCTACTGTAGTTGCCAAACTTAAAAAAAAATTTTTTTTAGATAGTCTTCCCCCAAAGCTTTAAAATTATGATGTAGAAGAATAGCTAGGCTGCATATCAGGCTCCTATACCTGGACGAGGAGGCCACTTCATCTTCACTTTAGTGACCTAAGACATACTTGTGGACAGAGCCAAGACTGCCCTTAAAGAATGACTTAAAATGTTTTCTCTTACAGAAAAATAGAGGGTCAATGTCTAAAAGTTTTATGTCATGCAGGATACTAGCAATACGTTTCCTAATCTCAGGGCATGTATGAAGTAGGAAAAATAAAAGCCCAAACAATATCCTTCTACCCATAAAACTGTGCCTTCAAAGTCCTAAGTCCTACTGAGGGCTGATGTTTCCATGTGAGTCAGTTGCCAAAATTAATGCCAGGATGACAGAAGGAAATGGGTTACTGAGGTGGTTTATTAGCTATAGAGCAGTTATTAATCAGATTTGATTCTGGCAACAACTAAATAGCAGGGCCAGTTGTTGAGATTAATTAGATTAGATCATCTGAATTAATTAATCCCCAAGCTAAGTCCCACGCATGGTATATGGTACAGAGCAAACATGACTCTCCTCATTATCATGCTCGTTAAGATCATTGTTACTATTATTACTACTATTGCTATTGCTGGCCATTTCCAGCCAGTAACCGTCAACAGTGTCCCTAGTCTGTTTTTTCTAGTCTTCCTTGCAAGTGGACACACACCAAGGTCATTGAAAAGTGGCATCCAATCACTGAGGGACAAGTTTAAGAGATGAGGATGTCTAAACTTGTTTCCCCAATATCAGAAATTGTTAACTGATCAACCCCAGGACCATTTGATGCTCCAGGGCATCTCTGCATGTTCCCGGCAAGCTTCAGTAACCTGGGGACAACATTACGTATACCCTGGTGGGTCTATAGTGGATTCAAGCTAGAGAGTCAAAGGTGAAGGAAAGTTCTGTGGAAAGCCACAATCTAATAGGACTCCTTGTTTACTTCCCCACCTGCCATGCCTCTTCAACACTGACGTAGGAAATGCAGGCTAGCCCTGTACATATAGTGAGGTTTACAAAGGTAGACCTTTCAAACAGTATGTCAGATAAACTAGCTGGTCTGGATCTAGGGGCAGGGGGAGGGGGGATAATGAGGGTAACTCAAGACTCGGTGCCTGCAAAATGGCAAAACAAGGAACCTGGACTGATTTTTCCACCGAAAATAATTTTAAATGTCAGCACACACGCACGAAAGAAAGAAAGAAAAGGATACACCTTCTGAAGTGCACTGACAAGCTAGTGAGAAAATAAGAAACAGTAAGACACACAAAAATGAAATGAAAGGGTGAAGCTAATAGGTAAGCAGAAAACCAAACAGCTTTCCGCCGGGGGCCATGTAGAGAACCACATAATTGGAGAGTAGGTTTTTCCCATCACAGAGCACTCAGGATGAAGGACAGGGTCCACCTGGGAGGAGGGGACGGGATGAGCTAGCAAGGACTCTATTATCTCCTTAAAACCAACGGGACTTCCAGAAAGGTTGCCTCCTAGAATGCTGGAACACAGAGGAAGGGCAAAGGGCTCCCTGAGAATCCTTCCCCACAGCATCTGGCCCTTTTGCAATTAGAACTCTTACGACCTCATCACCAGTGGTTATGAGATCAATTCCAGCTCATGACAACATCATGACAGCTCATGACAAACTCTGCGTCACCAAAGGGTCTTCCATCACTACTTCTATAGCAGACGATCTTCCCAAGTACCTTTGGGTAAATTTGAATTTCCAACCTTTTGTTTTTCAATAAAAGGTTTTGTTTCTGAATTTCCAACCAGAGCTGAAAATCCCCATACCAACAATTTAGGTAATCCTAAATTAATAATGAGGATGGTACAGGACCCAGGTCACTATGGGTCAGATCTGCCTCAAGGGGGGCCACCTGACAGCAACCACACCAAGTTCATATGAATCCCAGGCAGACAGCAAAACAAAAAAATAACTCCTCTTTGGAGAAGGTGAGTGGATATTACTTTCAGCCCTCAGATAAAGCCCCACAAGAAAAGTAGCAATCGTTGTCTATGCAAGAATGCAAGCAAAGAGGAAAAAACATCCTGTAAGATTCACAAAGGAAGAAACCAGGTCATCATTTGCCAAAAAAAAATCTGAAAGAATATATTGATAGCCTATTAGAAAGCATTAATTTAATGAAGTCACAGATCAATATACCAATGTGGCATCAACAGATGTCCCTTCTAAAAGCAATGAATGGTGGCCCTCTGATGGTGCTGTTGGGCAAGCTAGCCTCACGGTCAGTGGTTCAAACTCAACAGATATTCCATAGAAGAAAGACGAGGCTCTCTGCTCTAGTAAAGATTTACGATTTTGGAAACCCCACACTCTGGATGACTATGCGTTGGAGAAAATTGATGGCATTGGGTAATAGCAATGAGAAAAAAACCGGCAACAAGCAGCTACAATAAAAAGCAGACCCCGAGGATGGGGAAAATCTGATTTCTAGAATTGCTACACAGTAGTTTTCGAAATGTTCACAGAAATAACAGCAAAAAGTATGAGCCCATACACTGGGAAGGAGGAAATCAATGCAAGCTGTCACTGAGAAAGCCCAGATATTGACCTGATTAGATGAAGACTTTAAATCAACTACTTAAAATATGTTTAAAGAGTTCAAGGAGATCCTGATTAAAGAGCTAAAGAATGAGAATGCTGCCTTGCCAAATAGAGAATATAAATAAAACAATACAAATAAACCACATGGAAACTCTGTAGGAAAAGTTTCATCCTACTGCTATGGAGTCGATCCTGACTCCGAGGGGCGGGTGGGGGAGGGTGAAGCCTGTAAGTCCCTATGGGAGCAGACAGGTCCAGCTTTCTGCTGGGTTTGCACTGACCCTGTTGTTAGCAGTCCTAGAGGCCCCCTAAGGATGACATTTTAAAAATTAAAAATCTATAGGAGAAGCTCAATAGCCAACACTAAAAACAGAGAAGAAAGAAACTGAGTTGTAAGCTAAATTAATTGGGATAATCCATTCTGAGAAGCAGAAAGGGAATCTTACATCTCTACCCCAAAGACAAAAGCAGGAGTCCCCAAGGGACATGTTCAGCAATCTTCATTGCAACACTATTCCAAAAGTGGAAACAACCCCCAGGTCTATCAGCAGATGAAAGGGTAAACCAAGTGTAGTTTAGATGGCCAATGTCCAGGTGACAGTCATTGAGGGTAATAGAACGGAACACTGCCCTGTCCTGCACATCCTCGTGAGCCCATTGTTTGCAGTCACTTGTCCATCCACCTCACTGCACCCTTATCCTTTACCGAGGACGTGTCCCTTACCAAGCACTGGTACAATGTAATCTTAATTAGCCACAAAGAGAAATGAAGTCCTGATACTTGCGGCAACATGGGTGAACACAGGAAATGTTCTACTGAATGAAATAAGTTAGTCACAAAAGGACAACTGCTCTGTGATTTCCCCCTTACATGAAATAAGCACATAGAGAGAAGCCAACGTTTACCTGTGGTTCCCACGGATGGGAAGGGAGGGGGCCGTCAGTACTAATGAACCACTGACTTCCTGTGAATGGTGGGAGAATCATTCAGAAAGAAAGACAATGATGGCTGCCCAACACGATGAACATAACCAATGCCACTGAATAGTGTGTATCAAAAATTATTGACCTGGAAAATGTTCTGTGATATATATTTTACTATGAAAAAAAATACAGACAGACAGAGAAACATCGGCTGGAGGGGCTGCAGAATGTTCTTGCTACATGGAGGCTGCAGAAAGCCAGAGACCTCGACTTATTTAGGGGCACGTTGCCGGGAAATTAGCAGAACGGAAATTTGCTTCTAACTCTCAGCAGGATTAGGGAGAGGGGCTTGCACAATGCAGGTGTTCGTCTTCAAGCCCGCTGTTGCCCTGGCCTCTCTTCTCAGAGGCCCAGCTCTTCAGTGCGAGGGTCACAAAGAAGGATCCGGGTGGGGAAGGGGATTTGGTGGTGCTGAGTAGATGTAGCACTGATGGGTAAGTGGAAGGACTGACCAGCTTCCTCATCTGTCCCCAGCCAATGGCTGCTGGGTGTGGGGAGAAGGAGAGTGGGGTTGGCCAACCTTCTACGGGCACCAGCCTCCATTTCCAGCTCCCCTGAATTGAGTCCCCTTTGGGTCAGCTCACGTGGTTTCCCTTCTCCATAATTAATCCCTGCCTCACTCCCTGACACCATGAAGTCCAGCTCAACCAACATAAGCCCGTATCTCCCATCCACTGGAGTCATCATCTAGATTATCATCTTGGTCCTGACAAATACATCCCTGGACTGGAGCACCTCATCCCTAGAGCCCCAGAAGGGTAACTCGGAACAGGCTGCCTTCGAAATCCAAGCTGAGCTCCCTTGATCCCTGGGGCAGAGAGAACCAAGGGGGTCCTCCTACCGTGCATCCTCTGTCTTTCCTCTGCGCCCTCTTCACTGTTGTTCTCCTCCAGAATTGAAAACAGACAGAAGGCTCAGCACTTTTTATCATGGGAAATTGCTCACATTCAGTATAGAAGTGTCCTACCCCCTAGACTCCAGGGAAGCTGTTCCAGGGACTTCTTCCCCCATGGAGACACTTCCTGAAGCATCCGCATGGAGCACAGTGTTTAGGGTGGATCAGAGGCACTGAGTGATGGAACGCGCCTGAGTAGCACCTGGAGTTCTAGATAGACTGCAGATTCTCAGCCAGTGGGAGGTAGGGCCCAAGAAACTGCACTTCTAGCAAATTCCCGGGGAAGGCCAGTGCTCCAGGTCTGGAGACCACATTTGGAGTAGCAACGTTTCTCCAATCTGGGCCACTTGAAAGTCACTCGAGGAATTTAAAAGCAAAAATGTACTGAGTTCTAATTCACATCCCCCAAAGTTCACATCTTTAAAGCGTGTCACTGGATGGTTTTAGTATACTCGGCTTCATGCAACCATCAACGGACCTGATTTAGGACCGTTTCAGCACCCCAAGAGGACATTTTGTGGCACCATTCATTCATAGGAACCCTCCATGCTATCCTGGCTCCAGCCACGGACGTTCTTTCTGCCTCTATTGCTTGCCATCCTCTAGCTATTCCAGAAAGATGGAATCATGCAGTAGGCGGTCCTCTGAGGCTGGCTTCCTTGACTCCTCATCACTTTTTAAAGGTTCGCCCTTGAGATAGCAGGTATCCACAGCCGTCTTTCCTTTTACGGCTGTATCACGCTCCACGGTCAGTCCAGCCTATCCCGTGTTTATCCACTCATCAGCTAAGGGCATTTGGGTGAAAATGATGCTGCTGCTGTGGCCATCCACACACACAGTTTTGTTTTGCTTTTGTGGATGTGAAGTTCCCTGATGGAAACTTGGGGAGTATGAAAATTATGGATTCCCTATCGATCTCCTGAACAATTCAATCAGAATGTTTGGAAATGAGGTACCTGGGTATCAGTGTGTGTGTGTATGCACACACATACACTGAATATATTATATATTATAAATATTATATATTATAAATATATAATATATTCAGCATATATATATGTATGGAATAAACAACTATGTGGAATCAGTATATATATGGAATTAGTATATAAATACATGCATGGAATCACTATGTATATATGAAATCAATACATACATACAGAATTATGTATATATATTATATATGTGGAATCAGTATATATATTCCACATAAATTGCATATTTCCCACATATTGCATATATATCATATATACCCCATGTATATATCCCACATACGCCATATATACATACACACACTTGTGTGTGTGCGTGTGTGTGTATGTATTCCTAGGAGAATATTCCTAGGTGAGATCCTATTGGATCTTTCATCCTTTATGCTGTAACATTGTCCATCTATATATTAGGTAGTGCACCAGGCAGATGTAGTAGTCTGTAAATAAGACAAGCATAGATTTTACTTTTGCTTACTTGCTCATCTGTAATGAATAATCCATCTCACATGGACTTCAACACATCAAAGTTGGACAAAGCATGTGCAGCTGTTCATGGCAGGCTAGTACCTTACTTTCTGGGTTCTCCCTCCCGACAGGGAGTCTGGATTTGAAGAGGCTATAAGGGGGTTAAGAGAAAGACAGGTGCCAGCCGAACCAAGAAACAGAATGTCTGTTGCAGTGAGAAGAGGTGAAACTGTTCTCTGCAGTTGAGTCAAAGATGCACAAATAAGCCTGTGCTTACTTGCCTTATAGGCTAAGCCAACATTGGCCTGAGGTCCTAGAGATACGGAAAGGAAGGCACAGTGCCCTACCCTCAGGTAGGCCACAGTCTCAAACGGGGGCACCCACATGTCCACATCACAGGAAGATTTAGACTGCACGGGGACGTGTCTTGTTGGGATAACTGTAATTATGAGAACCAGCATCATGCCTGGCCCCTGGGGTACCTGGAGCAGCAGCAAAGACTATTGGGAACAGGTAATCATTTTTTCAGAGGACAGGAACGATCTGCTTTTCAGAAGCACCTCCTGCACTAAGGTAAGGCTACAGTCATCCCTGCTACAGTGTGAGGATCCGCATCCGAGAGAGATTTACAGCCGTGAAAAATACTGCCCCGCCAGCCAGGAGAGCCGCAGCGCCTGCTGTGCCCACCAGCGGCTGGCTGCCCACAGCCAAGCACACCAATCTCAGCTGGATTATTAAAGCATAAATCCCCATCTCTTGTCTTCCTCTTATTGGGCCGAAGCATCGCCATGTTCATTAGCAGGAAATGTGAGGTTATATAATCTAATTTTTATAACTCTCCAAGGAGAGTGTGGGTCATACATTAGGCTGAGATTCCAAGCTTTAAAGATAAGGGGGATGTCATTTTTATTAAAAAGGACCACAAAGCATAATGAGAATTATTACCCCAAATAGGAAAAAATTACCCGCAATGGACAGAAAGGGGTGCTTAGGATTCTCTGGCATACTGTGGTCTCGCTAGCAGAAGTGCAAATGACGCTGCTCAAGGGCATTGGCCCAGTCTGAGCCGCAACACCTGCTCCCAGGCAGACTGCACAGGTGCTGCTGTGAATCCTGATGCGGCCAGTGGCAGCCAGGCTGTGGGGCTTTGGCTACAACCACTGGGCCAGAGAGGGGGCAGGCCCTTATCTGCAGGAAGCAGGGCTCAGGAGGGGCAGACCCCTTACTGCCCTGCACCCCTACCTTGGAAGAGGCACCAAGACTGCTGGGCATAAGACTGGCCTCTGTGACTGCTCTAAGTCCCCAGGATGGATCCCTGCCCTCCCAATTTCCTCCTTTCCCCAGCTGTCCCTCTCAGCTCTCCGTAAGCAGAGAGCAGTTCTCTGGGTTCAAGAGCTACCCCTAGACACAGGCATTGTGGCATTCACGAAAGCCACTGGCACTGGATCTGCCCACCCAGCCTTTGCACAGGCCCGTGGGACTGCAGAGGGGTGAAGAGTAGCTCTGGTGGTATAGTGCGTTATGTGTTGGCCTGCGAACCAAAAGGTCAGAAGTTCAAACCCAAAAGCTGCTTCCTGGAAGGAAGATAAGACCTTTGCTCCACTAAGGACTGACCGCCTTGGAAACCCACAGGGGCAGAATTGACTTGTTGGCAGTGAGTGTGTGGCACAGTGGGTAGAGAGTGGGCTGCAAGTCAGTAGCTTGCTCCAAGGGAGACAGACGAGGCTGTCTCCTCCTGTGAAGCTGTAAACCTTGGAAACCCACAGGGGTTCGTTGCTATCCTGCCTTATATAGAGGGTGCCCGTGAGTTGGCATGGAGTCAATGGCAGTGAGTTGGGTTGAGTTTTTGGAACAAGGGCCGTGGTAGGATTCTCCCCTTCTACGAGCCAGATTAAATTCCCAGCCAGTGCACCTCATAGACACCTCCCACCCCTCTGGCCATGGAAGGTTGTGTGTTGCTATGATGCTCAGCGGGTTTCTGCAGAGCTTCCAGACTAAGACAGACTAGAAACACGGCCTGGTGACCTGCAAGCAGCACCCAATGCAAGCCCGATCTACAGCAATGTTTGGTCCTCTTGTGCGTGGGCCAAGCCAGCAGCAGCTAATGAGAACAGAAGGGTCTTAATGATACATTGACTGGGTATGGGAGTGGCAGCGCACTTCCACGAGGCCTGGGCCACAGATAGGTTTTGCTGGACCTACAGTTTCAAGAGACTCAAACAAAACAACAACAAAACACCACTTGAGAATTCCATTTTCTCCTAGAAATATAGCTCACTGGTTTCCCAGCTTGGGTGCTACAAGCTTGCGGCAAGCTCCATCCTACTTCAGAGCGTGGCTGCCTTGGTTTACCTGTTCTCAACCACAGAGGAGTCTGAGGTGCAGTGGACTGCAAAAAGGAAACTTAGCTGGATAAAGGTGAGGCTGCCGTCTCCCTTCAAGATAGAGAGCTTTGGAAATCCTAAGGAGCAGTTCCACTCTGTCCCGTAGGGTTGCTATGAGCCAGAATGGACCCAGTAACAATGGAATTAAGTGTTCAATGTCCACGGATGGGTAGGCATCCATGGGTAGCCCCTGGGTTCAAGTGTGAGTCTCTAGTCACTTCCTGTTACCTTAGCCTGTCCTCCCAGGGAGAAGTCCTACTGTAGCCGTTAAACCTGCTAGGGAGGGTCCCCCTCGCCAGCTTTCCCCTTCTTGGGATGCTGCTTCTGTTCAGCCTGAGTCTTCCCTCCTTAGCAGGACATTAGCTGTTCAGGACAGGGACTCACCAACCACAGCAGTGACCAGGATCCTCAAGCTGGCTCAGTCGCGGTCTGTGGGTTGTTTCCATCTATCTTAGTTGGACAAATAGGAAGTAAAGAAACAAGCCGAGCTCCTTACAGTTCATTTCCCCACATCTCCAGTCGTGCTGGTGAGGGCAACAATCCTGCTTCACAGTTCAGGGAGAAGCCTGTAGCCCGTTGATAAGAAGCCTACAGCCTGATGATCAGAAGAAGGGATGGAAGTTCGAGGATACAGAGCTCCAACTCCGTCTGAGACTGCTTAGGGCTGGAACCCTCTCAAAACACACCGTCATTCAGAGAGGAAGTTCTGTCTTAGCTAATCTAAATCTTCCTTGCTGCAGTTGAAGCTGATTTCCTGAGCCTCGAGATGCACTTTTCATCAAGGACACATGGGTGGCAATTATCTTTGAGAGTGGCTATTACGGGCAGCCGTAACAGATGACAGCCTTTTAAGTTTTCAGAAGTGTGTGTGTGTGTGTGTGTCTTCATTCCATGCCATATGGACTTCCTGTTCAGTCACTCTACATATTTAAAAGCCTATCTTCTAGCTTATCTATTTGAAAGACTTTTAATCCATTGGAACCGTCAGGGCATCACGTAAAACCATGCATACAACTTCTAATCAATACCCCACCAAGAGAAGTACTTAAGCAGAGATGACTTACGCACTGAGCTCAGAGCAAACGTGACCAGGGCTCTCTCTAGAACACTGTTGAACTACACTTCTCTGAGTCCCTGCGAGTCCTAAACTGACGACGCCCACAAATTACCCTCACTGTGAAAGTCTACTTCCTAGAAATGCTATATGCAGTTTCAAACAATGTATTTCTTTTGTGTAAACTTCCTATTGTCGTTGGACATTTGGTAGGTCCTTTCCCACAAGGAGCTCCAGTCCTGAAACCAGACTGTGTGGGGCTAACCAGGAATGCAGACCGCAGTGTTAAGCAAAACCTCATGTTTTGTTTGCCAAAGACATAGAGAGCAAACACTAAATATACATCTAATTATACTCTGTGCTTTGACTCAGCTCTGGATGGAGGATGGAGACGTCAATTAGCAGCATCTCCACCCACTCCTTGTTAACAGCAGGAGACATGCTTGCAATCCGGGTGGTCTGATTTGGAAGCTATTCTATATATATATATATATATATATATATATATATATATATATATATATATATATATATATATATATATATATATATTGTGCATAATTCTTTCGTGCTCAGGACCCCAGGACCTGGGTGCTCTAAGAACCATACTCCAGTTTAGAAATACCTCTTTGCTTTGAGAATGACGATGGCAACCCATGTTCAAACGTGCTTGACACACAGAGGTAAGTCTGGATGGCGATAAGAGTTGTGCGAGCCCCCAGTAAAATGATTTAAAAATACATAAGGAAATACCGCTTTGAGGAAGGTGGGACCGTCTGACCCCAAACACATCTCTGATTACAATTTGAAACAAGTCTCCATCTCTCCAAGCACGTTTCCAGGCCGCCAAGGGCTTCTGGTTGCTAGAAGCCATGCCCAACGGACTTCTCAGGACAGAGTTCTCAGGGAAGAAGGAGGTACCTCTGCCCTCCATAACAAGGGAGGGTCTTCTTAGGGACCGCTGCCATGGTGGGCAAGGGCGGGCGGGGGGCATGAGTTTTCATGATGGAGGACAGTGGAAGGCGGAGGCAGAATGAATTTTAGACCTCAGGCCAGGCTGTGGTCACAGAACGTTCCCTGAATGAAAAGCTCAGAACATCATTAACTGCCACTTCTGTGAATGACTGACTGACCTGTTCCTTACTAGTTCCAGGGAACAAAGCAGTCATGGGACTGCGGCAGAAAGCCACCGAGATTCTCCAAGGGGACAAGGGAAGGGACGGAAATTGGTTCTTTTCTTAATGGAGCCAAAAGTTGTGTTTTTTGCCCAATTTCTATTCTTAAAATAGAAATCCCAATTGTTGTCCAAATTCAAAGGACTCGTTGGTCTCTGAGAACCCACACTGTGAAGTTCCAGATCTGAACATGTGGGTTTGGCCTTGGTCAGTTCAATAGATGAAAAACAGCAATAATAACTAATCTCACTACCATGGAGTCAATTCCAACGGTGACCCTGTAGGGCAGAGCGGAAGTGCGCGTGTGGGTTTCTGAGGCTATACATGTTCAAGGGAGTAGAAAAACCCCATCCTTCTCCACAGACCAGCTGGTGGTTTCGAACTGCTGACCTTGCAGCCCAACTTGTAGCCTGCTTCTCCAGCAGGGCGCCTAGGTTCAATAGATAGACGCTTCGTTTTAGGGATATTTTTTTATACCCCGTGTGTACGGTCTAGATTCCCTTTTCCTTTGCAAGACGTTTCCCCTCTTCTGACGTCCAGCGGTTTTGCTACCCATCCGAAGATAGTCGAATCAGATATTCCTTCCCCAAATTCCGGAAAGGGCAAACTCATTTTATTTGCTTTGAGTTTTGGAGCATTAAGTCCTTCCATGAACACAAGTAAGACATATTGAACACAAAACCATCTTATTCCAAAATATCCCATTCTTTTCGCTCAACCTCCAGCCCCTTCGACCTGCTGGGATTGTCTTTATTAGCACGAGCACAGATAAGATGTGAAAGCAAGGAGTCTGGCAGCACAGAGGCAAGTGCATTTCCAAGCCCAAGAATTGATCGTCTCCTGTCCCTATTCACGCTGTTCAAACTCACATCGCTCTTTCTAATTTTAACAGCAAAAGTCAGTGTGGAGAGAATGATTGTGCGCATATTTCTACAATATGTTAACAATCCCGGCCACCAAGAACCCACACTTACGGCATGCATCATAATCATTGAAACGGCATTAAGAGAGATAATTATGAATGGAAGAAATATAGATTATTTTTGCCTAGAAGCAGCTCAGGGTGATGGGA
This sequence comes from Tenrec ecaudatus, assembly GCF_050624435.1. Classification (NCBI taxonomy): domain Eukaryota; kingdom Metazoa; phylum Chordata; class Mammalia; order Afrosoricida; family Tenrecidae; genus Tenrec; species Tenrec ecaudatus. Next base: position 99,593,339 of record NC_134545.1, on the reverse strand, counting down.
GAGGGCCTTGCTCACCAGAACACATGTTTGGTAATTGAGTTCTCATTTTGAAGATTAATTGTTCAGTGACAGCTGTCAGAGACACACTTTCTCATCACTGACAGAAAACGACCCTCTGAGTCAAGTCTGCCCTTCCGGAGTCCTTGGCTCGGTGCTGACAGTACAGGGAGACCAAAGAGCCCGGGGCTGCCGCTCTGTGGGGGGGCTCCGCCTCTGATTCTGCTTCAGAAGGGATGTTCCTGCTGTGGCCATCCCCGGCCACCTGGCCCTGGGACCCACCTCCCCCACAGATTGCTTGATGTTCCACAGGTGTGTGTAGATGTCGTCGCTTTTGACACAGGTGTGGCTTTGCTTAAAAGGCCGTGTAGTTACTTTCTCTTGTGCTAGAGAAAACTGCAGCAGTGTGTCCAAGTGTCACTCCGGAGGGAGGATTGCCTGGTATGAGGCAACATAACGGAGGGGAACCTATTTACGCAGATATTGAGAAGCACAAGAACTAATAATCGGGCAGGAGGGTGGTTTGAAAAGACCGAAGGTTGGACAGGCATCCTGTGAAGCTTTGCCTGGTCCCAGACAGACAGCACAGAAGCCGTACTGGCTCCTGCCGATGGGGAAAGGGAAGGTGGCAGGAGAACAAGATGTTTAAATCGCATGTGTCCAACACTCAGATGGAATTCAGATACATCTCTGGTCTCCAGAAACCAAAGCCAATCCATTGCCTTGAGTCAGTTCCAATCCATAGCAGACTGACGGGACCGAGTAGAACGGCCTGGAATGACATCCCAGGCTATAATCTACAGAACCAGACCATTACAGCCTTGTCCCATGGAGTGACTGGGGGTTTGAACCAAGCAACCTTTTGGTTAGCAGCCAAGTGCTCCATCACAGCCCCAGCGGGGCTCCCTGCGGTCTTCAGGGGGCTTATGAACAACACGACGCTGGCATGCTCACGGTTGTCAGCAGAAAGTCCTCAGAATCTTACTCCAGATTTCAGCTTTGGCGTAGGAATAGGGAAAGCAGAAGTTAAGCAAGATGTGTGTCTTTGAGTCCTCAGCCTTACCAGCAACCCCGAGAGGATAAAGGCCTGTTTCCAGAAACCCTCCCCTCCCAGATGCAGAGAGCAAAATATCTGTCGCAGAGACCGCTGGAATCTGCAACAACAACATCTGCACTGAGTCCAGTCCTGTTCACAGTGGCTCATTCCAACCATAAACGATTATCCCCATTTTCAAGACCAAGGGCTGAGTGACAAAGACCAGGCCTTTGGCATGGGGAAGACACCAGATTTGAACTCAAGAAGTCAGGGTTGGGCACGACAAGTGTGATCCTGCCTCACGCTTTCAATCACTCCAAGTCATTGAGCCCTCTGAAGTCAGCCGTCACAAGGCAACCCAAGTCCAACGGCCTTCGACAGGGTGGTAGAGTTTGTGGAAACATTGTCTCCTCAGCTAATCATTGGTCGCCCTTCTCCTGAGGGCCGGAGTACCAGCCGCAGGGTCATTTTAGAGCAAAGAATTCCAGCCAATGACCACAAGAAGTGAACCGCTTACAAGAAACAAATACATTATTATTTTATTTCTAAGTTGATTCTGACGGAGGAAGACTACCACATGGGGTTTCCAAGAGTAGGCATCTTTATCGAAACAGCCTGCCACAGCTTTCTCCCAGGAGTCAGCTGATGGGTTTGAACCACTGACCACTTCACCACTATACCACGATGGCTTCTCGAAGCATGCTAGAAAACAGGTCTGACCCCCAGAGCACAACTGGATCAGAGACTGTAAACACCTTTGCTCATCCTTTTGGTTTTGGGTTGGTTGGTTGGTTGGTTGGTTGGTTGGCTGAAGCTTGGTGCGCTCTGTCTGGCTCCATCACGCCTCTATCAGTTAGGCCTTAGGAGAACACGTGATTGAGGAGAGTCTCCACTTCGTTACTCAGCTACCCATGGCTTTCCCCAAAGAGAGAGCCTGTTGGATGCACAGTGGTGATTTTTCAAATCTGCTGTCAAACTTCCTATGAAAATGTCCCTTCTTCTCAAGGTCAAATGAGTCTTTAAAGGGTTTTGGGGGATCTTGGGGGTGGAAATGATCGTTCAGCATCCGCATGGTAGGGGAAAAAAAACTTCAATCACATTTTAGAGTTGTTATGAAAATTAATCAAGTGCTAAAGTTTGGGTAATGAGAACAATGTGCGCTGGGTGGAGAGAGAGGCTCTGTGTTTGGGGCCGATGGGCTCTGGGTTAGTTCTGTTTGGCGCCAGGGCTAGTTAACGCTGAGTTTCTGACACGCACTTGGGAGCCGCTGGTAGACCAAAGGCCTCCTGTGTGTTTTCAGGTTACAAGCAGCTCTGTGAAGCCCTGTTGCAAGGAAACACACTTGTACTTGCCATGGGAACAAGCGAGAACGCTGCCGCAAGGAAACATGAGAAGCCTGTCTCCAGACAGGCAATGAAAGGAACATATATATAAAGCAAACTGTCTGTGTAGCTATACAGCCTGCCAGAGAACTCTCCCCAAAGCCAACCAGCTTAAAAAACGCCCCTTCCACTTTGGACATTGGCCCCTGGCCCTTTCCTTCAACTGTGCCTGTGCCCTGCTGGCACTAACCAATGGCAAAACCGGAAGCGCCCTTCCCCAAACTTGGGCTTTCAGAGGCACCCTGGAGGATGCACATGCGTAGAGAGCAGGGCCAAGCTCAGGGCGGTGAGGCATCTTCTCAGGGCAGTTGAGTGGCAGCCAACAGATCTGTTGGTGACAGCCCCTCTTTCAGGATGGAATTTCAAGGATAAGAACCAACACAGTTGCTCTCTAAAAGTCCTAAATAAAGCCCACGCAGTCAACACTAACCTCGTGGTCTATACTGCCTGGCTGAGGCTAATGTACAAGGAATGTTCACTGGAACCTCCTGTCCCTGTTCTTAGGCGGGACGCTTGCTGAGTAGGGAGGAACGGCGTGAGCCACTTCGCAGCACTGTCTGACTTCTCCTCTAGTGCATGGAGGAAAATGACTGAGAGACAGTCACCGGCAGAAAGCACAGAGCGGAACCAGGTCTGGGACACTAGCAGGGCAACAGTCTCCAAAGCGCATGCTGACACCACTAGCTAGTTCAAGTCCAACTGGATTTGGGTGCCGATAGCCACCACGAGACCTCCCAAGCCCTTCACGAAGGATCCACACCGAAGGCCAACCTACCTACTGCCATCCAGCTGATTCTGGGTCATAGTGACCCCACAGGACAGGGCAGAGCTGCCCCTGAGGGCTTCTGAGGCCGGGACTCTTTACAAGGGCAGGACAGCTCATCCTTCCTCCAAGGTGTGACTAGTGAAGTTGAATTGCACCACCAGAGTTCCTTCACCAAGGGCCACACGGTTGCTAAAATGCTTTTATATTCATAAACAACCGGTGATTTCACATCTGGACACTGTACAGGGACAATTCAATGATCCAACCAACACTTAGGAGCATCGCCAGGCATTCTGGGCCCTCAAGTCAGAACAGTGAATGAAAGAGCACCCTCTCTCAGCCAAGGAGCCTGTCTTGAGGTGAGGGTGGCAGTCAGATCGGCAAACTCAGCATCTGTTAGCCAAGGATGCAGCTGACGGGTGGGGGTGTTCTACAAAGGCCCTTTGATGCAGTGGTGTCGAGACCCGAAGGAAGAGAAGGTAATTGAGAGAAGACTTCCAGTGGGAACAGAGTGAGCTAAGCCTTTGAGCTAGCGTGTGCGTGGAAAAAGATGAAAGAGGATGCCTCTGTGTGGAGCAGTAGGGGCGGTAGGCTTCTACCTGTCACTCGCTACTCAAATGCACTCTGGGCCCTTCTACTGGAGCTGCAGGGCCTATGGGAAGCACAGGGAAGTGATCCCAGCCTCTGAGAAGTTGAGGAACCCATTGGTGACTCAGGATACGGGACCCTGGAGGAGTTACTTCGGAAAGAGAAAGAACAAGTGCAAAGTGGGCTACCAGGGGGAATATAGAGGAGGCAGGAGAGCATGCCACGGCTTTTGGGTGTGGAGAAGGTATAAGAAGTGGGCATATTCCTTGAAGGATGCCAGGATCTTAGTAGGTCAGGAAAAGGCACAGAGCACAATGCCTGGCACCTAAGAAACAATAACTAGTGTAGATTCATCATGATCAGGGAACATTTGGAGATAACACTAGAAGGCTAATGGGGGTGATTGTGTATTTGAGACAAAGGAGGACCTGCCTGTGAGATTCCACAGAGCATTAGGGGATTTCTGTTCACTTTGACCTTAAGGACAGTTTTTAACCTGTTATGCAGATTGCCATTTTTTTTTCATAATCCACCATTTGGGGATATGTTTTAGAGGTTGCTCGAGCTAAAAAGATACCTAGCATGTGAGCTTTCATTGTCCTTTCTCTTATTTTAATTCCCTCATTTTAAATGGCCCAACTCGGTTTCTCTTCAAATCATATACACCTTTCGCCTTTTCAACGGCCCAACTGTCATTAAGAAGCCTAGTCGCAGATGCTTGTGCTCAAGTTAATGTTTCCACAAGGAGATGGGGGCCATATGGGAACCCAGGTCTCATGCCAGAAAAACTCAAAAATTCATAGATAATTGCCGCAGTCACCGTCGCCCTCCTGATTCTTGCTCATGCTAGGGACACACGCTCCTGTCGATTTCAGGCACTGGTTGACCTGTTTCTTGGGAAATGTCGGCAGCATTTGAACACAATCTTTATTGCAGCAAAGCATATGAAGGAGACTAGTAAATTCCATCACATTGGTAGGGAGGAGAAAAACACTTTTTGTTTTGACTGTGGACAAAACTCTCAGGGTACATAAGCTGTTCCACTTGTTTTTTCCCTCCCGGCCCAGGGTGGCATGTCAGGAACCAGAGGGAGCGGGCCAGGCACATCACACTGTCGGGAGAATCAGTTTTGAAGAGAAATTGCAATTTTCACTGAAGACCAATATCGTGCATGCCATATTAAATAAAACATCACAAAGCACTCAGAAGCAGCGAGGGAGAGAGGGAGAGAAAAAATGATCAGAGACATTCAAGTGCCAATGAAACTCAAGGCAGAAGCTCAACTTCCCAAGATGCTGTGGTAGGTAGGGCCGACGCTTCGAGAAATGAATCCGAAAACCACGAGTGGCATTAAGCCACCGTTGAGCATGGAGTTATTATTGAGGGAAATGGTTTGCTCATTTGATCAACAGAACGCTCCCGCAGCAGCAGCTGCGCGACGAGAGCTAATTCACAATCAACATCACTTGGCACGGTTTCGGATTTATCAAAACAAAACAAAACAAAAAAGAAAAACCAACCTCCTTTTGTCAGCCACCTCCCCCTAAGAAACAAGGCCAGAATTCAGATTTTCCATCTTTGGAGGTGGGGTGACAACAACACAAGGAGAAAGAGGCAGAGAGGGAAGGATGTCGAATCTGTCCTTCCATCCCCAGGGATGTCCCTGAGCTCAGATTCGTTCTGATGTCTACTCAAAGCTCAAACACAAAGACTTGGCACATTGTTGAGAAAAGGGAGATGAGGTGTTCTAGACTGACCTTGCAGAGATGGATTGCCCACCCAGTCTTTCTTCTGAGGACCTCTCCAAACCCTCCACCCCAAATTCACTGCCATCGCGTTGATGTTGATTAACTGTAACCCAAAAGACAGGGTAGAGTTGCCCTTTTGGGGTTTCTGAGATGTTAAAACTGTAGGGGAGCAGACAGCCCCATCTTTATCCCACAGAGCCACTGGTGGTTTTGAACTGCTGACCTTAAGGTTAGCAGGCAATGCTTAGCCCACTACGCCACCAATGCTCCTCTAGGTAGGTTTCAGATGACTGACCTTCTAGTTACTGGCCAAACGCTTAACCGATAGCAACACTACAGGACTCCGTGTTATTTCTCCCCACCTTCTCACCTCTGCAGACACTCAAGATCCAGGCAGTTCTCCTCTTCAACTCTGTTCAAGTCCACTGTCTCCCACCACAACCTGGAGGATACCCAAGCAGGACTTCTCTACCGCTCCTCAAAAGATTGAGCGGGTCCTCAGTTGTAAAAGGCAAATAAAAGGCCAGTGGATGGATGCCTCCCGCCTAACCCCAGGTGAGACAAGTTTGATGGATTCTCAGGAGATTAGAGCCAGGCTTGCTGTGCTCAGTCCCCAGAACCACAGACCATTTGGGAGGGGGACAGACATATTTCTGTGCTGGGATGAGGACTTGGCCTCCTTGGGTCCAGGAGGAGGAAGAAAGCTTGACTGATCCTTCTGATGACCGCGTTATTCAAACGTTCTACCTGCCACCGTCTCCTTCTTGCGAGTGACCCTTTTTTATTAGGCGGCCAAGAGAAAGCCTGGTTGCCTGAAACTTATGATCCATTGCCTCAATTTAGTATTCTATTTACTCAAAAGCATATCTATTGCCCAGAACCTCTGGCAATATGTTGGAAATACAGATGGGAAAAATATGATTCTTATCAGCTCAAGTGCTCAGCTTAAAAAATGGCCTGAGGCATTATCCATTGGAAACTATCCGGCATCTTAGGCACAGTGGTGTGTCCCAAGGGAAAAGGTCACGGAGGTCAGCAGGGAGCCAGGTGCAGAACTGCTGTGCTCCCCAAGGATGCTGGTGAGGCTCAAGGACGGAGGTGCCGCATGAAGGTCAGGAGGTGCCCACACAGATGGATGAAACCGTATGTCCTCAGGCTCAGCAGTTAAGTGCTGTCTGCTAACTAAAGGTCGTGATTGGAACCTCACTTCTAAGAAGCATTCTGGTTATATTTCACCCAAGACACGTGACGGCTCACGTGGCAATCTGCTTCCATAAAGATTACAGCCGAGAAAACCCTATGGAGCCATCTGACTGGCACATCAGGTTGTTATGAGCCAAAAAACAGTTTACTGCGCCTACCCACAAGAACCACGGTTTCCCTTCCTGATGCAGATGTCGCGTTTGTTTATTCAGTGGCTTTAATCAATTCTATTCATCTCTGTGAGGGGAACCAGAGAGGGTGGGACATGTATGAGGGGGAACAAAAAAAAAACAACAAAACGCTAAAAAGCTCATCTGGGAGGAGCTTTCCTGGTACTCATTTTTCCCACTAGGGGAGCACCAAGCAACTTGCTCTGAGTTAGTGCACCCAGTGGTGTCGCCTACGAAGATTCTCTCTGGTCACAGTGAGATTTTTTGTAAAAACAGTTTCGCTCAAACCTCGTTTTTTGTGATAGCCGATTTAAGAGAACAGTGTGCAGCTGTGAAATTTTGCTTCCTGCTTAGGGGGGAAATGCCGCAGAAACTGAGGTGATGTGAAACTCAGCTTACCAGCGCAGTGCTATGGGAAACATTCAAGTGTATTAGTGGTTTTCTCATTTTAAAAATAAGTGAAATGTTGACTGATGATACACCTCATTCGGAACATCCATCAACTTCCCCAGCAGACGAAAATGTCCACAAAATACATGCCCCTGTGCTCCAGGACCAATGGGGGACCATTGAAGAGACAGGGAAATTACCTGGATTGTCTTGGAGCTGGGTTCAGCGAATTTTAACGGAAGATTTGAAAATGAGACGGGTGGCTGCAAGTTTGTGCCTCGGTTCTGACTGGCCAGGAAAAAGATCGTCCACTGGAAACATGCCGTGCTTTGAAAGAACAGGTCCAAAGCGACCCAGGCCATTTACTGGTGATCCTGAAAACAAACCGTCATCAAGCCAGTGGAGGATGCCATTGTCACCTTCCCCCCAAAAGTTCATCAAGCGAAATCAAAGATCAAGATGATGTTTATTTGTTTTGTGAATGTGAGGGAGTTTGTCCCACCAGGTCAGACTGATAATCAAGCTTTCTACTGAGAGGTTCTGAAAAGATCGCATAGCAGTGTGTGACAAAAAAACATCCGATTTATGGCAGACGGGGGACTGGTTTTGCCACCACAACAATGCACCTGCTCACACCATGTGCCAGTTTTTGGCAAAAAACCTCATGCCTCCCCTGCCCCCCATACCTTACTCACCTTACCTCGCTCAGTGTAACTTCTTTGGTGATTTGATGACATAGATTAAGTAAGGGGTGGGGGAGGAAGAGGGATGTGCTGGCTGCCCTCCAAACAGATGGGTTTGAAAGATGTTTCCAAGAATGAAATTGCAGGTTTGACAAATGTATGAAGTGTAAAAGAGAGGACTTTGAAAGTGATAAAACTGTAAAAAAAAAAATTAAATACATAGCTTTAAAAAGAAGTCTGGGTTTTTTTTGGGGGGTGGCTATCCCCTCGTAGTTTGCTGTTTGTTGTTAGGGGCCATAGAGACCCCACTCTCTGTACCACTGGGAGAAATGCTGCCTGACCCAGAGCTGGCCTCACCACCACGGCTGTGTGTGAATCCATTGTCACAGCCGCCGCTGGGTCAATCCACGTTGACCCAGTGCACATTTCACCGGCCCTCTACTTTACTAAGCATAATGTCTTTCTCTAGAGACTGGTCTGCTTTCTTCTGCAAACGTGTCCAAAGTGCCAAAATGACCAAGTGTGGCCATCCTGGCTTCTAGGGAGCCCTCTGACTGTGCTTCTTCCAAATGAGCTTGGCTCTCTCTTCTGGAGCTACATGGTTTGTATCTTGAAGAGTTCTCCCAGCTCCACAACTCAAACGCATCACTTCTTCTCCAGGCTTCCTTACTCACTGTCCAGTTTGGAAACCTATCTTCATGGAAGGCTAATGAATTCATCAGGTAATCCCCAGAGATGGAGACTTGATGGACGGGTGCGTGCGTCTGTGCATACAGGCAGGCAGCGTTCTCTTTTCTTCTAATGGAAATGAGCGTGCATGTCCATAATTGACGTATGGAAGCACACGTTAGTTGGAAAAGACAGGTTAGAAAGTGCAGATCGTCCGCAGAAGAGCTGCCGCGGAATCTTCTTCTGGGCAGTTCCTTGAACTTCTAATGGCCTTCTTCCAAGAAGGTTGTGGGTCAGGATCAGCAGCCTGGCCAGGCAGAGGAGACTGATTTTTAGGGGTGGCCAAGGAGGAACGGAAAACACAGCATCCAAAGGACTGGAGGTTGTCAAGTCCTGTCGACCATCAGCTCTGACAAGGAGGCCCCACGTCCTGAAATGCTGGCGGGAAGAGATGCTGCGAAAACAAGATAATGTGGTTTTTAATCTTTGCCCCTTCTGAGATTAAAATGTTGGGCCTGGTGGGTGGGAAATCTGTCAAGGTTTTCCTTGGGGTTGGAATTTTATCTGAATTAAGATTTGGCCGAGAACCAGGGAAAGGACTTTTTCCAAGGCCCTTTCAATCCCAGTAGACCTGTGTTTACCATGTTGTTCTGTTCTGTTTTTGTTGGCTGGCCTCCTAACCAAATAATGTTGGGATTCCAGAAGCCAACACTAGTCAAAAGGTGGGGGGGTGAAGTTGTGGTGGTGGGGAACGGGACTTTTTGGGAGAAAAACCGAGAACTCTTCCAGCTTCCAGGCAGGTTCCCAAGTCAGATGAAAAGTCAAAAAGAGAGAAGTAAATTGGTTCCAAATTTGAAGACTTCAAAAAGCAGCATGCAAACTAATCATTGCCGAAGTTTGTGGCAAACCAGCCCTCCCTTTAGAATCAGGGGGTGACATTGGCCCTGGTGTGGACTGTTCAGCTGTTGCTATGGGTCTGGCCTAGAAGCCACTGCTGTGGGCTCTCCTCAAAGAGGAGAGGGCCTCCCGATAAGAAAGACCTGAGCCTGGAGCCCGTCTGGTTTCCTAAGACATTGTGTCTAAATGTCAGGCAGTCAGGTCCTTCAGAGGAAGTGTGAGTGTGACTAGACCGAGGATGGAGCATTTTTAGAGCATGAAGCTCTTCTGTATGACACTGTGATGGCAGACATATGACATGATGTGCTTGTCAAAAGCCAGAGAACCAAGTGACAGCACCCTAATATAAGCTATGGCTTTAGTAATAATGTATCCATATTGGTTCATCAATTGTAATAAATGTTGCTCACGAATTCTAGAAAGTATTGTTAGGGCAACTGTATACAGGAGGACTGGGAGATATATGAGAACTCTTTGTACCTTCTGGGTAATTTTTCTATACACCTAAAACTTCTCTGAAAAAGTAAACTGCATTAAAAGATACATGCATTGAGATACTATCAGCCTACTGGAGTGATTAAATATATACAAGGTCTGGCCAGACCAGAGTGAGCATTTGCAAGGATGTGAAGCAAGTGGAATTCTGATATGCTGTTCTTTCAACAACTCAGAAGACTCGCCAGACAGACACAGCTAGGCACATACAACTACCATAGGTCTCAGCCATCCTGCTGCCATCCCATGACCCAACCATGCATTTACCCAAAATTAATGGAAGCATGTGATTCCACAGAGATGTATAAATAGGTTTACTGAATAGCTTAAAATCAGAAATAATCCAAATATCCACCAAAAGTAAAAGTAGTAATCAAAGTGTGGGATACCCCACGATAAAAAGGAATGGACTATTGACAACAATCAGAGAAGGTACCCCCAATGAACGAAGACAAACAAAAGTACATTGTGCACAGTTCTATGCATATAAAATTCTAGAAAACGTACACATCGCTACAGCCCGTATTTGACAATATATAGGAAATTTCCAATGCACCTCACCCTTAACCTAGCAGTCCTACAGATAAGGATTTGTCTTTTGTTATTATTAAATAATTTTATTGGGGGCTCTTACAGCTCTTATCACAATCCATACATCCATGCATTGTGTTGAGCACATTTGTACATATGTTGTTGTCCTCCTTTTCAAAGCATTTTCTTTCTACTTGAGCACTTGATATAAGCTCCTCATTTTTTGCCCTCCCTCTCTTGCCAAGCCTCCCTCCCTCATGAGCCTTTGATAAATTATAAATTATTATTTTCATATTTTACATTGTCTGCTGTTTCCCTTCACCCACTTTTCTGTTGTTCATCCCCCTGGGAGGGGTTTACATATGGATCTTTGTGATCGAATCCCCCTTTCTTCCCCACCTTCCCCTTCCCCTCCTGGTATCTCTATTTTCATTATTTCATTCTATTTCCTGAGGGGTTTATCTGTCCTGGATTCCCTGTGTTGTGGGCTCTTATCTGTAGCAGTGTACATGCTCTGGTCTAATTAGATTTGTAAGGTGGAATTGAGGTCATGATAGTGGGGGAGAGAAAGCATTAAAGCACTAGAGAAAAATTGTATGTTTCATCATTGCTATACTGTGCCCTGAAAGACTGTCTCTTTGGAAGAAGGATTTATCTTATAAATATGTGTAAAATATTATTTTGCTAGCTGCCATCGGGTCAGTTCTGACTCATACTGACCCTGTGCACAATAAAATGAAGCACTGTTGGCTTTTGTGCTGTGCACACCATTATTGCTTTGTTTGAGCCCATTAGTAGCCACTTTTCAATCCATCTCATGGACTATTTTCCTCTTTACTGCTAATGGTCTAGCTTACCAAGCATGAAGCCTTCTCCAAGGAGTGGTCCCTCCTGAGAACATGTTCAAAGTATGTGAGATGAAGTCTTACCATCCTTAGTTCTAAAAAGCACTTTGTCTCAATTTCCTCTGGTAATCCACCACATTTTAAATATTGTTTGTCCAAACGGATGCATAAGCAAATATGGTGAAGAAAGCTAATGGTGCCCAGCTATCAAAAGATATAGCGTCTGGAGTCTTAAAGGCTTGAAGGTAAACAACTGGCCATCTAGCTCAGAAGCAACAAATCCCACATGGAAGAAGCACACCAGCCTGCGTGACAACAAGGTGTCAAAGGGATCATGTATCAGGCATCATTGGAATAAAAAATCATATCATTGTGAATAAGGGAGAGTGCGGAGTGGAGACCCAAAGCCCAGCTGTAGCCAACCAGACACCCCCTTACTGAAGGGTTGTGGGGAGGAGATGAGTCAGTCAAGGTGCAGTGTAGCAACACTGAAACATAAAACTTTCCTCTAGTTCCTAAATGCTTCCTCCCCACTATCTTGATCTGAATTCTACCTTACAAATCTGGCTAGACCAGAGGATGTACACTAGTACAGATAGGAATTGGAAACACAGGGAATCCAGGACAGATGATGCCTTCAGGACCAGTGGTGAGAATGACAGTACCCGGAGGGTGGAGGGAGAGTGGGGTGGAAAGGGGGAACCAATTACAAGCATCTAACCTCCTCCCTGGGGGATGGACAACAGAAAAGTGTGTGAAGAAAGACATTGGACAATGCAAGATATGACAAACTAATACCTTATAAATTATCAAGGGTTGATGAGGGAGGGGAGAGTGGGGAGGAGGAGACAACATGAGGAGCTGATGCCAGGGGCTTAAGTGGAGAGCAAATGTTTTGAGAATGATGAAGGCAATGAATGTACAAATGTGCTTTACACAATTGATGCGTATATTGATTGTGATAAGAGTTGTATGAGCCCCTAATAAAATGATTTTAAGGTAAATATATATATTGTCCATGGGTTAATTCAAAGGAATTTATCCTGCCTTCCTTATTAACTTACCAGTCTTCACATGCATATAAGGAGATTAAGAATACCACGACTTGAGTCAGGTGCACAGTGGTCCTCAACGTGATATCTTTGCTTTGTAACACTTTAAAGAGGTCTTCTACAGCAGATTTCTCAATGCCCTATGTTATTTGATTTCTCAATTGTTGCTTCAATGCCTGGTGATTATGGATCCAAGCAAAATGAAGTCCCTGACAATTGCAATCTTTTCTCTGTTTATCACAACGTTGCTTATCGGTCCAGTCGGAGAAGTTTTCTTTCCTTTATGTTGAGATGCTGTAGCCGTTGATCTTCATCAGTAAGCTCTCCGGGTCTTCTTCACATCAGTGAGCAAAGTTGTGACACCTGCATATTACAAATTGTTGAGCATTCCTCCAATGCTGATGCCTGAAATTCTTTGCAATGTTATCCATTAATTTGTTATGAATCACACAGTCTAATGCTTTCAGATAGGTAACAAAACACAGGTAAACCTCTTTCTCATCTTCTTTGTTTTCAGCCAAAATCCCTCTCATATTAGCAATAACATCCCATGTTCCACATCTCTTATAAGTCTGGCTTGAATTTCTGGCAGTTTCTTGTCCAAGTATTGCTACAATAATTTTTTAAATAATCTTTAGCAACATTTTTCTAGCTTGTGATATTAATGCTATTGTTCCATAATTTCTGCATCCTATTAGATTTTTTTTTTCAGAATGGCCATAAATATGGATCTCTTTCAGTTGGTTGATCAGGTAGCTCTCTTTCAAATTTCTGGTCAGAGATGAATGAGAACTTCCAGCCTTGTATCATTTTATTTATATATCTCAATTCCTTCAGCCTTTTTGTTTGTTTGTTTTTCAATGCCTTCAGTGCACCTTCTTCTTTCAAAATCATTGGTTCTTAATCAATAAGAAATGATTAAGTATCATCTGAGTATTTGATATGGTGTTTGTGTGTTTTTCATCTAAGTTTCCTTCATTGTTCAATCTTGTGTCCCTTAATATGGCAACTTGAGATTTTAATTTTTTCCATCAATTCTTTCAGCTTCAGAATGTTCTTGCCTTTTGATTTCCAGGTCTCTGCACAGTTCATTCTAACACTTTACTTTGTCTTTTCAAGTTACTCTTTGTTTTAAAATCATTTTATTAGGGACTCATACAACTCTTATCACAATCTATACATACATCAATGTGTAAAGCACATTTGTACATTCATTGTCCTCATCATTCTCAAAACATTTGTCTCCGCTTAAGTCCCTGGCATCAGCTCCTCATTTTTCCCCTCCCTTCCTGCTCTCCCTCCCTCATGAACCCTTGATAATTTATAAATTATTATTTTGTCATATCTTGCCCTGTCCGGTGTCTCCCTTTACCCACTTTTCTATTGTCCGTCCCCCAGGGAGGAGGTCACATGTAGATCCTTGTAATCAGTCCCCCCTTTCTAACCCACCCTCCCTCCTCGCTCCCAGTATTGCCACTCACACCGCTGGTCCTGAAGGGATCATCCGCTCTGGATTCCCTGAGTTTCCAGTTCCTGTCTGTACCAGTGTACATCCTCTGTCTAGCCAGACTTGTAAGGTAAGTCTTCTTTAGCTCTTACTTCACGTTTTCCATTCGCTCTTGCTATTCTATGTTCGGTGCACGTTTCAGAATCTCTACTGATACCTATTTGGATTTTTCTTTCTTCCTGTCTTTCTAATTAATAATCTTCATGGTGTAGTGTTTACAAATGGGACTTTGATCTACAAGGTCAGCAGTTTGAAACCACCAGCCAGCTCCATGGGAGAAAGACAGGGCTTTCTATTGCCATAAACATAAATAGTCTCAGAAACCCACAGGGGCAGTTGTACCCTGTCCTACTGGGTCACTGTGAGTCACCGTTGACTTGATGGCAGTGAGTTTTGTGGTGTTGCCTTCTTCATATGTGAGGTCCTTGATGCCATCTCATAGCCCCTCTGTTCTTTGGTCAGTGAAGTCTCTAAATTTTGGTGCAATCTACTCAAGGACCTGTTTTAATTTTCCCCTTCACCTTGAACTTTCACATGAGTCATTGGTGGCTTATTCTACAATCAGCCCCTGGACTAGTTTTGACGGATGGCATCGAGCTTTTCCTTGATCTCCTTCCACAGGAGAAGACTTGACTTCCATGTATTCTATTCAGTGGGTGCATGTGTACAGGTACCATTGATGGTGTGGAAAAATGCTATTTCCAATGAGTGGTAATTGGTCTTGAAGAATCCTTACATCTGGTCTCCAGGCATCATTTCTTGTATCCAGCACATACTTTCCAAATTGCTGAACATTCTCCTTTGTTTCCAGCTTTCACATTTCAACCCGCCAGGAATTACCAGAGCATTATGGTTGCATGTTTGATAAATTATAATTGACAAAAATATTCAAAATTTTCATTGTTAGCATCAATGGTTGGCATGTAAATTTGAGTAATAGTAATTTTAACTTGTCTTCCTTGTTAGCATGTGGATATTATCCTATCCAACACTAGGAGTGTTGTACTTTAAGCTGTGTATTGAAATGTCCTTTTTGACAATTAGTGTGTGGCATTCATCTTCAATTTGTCACTCCCAGCATCGTAAACTATGTGACTGTTTCCAATGGGTCAACGGTAGTCCATTTCAGCTCATGAATGTCTAGGGTTTAGCTTTAAGAGTTTCATTTCATTTTTGATGACTTCCTGTTTTCCTAGAGTCACACTTCGTCATACATTCCATGCTCTGTTTATCACTGGAGGTTGCAGCTGTTTCTTTTCGTTGTGTGTTGTACCACATCGCAGAGCTTTACTGCAGTGAATATTGTAGTTGACTGTGGTAAAATGCATATAGATTTCCCCCCCTGCCCTGCAGTGGTCCAGTTGCTCTCAACTGATTTCCTGGGCTGTCTTTATAAATCCCTGGTAAGAGAGCATATCTTCCCACTGTTGCAGATAAGGATCTGAACAGCGCAAGCCAGGCCCAAGTCCGTAATCAAAATTATGGTGCCCAAAGAAGATCAAAGCAAGGAAGCAGTCAATTCCCTAAGGAAATGGTGTGTTAACAAAGCATAGATCTCTCAGGCTGTTTTAACTGTAAGTTCATGGTGATGACCCCAGAGGATAATGGGCTGCTCACGTAGACAGCCCTACCTGTTGTTTGTGCCCTTGAGTCCATTCCCACTCAGAAAGGCCCTATGAGACAGAGGCGCGCTGAGACTGTAACTCTTTATGGGGCAGGGGGGTGAGGGAGGGGGTAGAAAGCACTGTCTTTCTCCCGGGGAGAGGTTAGTGTTTTCAAACTGCCGGCCTTGTGGATCACAGCCCAGGGTGCACGGAGGGTGTGAAAGCCAGTGTCCTGACACAGTGCACGTAAATTCAAGCTGGCTGCATGTCACCTGCTCAAAACCACATGTAGCTGGAGGCAACCACATAGAGTGGCCCAGGTGTGACCTAGGAGGGTCCCGTCTTCTCGCTGTCACTGGCTGGTTGAGAACGCTCACTCCCCCGATGGGTTGAGGCTGACTGTGCAGAGTCACCTTCTGATGCAAACCTATCCCTGCGCGGCAAGACTAGGGACGGCTGAATACAATGATGGAGGTCGGAGACAGGAGTTGCGCAGAGAGATTCCTCAAGACAGTCAGCTCCTAGGACTTGCTTTGTCTGAATGCACGACAGAGGATATCAAAGTCTGGGCTCAAAGAGCATTTCTAGAGGCAGAGAAACTGGGGCAACCTCATGTCAACTTCCTAGAAGCCCAAGGAAGGCCTCAGATACGTGACGCATGGTCAGGGGTCCTCCTCTCTACATGGGTGATGCTGGAGGTTTGACTGCTGTAGTAATGGCCTTCTCACGTAGACACCCCTCATATCCAGCACAGAATGCAATTGAAAGCAAAGGCTTTGATGTCAGCGGTCCTTGATGTGAATCCTGGTCTTGACACTTGATAGCTCTGGACTTTGGTAAGTGGCTGAACTTCTCTGAGTGTAGATTAGTCTCTCATGGAAGAGGAAGATGGGACCTCACAGGGTAGCTGAAGGGATTAATGGAGTCCTTGTCCAACAAGCCAATTCTTCTGCATTGTTGTGTGAACTGGAAAAAGGACTTACGCCTAATTTTCTGTACTAGGCAGCATCAGCATCTGCCTCTCTCTGTGGTCACTAGGACGAACGTTTCCAGGTTCCTAAAGGAGATGCAAGGATAGGGGCGTGAGGTGGTAGGGGCTGTATCTGTGGCATCTATTTGCTGTTAGGATGGGGAGGTCCACCAAGAACACCAAGTGTTCTTCCTCTCAGACACGTCTATTTTCTACCCATACACATTTCCAGTCCCTTCTGCTCTGATCACACAGCCCCTCTGTCATCTCAGACTCCTCAAGAACCAATAACCCAGCTAGAGAAATGTGCTTTGTCTTACTAGAGGGGGAAAAGGATGGTGGGATGATCATTATGGTAGGGTGTGTGTGAGTGTGTGTGTGTGTGTGTGTGTGAGTGAGTGAGAGAGAGAGAGAGAGAGAAACTCAAACAGAATCCAATTCAGTCCTAGGCCTTATAACATTTTCACAGTATCTGTAGGACTTTGGGTTTCATTCTCTTGCATGGACTACAATTGCATTTCAACCTTGACCGTTCTCTGTCTCCCTTTCTGCAACAGCACCTACATGCAGCTCCAGGGCAAGAGGAAGATTTAGGGTGCCTCCCCCCACACCATGGCTGCTTCTCTCCTTACCTTGGCCTGTTCCCAGGATAGTGGCACAGGAGCAGAGGTAGGACCCCTCAAAGCCAAGATACAGACCTGCTTCTCCGACCTCCATCGTTGTATTCAGCCGTCCCTAGTCTTGCCGCGCAGGGATAGGTTTGCATCAGAAGGTGACTCTGCACAGTCAGCCTCCACCCATCGGGGGAGTGAGCGTTCTCAACCAGCCAGTGACACCGAGAAGACGGGACCCTCCTAGCTCACACCTGGGCCACTCTATGTGGTTGCCTCCAGCTATGTGCGGTTTTGAGCAGGTACCATGCAGCCAGCTTGAATTTCCATGTACTGTGTCAGGACACAGGCTTTCGCACCCTCCGTGCACCCTGGGCTGTGATCCACAAGGCCTGCAGTTTGAAAACACTAACCTCTCCCCAGGAGAAAGACAGTGCTTTCTACCCCCTCCCTCATCCCCCTGCCCCATAAAGAGTTACAGTCTCAAAAACCCCCAGGAGAAGTTCCGGTTGCTCTACCCTGTCCTAAAGGGTCACTATGAGTCAGCATCAACTCGATGGCAATAATAATAATAACAATAATAATAAGAAGAAGAAGAAGAGAGTAAAAGTAAAATCTCACATTACTGATTTGTAGATATTTTCTCCAAGGTGAAATAATATGTTTAATGTACTGGTAAATATGTGATTAAAATGAATTTGCCTGATTCCTTTTGCTTTTTTATGCAATGTTGAAAATTATGTCATATGTGGCCTGCATTATTTTTCATTCGAAGGGCTCTGACTTAGGCCTCAGCATCCCCCATGATCCTAGGTACTCCTCGCTGGTAGACGAGCTCACTGGCTGACGAGCTGACTCAGCTGTCACCACATACCTTCCCCCCACCTCCTCTCCCAAGAGCTCTAGGACACAGACTGCTCAGAGTGACCAGCCCTGGGGTCCCGGTGTTAAAAAGGAGTCCCCTCAAGGGGCAGACTCTAGGGACCCAGGTGGGCTCAGCTCCCAGGTAGCCAGTTGGCATTCATCATAGAAGACCCGAAGCATTCACGGGCAGGAAAACCCAACATTGCCCCCTGCGGCTCTCACAAACTTGGCCTCCAAAAGCATTTTGAGTAATGAACAGGGCAAGTAAAAACTCCATTAAGAAAAAAAGAAGAAGAAGAAAAGTAAAAGAAAGAGGGAGAGAAATTAAACTAAATAAATTCTCAGGGGTGCTGTCAACCACCAGAAGAGAATTTACAAAAAAACGTATTCTCTTCATTTCAAGCGTTTACCAGCTAGATTGATTTGGTGATAAGGGGCTATGGAAGCTATTTTCTCAGCTCTGGTGGAAGTTCACCACCTCAGAATGCCACTGTACTGAGCCCCGCTGCTGACAGCAGACACGTCCCGGAGGGAAAGCAAGATAAATGATTGAGCATACTTGATCAGAGCCCCTAGCAATCTGCACAGCCCCGCCCAACCCATGGCCCTGATTCACACAAGCCAGTTTAGGAGACTCCCATTGTCATTTCAAGAGCAAGGCAACAGCCCAAGTTCAGTGAACCTGTTGTCAGCAGCCCCACGGAGGGGCAGGCAAGTTTTCATTGAGTTTTTAGCCAGGCTAATAAAACGGAGAAGGGCAGTCCTCTTTCCTCCTCCCGGTGAGCTACTTCCAGCCCCAAGGCCTCAAGCCTCCCCACCCACCCCCTGCACACACTCCAATGTTTATATATATATATTTATTTATATTCTCTGGATAGAAAGCAAAGCAAAACCTGTTACTTATGTTCCTTGCCAGAAGATCTCTCCACCAACCCACTTATAAACCTGTATTCTTGCAGGAGAAAAACGAGAATACTAATTTCTTTTGTGACACTTGTACAACTCCACTGCGTTTGGGTATTTTTCTGAGGCGAGCAATAAAAGCTCTGTCCTCAAAGGCAGATTTCTTCTCTCCTATTCAGGAAATAAAGATGCTCTTGACGACGTGTCTAGAAAATGCTAGTAAATTCCACGTGGCATTTCCGTTCTCTCTCCTGTTGCCTACCTAGTTTCCTTGAAGTACCGCACTCATTTCCCATCAGATCCGAAGCTGCCAATAGATCAGACTGCTCCCCCAGCCGTGAGCAGGGCGGGGAGTCGCTTTCTTAAAGGCTGCGAAACTAGAGCGACAGGGTGGCAGGTTTTGATGAGATCCGAGGTCTCAGGGTGGCCCTGGCCCCAGCCATTTGGTCTGCCTAGCTTGGCTGTGGGTCTAACCTCTGTCTCCCCTCGGGAATAGATCAGGACAAATTCACACCACTCCTTCTTCTCTCGGTGAGCACTGCCAGAGGCGTGCACAGAAACATCTCTGTTGTCAGATGGGCTCTGGGAACCTGCAGCTGGGACCCACTGGTTGGACTTGATTAGCACAGGCACCCACTTAGGCTGGCTCACCATGGGATTCCAGGGATACACAGTGCCGCTGTGGGCAACCACACAAATGCCCTTCCCTCCTAGCCCATAACCAACCCCCTGGCACCCAGGCAATTCTGACTCATAGCTGTCCTTGGCAGGGTTTTCAAGGCTGTGAATCTCTAAAGGAACAGAGAGCCTGATTTTCCATCCCCACTCCCACCCCCGAAGAGGAGTTGGTGGGTTTGAACAGTCGGCCTTTATGGTGGGGTTTCATGTCTTGCATTGAAACAAGTGATATTTCACTTCTGACTCATGCCATGCCTATAGAGGGCTTTCAAGGATGTGCCGACAAAACTCTCCAATATCCTTAGTTCAGAATGCAGTCGTCATGGGTAGAGCCAGACAGACCTAGGATCAAACGCCAGACTCTCACTCACTGCCATCAAATCAATTCTGACTCATAGCAACTCTGTGGTCTGGGTAGAACTGCTCCTGGGAGTTTCCGAGGCTGCCAGTCTTTACAGGAGCAGAAAGCCTCACCTTGTCCCTCTGGATACCTGGTATGTAGGAACTACTGACCCAGCTGGAGCCCTGCTCAAAACCCAATAGGTCACCAGGGCCCATTCAGGATCAAATCCTAGCTCCTCTGAATACCGCCCATGTAACCTTGGGTCATTTGTTAACCTCTCCCTCCCTGGTGCTCTTCACCTGTAAAAAGAATATACTATCACCCCCGAGTATTGCCTGGGGGCTGTGCTCTCCCCTGAAAGGTACTGATGAGAGCCACACATGCAAGCCATTTGTGTAAGTAAACATTTTCTAGTAGCAGCATTAAGAATGCATAAAGCTCTAATGAATCGCAATCACGTTTTATTTAATGCACTGGCTAAAAGCAAACTCTTTGCGACGGAGGTGGTTCTGACGCACAGCAACTTTGTAGGAGAGAGGGGAATTAGCTATGCAGGGCGTATGCGTTTGTATACGCGCCGGCCACCCTCTATTTCTACTGCACAATAGCTGGTGTGTTCAAGCTGCTGGTCCTCTGGGAATCGGCCACGCTCTGAACCACTGTGCCACAGCTCCCCAACCAAACCACAGCCGCAGAGTCCATGCCGACTCGTAGTGACTGACTGTGGGTTTCCAAGACGGTATCTGTTTATGGGAATAGAAAGCCCAGGCGTTCTCCCGTGGAGCTGCTGGTGGTTTCAAACTGCTGACCATGCATATCAAAGCCCAGTGCATAACCACTACACCACCAGGGCTCCTTTTATTTAATCCGGGATATCCAGCACTGACTCAATGGCAATGAGATCCAAAATCTACCATTTGGCTGTCAGTTTCTCCTACGCTGATGGTTTGTGATGCTGGACACTATGGGTCTTTCGAATGCTAGTGGAATGACATATGGTAGACAGGTTTCAGCGGAGCTTTCAGATTAAGACAGGCTAGGAAGAAGGCACTTCGTGATCTCATTCTTGAAAAATCTGTCCTTGAACCGTATGAATAGTAGCAGAAGATTGTCTGCTATGATGTCAGAAGAGGAGACCTCCAAACTAGAGGACACTCGAAATATGATGGGGCAGGAGCTGGCTTCTCACAGCAGAGTCAGCGTTCACGATGGAGATGGAGAAACACTTGGGGATATTCATTTGGTGATGTAGCACAAGATGTAAAGAAATAGCTGTGTGTGTCCATTGATAACTAGAGCATGGCATGTATGAAGTATAGGTCTAGGAAAAACAGAATTCATTTTTTAATGGATCACTTGAAGATAGATACTCTATCTGAACTGAAATGGACTGGTATTGGCCAGTTTGAATCAGACATTCCTGTGTTCTACACCACCAGGAATGACAAACGAAGGAGGAATGCCACCACGTTGTCACAAAGAACATTTCAGTATCTGCCCTGAAGTGTAATTCAATCAATGATGATATGCACATGCTCACAAGCAAGACCAGCTAATGTGACTACTATTCAAATGTACACACTGAACACTAAGCTAATTTTGAAGAAAAAAGAGGAATATTTTTGCCCACTCTGCAGTATGATACTGATCCAACAGGCTATAAGATGCACTGATAATTACTGGAGATTAGAAGGCAAACACTGAAAAATAATGGAGGAGGCTCAATACTTGGAAGGGAAGGTTTTCAGATGGAAATGGTATGGTTAAGGAATTGTGCAAGACCAGAGATTTGTTCCTTGTAAACACCTTTTTTCACCATCCTAGAAGGCATCCAACTGTGCGTGTGGACCTGACAAGATGGAATCAAATTATGGCTTCCACAGAAAGATAACGATGGAGAAGCTCAATATCAGTCAGAACAAGGCCAGCTTCAGGAAAGACCACCAGTTGTTTGTAGCCAAGTTCAAGAGGAAGATGAAGAGCTTACATTCTGAATACCAAGTTTGCAGAAAGGTTTGGATTCCAGTGGAAACCCAAAATCCATTTGCAGACTTTGAACATGGATAAAGTCCCTGCCAATCCCCCCGGATCATAGCCCAGAGATTGTAAAGGTGATGTGGATGGCATAGTTGTCATTTGATCTCCCTTTGGACCCATTTTACAGTTGTTTCCATTTTTAATACTTTCTGCTTTCTTTTTATGGTCATTGTTGTTGGGTTTGGGGTTTGTTTCTTTCTGTATAATTTTTGGTATCATTTTCTATATATGAACTCCAGAATAGGTAAGTCTAAATAGGCGGCGACATTGAACACTAATAACTGAGGACCAGAGGAGTTAGTTGAAGGATGATGTCAAGGGACAGACTATGTGAAAAAAAAAAACAACAAAAGGTCATTAATGAGACTGAAAAGAAAGCAAAGAATTAAAGCAGAGGTTCCCAACCTGTGGGTCGCGACCCCTTTGGGGGTTGAACGACCCTTTCACAGGGGTCACCCAATTCATAACAGTAGCAAAATGTCAGTTATGGAGTAGGAATGAAAATAATTTTATGGTTGGGGGGTCACCACGACAAGAGGAACTGTATTAAAGGGTTGCAACATTAGGAAGGTTGAGCATCACTGAACTAAATAAATGTTCAAAGAGACTCTCAAACTTACTCTGAATGTCGATTAGCTAAATAAAAAAAGAAATGGTGAACTAAAAGAACTGAGGATTTTATGGGTTGGCTCAAGATGACCAAGTAAAATATTATCATTAAATGCTCAAAAATGCAGAGTTAGGAACTAAGTGGGAAAGGGCATGCTCACATTTCTCAAGCTGAAAGAACTAAAGAAAAAAGTTCAACCTTAAGTTGAAATACTGAGAAATTCTATGGGCAAGAGACTGACTGATGCAGAAAACATCAGAAGAAGATGGAAATAATTGCTATACCTCAAAGAATTAGATGATAATAAGTTATTTCAGGAGGTGGTGTATGATCAAGAACAAATTGTATTCGAGGTACAGTGAAATCAGTGGGGTGGGAGGAGACTTTAGGAATTTGCAGTCTATCAATTGAAATGTTTCAGCGAACAGATGCCAAGAAATATGGAAGACGCGACCTGACCAACCAAGCAGAAGAGATCCACGTCTGTGTTCATTCCGAAGAAAAGTAATTCAACAGAATGTGAAAGTTATTTTAAAATACCATCGATATGACCCACAAGTAAAATTTTGATAAGTCAAAAGCAGTTGCAGCAGCATATGACAGTGAACTGCCAGAGGTCAAGCCAGATTCAGGAGGGAGTGTGGAGGAGCAACACTATTGCTACTTTCATGCAGTCAGTTAGGCGATATGACCCTTCTTTTTAAAAAAATCATTTTATTGGGGGTTCCTACAACTGTTATCACAATCCATCCATCCATCCATCCATGGTGCAAGCATATTTGTGCATTTGTTGCCATCATTATTCTCAAAATTTGCTTTCTACTTGAGCCCTTGGCATCAGCTTCTCCTTTCCCCCCTCCCTCCCCCACCCTCCCTCCCTTCCCCTTGATAATTTATAAATTATTATTATTTTTTCATGTCTTGCACTGTCCAATGTCTCCCATCCCTTCCTTTTCTGTTGTCCAACCCCCAGGGAGGGGGTTATATGTAGATCACTGTGATTGGTTCCCCTTTCTCCCTCCACCTTCCCCTTATCCTCCTGGTATCATTACTCTCATTATTGGTCCTGAGGGCTTTATCTGTCCTGGATTCCCTGTTTCCAGCTCTTATCTGTACCAGTGTACATCCTCTGATCTAGCCGGATTTTGTAAGGTAGAACTGGGATCATGATAGTGGAGGGGAGGAAGCATTAAAGCACTAGAGGGAAGTTGTATGTTTCATTGGTGCAACACTGCATCCTCACTGGCTCATCTCCTCTGTAAGGGGATGTCCAGCTGTCTACAGATGGGCTTTAGGTCTCCATTCTGCAGCGCACTCCTGCTCATTCACAATGATATGATTTTTGGTTCTTTGATGCCTGATACCTAATCCTATCAACACCTTGTGATCACACAGGCTGGTGTGCTTCTTCTGTGTAGAGCTTTGTTGCTTCTCAGCTTGATGGATTCTTGTTTATCTTTAATCATCTAAGACTCCAGATACTATATCTTTTGATAGCCGGGCACCATCAGCTTTCTTCACCACATTTGCTTATGTACCTGCTTTGTCTTCAATGATCGTGTCAGGAAGGTGAACACCATGAAATGCCAGTTTAATAGAACAAAGTGTTCTTGCATTGAGGGAGTACTTGAGTAGAGACCCAATGTCAATCTGCTACCTTAATACTTAATCTATAAATATATGCACATAGATCTATTTTCCCATAATATATAAATATATTTACATATGTACATGCATGTATTTAGACCTTTGTAATGCCCTTTGTGTCCTAGTTCTTTCCTCTACTTCCTGTTACTTTCCTCTTGTCTCACTACCATGTTCAGCCTTCATTTGGGTTTCAGTAATTCCTCTCAGTTACATTGCCCTTGATCAAACCCTACCAGGCCTCCTGCACCCTCCTCACAATCGATTTTGGATCACTTGTTGTTCCCTTGTCTCTGGGTTTGTTAACACCTATTTCCTTTTCCCTCTGCCTCCCCCTTTTCCCATGCCCCCCAGAACTGATGGTCCTATTGTTTTCTCCTCTCAATTGTTTATCCAGTCTATCTTATCTAGATAGACCTACAGAGATAATAACATACACAAAAACAAGACAGAGAAAAACAAAGCAACAAAAGACAACAAAGCAACAACAACAAAAACGACAAAAAAGAAAAGAAAGGCCTGTGAATAGTTAAGGTCTGTTTGTTGTCCTTTAGGGGTGTTTTCTGGTTGAGTCTGATGGGGTGCCAGGCCCTACCCTCAAACTCTATTTTTGGTATTCCCTTGGGAATTCTTTGTTCTGTTCCCTTTATTATCAGTAATTCTGGCCCTGATGCAGGTCTGTGGGTAAGATATTTGGAGTTGAGGAAATTCTCCAATACATTTCCTCGGGCTGCCCTGATTGGCCCCCAGGTAGGTGTCCTGCTCCATACCTGGAAGCTTAACTTCCCTTCTCGGAAAGTCAGTGTTCTTTTGACTCCATATCATTTATATAGGCTCTGAATTAATGATAGTGCCCTACAGGCAGCCAGCTTTGGAAAGACAAACAGTTATGAAGGACGTCAAGTGCTGAGATAATGCAAACCAACCCAGTGAGGTCAGCTCCGTAAAGGTGTGCTGATCATTCATGATGCTGCCTGCTAAGGCAGGTCTGCTAGCAGCCAATGCTGCCGTGAGCACAGCACCTAGAAAAATGGCAGTGTATTTTGAGACTCAAAAAAAATAAATAAATAAAGCTAACGATATAGGTATAATGAGGACTTTCTACTTTCTAATATTAACCCACGTTTTCTGGGTGTGCGTCCAGCACTGAATATTTTATTTTTGTTTCAGCTTTGAACTATCAGGTTTGGCAAAGAACATTCGTGTGTACATTTTCATGCAAAGCGCCACAAAATAAAATATGAAGTGTCATTTTATTAGGCATATCACGAATTTATCACACAAAAAAGTAAGAATGGCCTAAAATCAGGACTCTTCTATAATGTTCAGGTTCTCTTGACTGGTGAAGTGATTTGTCCACATCCATCAGCAGCCTACGAGGTGGGTGACATTGCTAAAAGGTTGACTTCCTGAGCCCAGTTCAAAGTACCCATTGGTGGAGGCTCAGAGGGACCAGATGTTTTATGCCAGGTCTTTGAAAGTCATCAGAGAAGTTACCCATTTTGGAATGAACTCCAGATTCTTGTCCTCCCTTCCCCTTTTTATATGTAGATTAGAGGACACACAAGATAAATTGGAAGCAGAGCATGTAGAAAAGCAAGGACTTTCTTTGGGAATGCAACAGCTTCAGAGAAATCTGAATAGAAAAGTCTGAGTAAGCCTGAAATGAAGCATTTTCTACTCACAACGTCAGTCACCTCCCAGGAGGCTTCAGTGCCCTAAAAAGCTCAGCAGCTTGGTGTAGACTAGGGTTGCACCCTGGAGGATAAACTGGTAATCCTGAAAATCCCTGCTTGGAATACAAATCGCTTTTCTTGAAAATGCTGTGCTCTGGGAAAGGTTGGAGTCCTCAGTAACTGCTGGTGTGGCTACCCTGAGCAGCAGCAGTTGCAAGGGTGCCCTGAAGCTCCTAAATGGTACCTGTGGAACTCACACCCTCTCACTCCCCCTGACTGTCCTCTTGAATTAAGAATTCAATTAAAAAAATTCATTTGGCATGGACCATGACTCCAGATCCTAGGCTGATTTCTGCCTCTTTTTATTCTTATTCCAACAAGTAGATTTTCCAAAATCCTACTTTTGTTTCACCACCTTGAAACTCATACTTCCTTTTGGTCTACCACAAGAGTTCTTTTCAATCTCAGAATGACTTTCCCCCGCAAACTACTTTGTGTAGATTCCCAAGAATACATGATCAAATTGGTCTCTAAAGCACCAGCCTTTAGCTCAGAGCCCCTCAAAACTTTCCTTCAGATGCAGATCCTCTCATTTTAGCCATAGAAGGCTTAGATTCGGTCTGGGGTGGGATGGTGACCCACCCATTGCCTTCTTAAAAAGCAGCTCCGTTTCTGTGGCTCAAACACAGCTACCTCCCTTGTCCTTGGTGGCTCAGTAGCCACCAAACCCTTAGCAGATGTCTCATCTTCCAAACATGAGAGCCAGGCTTGAGTCTCGGCCGATGCCCCACCCAGACACCCAACAGCCATCCATCCATGTAGATTATGTGTTGCTCTGATGTAGAACAAGTTTCTGTCATGCTTCCAGGCTAAGCTCAGGTAGGAAAAAGGCCTAGTCATGTCATTCCCCTCAGTCACTGAAAATCCTATCACCAGAGTGTGCTTTACACCCCACTGTGGGCATAGTGCAGGGCTGGGCAGAGCTTTGCTCAGTCCTTATTAGGTTGCAATGAGTCAGGGAAACTATTTGGCAGCTCATCACCCATTTTCAGCTTCTTTTTTTCTATGTAAAAGAATGAGCTTTATTTATAAGAGCAATTGAAATATTGAGAAAACATCCCAGCCCAGTCCAGATTAAGTCCATAAATCCAAGGGACAGCGTGAGGCTTGCCTTTTATTTCATAACTAATGACCCCAGTGGGTGTTTTTCTCAAAGCAAAGAAGACATTTACCCCCAAGGTGTTTTGATATCTCTGCTTCTGATGAGATAATCAGAAAGGCAGGGTTGGTTTCCTTTGCTGCTTTACAGCTTCAGCCCAGTACGATTTCAAGAGTCTCAGGTCCTCATTTCTGTGGAAGTACCTTACAGCAACAGTCAAAATGCATTTCATACGTTCACATGATTACGCGTCTGTGACTACAATGAAGTCAGTCAATGAGAATAATGAGGCTGTTTTGACGAACATAAAACTGTGAAATGTAAGCTTCCGGAAGAAAATAGCAATCTTGTATCAGTCTCAGCATGTCATTTATTTCTGTATTTGATGTGAGTTGTCTACAATGGAGAAAACTTGATTCACACCAGTAAAGCTGACATGCCATTTACAGTTTCACAGTACATGTTGAAATCTCAGAATACACTCTGTGAAGCAACTACAGGCAGGATTTTAGTCAGTAAATTGATCTGGTCTACCCAGCTAGCCCACTGGAGGTGGACAATGCAGTACAATTTAGTGGAAACCAAATCGGCGTGTGCTGGAGTAATTGCATTATTGTTTAAAATATGTAATTTGGAAAATTAAATTGAAATTATTTACACAACCCCTGAAGAGCCTCCGCAGGGCCCAGGAGTTCTGGAGATGAACATAATTGGGGAATCTCTGACCTCCATGACCAGGTCCGAGCTCATCCGTGAGTCACGTTCCTCCAAAACCTAGTTTGTCCCCGGTCCTCACATGCACACTTGAACTCCAGGCAGGTGGGCTCTCCATGTTGCTGGCTCACGCTCTGGGTTATACCACATCAGGTGCTTGCTGTACACGGCTCCCCTGCCTGGGAGCTTGTTCCTTTCCTGACTTTGGATTCCTGCCCACGCTTCAGACTCAAGTTAACCGCCCGCCCACTCGTCCCTCCACCTGGTAGCTTGCTGGCTAGCAGGCATCTTTCTGGATACTGTCATGTACCACCTGGATGCTGTTGTGTCAACTCTGATTCACAGAGACCTCTGCTGTCAGGGGACAACTCTGCTTCCTAGCCTTGTCCGTGGCTGATTTTCCAGAAGTAAATCGATCACCAGGCCTTTCCCCCCAGGGTGAAGTGGGTGAATTTGAGGCTTCAATCTTTCAGTTAGCAGTTGAGGGTGGTAACCATGCACACTATCCAGAGACCCCACAATGTGCAGCGTGTCTATGAAGACAAGAGGTGCCAAGAGCAGGGGAGAAGGCGCTGCCAATAGAGAGAACTCAGTGAGGGTAACAGCATAGCGGAGGGAGGGAGACCTGTGTGTGTGTGTGTGTGTGTGTGTGTGTGTGTGTGTGTGTGTGTAAGAGAGAGAGAGAGAGAGAGAGAGAGAGAGAGAGAGAGAGAGAACACCAAGGGCTGAATTCGGACATCTCCAACATCCCCCGCTGCTTGTGGCCTTTGATCATTAAGTTGCTGCCAATTTTTCACTTCCTTGTGGCCAGTTTCTTCACAGGCTTTAGCTGCTGTGTGTTTCTGTCATCCCACCTACTTTGACAATCAGAAAAGAAGAAAAGACAAGCAGCAACAATAACGACTCACCGCTCTGAAGTCAACTCTGACTTACAGTGACCCGATGGACAGAGTAGAACTCTTTATGGGTTTCCAAGGCCATACATCTTTACGGGACCAGAAATCCTCATCTTTCTCCTATGGAACTACTGGTAGATTTAAACTGTGGGTCTGTGGTCAGCAAACACATGATGTCACCAGGGATTCTACTTTAGCAATCGGACCACAAAGTCCTTCGTAGCCCCTTTATGTGAGGCACAAGGATAGGCGCATGGTGTCCCGAAGATGGATGTTGGTTGATGTTGCTGATTAATAGGCTACATAAGAGGGGTGTGTAGATGGGTGTCAGAACAGGGGCTTCTGTGGACAGGAAGGCACAGGAAGGACCCAGAAGGCTCACAGTGCAACATAGAAGGCCATATTGGCCCTCCAAGCACAGCAACCTGAAGGGATGAATCTTGTTGTGCATTTAGCCTTGGCCCTGGGTTCTGACCGTTCCCTTCTCCCACACTCCCTTGAGCTCCAAAACAAGATGCTGGACCTTAAAACGCTGGACCGACTAGGAGTCAGTGGCACTCTGTTAGATCATTAACAAAAGTTCTGCTGTATAAACCTTGTCAATATCTATGGCACAAAAACTCTCACTGTTCTTGATTTCAAGCTACCACCACGACTTCCGTGAGCTGACAGCTGGGAAGAGATGTGCACAGTTGGATTTTCTGGAGAGAGCGCTTCGTGCGCGGGCTCTCCTTCAAGGAGGTTCCTATAATCAAAGAGGACATTCTGTCTTTGATTAATTTCAACTGCATTGTCAAAGATAGACTATACAAGAGCTTATTCATCGGACACGAAAGAGAGACAGCCTAATGTCTCCCTTCATTCTGTCTATTTTGATGAGTGAATAATGACGGACTGGCTTATGGATGAGACAGATCAAAGCCAAGAACACGATGCTGTGCTTCGTAAGACTCCACGAAGGCACTGGCTCCTGTGTGTCTCAGCACCATCTGTGCATCTGAGGCAGAGCTCGCTTGAAGGCTCTACATAATGTTTTGGAATCAGGGTTCACAGACCAGGCTGTGAGGCTAGGAAATCGCATAATCGGTTCCCCCTCCACCCTCACCCCTGTTCCCAGGTTAGCATCCAATAGCCCTACAGTGAGGTCCACGAATGAATGAGCACTGTCCCAGGCTGCTCATTACAAATGCCACACATTGGTGGCTTTAGCGAATTGAAATGTATTGTCTCAAAGTTCTGGTGGCTAGAAGTCCAAATCAGGCTATCAGCCATGGCAATTCCTTTGAGGGTTCTGAGAGAGCAATTGCTTCAGGCTTCTCTCCTCCCTTCTGGTGGCTCCCAGCAATCCTGGTGTTTCTTGTCATAAAGCTTTGGCTACCTTTGTTGTCATGCGGGCCTTCCACTGTCTATAACTGTCTCTGTGTTTGTGCCCCTTTTATAAAACACCCCTCAGAGGGGATTAGGACCCACTCTTCTCCAGCACGACCTCTTGTTTCTTGGTAACATCTTTGAAGACCTCTTGTCCAAATTGGATCATGCTCACGCCATTCAGGGTTAAGAATTTCAACATATCTTTTGGGAGGGACAACATTTGATCTATAAGAAGCACTACTATTCTACAGAAGAATTGAGGAGATGTACCAGGACATTGCTACAACGACCGATTACGGACTGTGGTAGTTACATAATCTGTTGTCAATTTGAGAGAACTAAGAGTGAAGGGGTGGAGTTTATGCTGTCAATCAAATTGCAGCTTGGTGACCTCATTTGGAGGCGATAAGGAGATAAATAGCTCACTGGAGGCAGGAGACAGGCTCATTTTCTGGGAGACGTTGCAGCTGACAAGCCACATGGTGCTACTCTAGTGCCCTGAGCTGAAGGAGCCCCGTGGAGACCCCTGCCAGCACTGAGATGCTTGCAACACCACTGCATCCACATGACTTCCCACCCACTGGCCTGTGATCTTCCTGCACTCAACTTCCTACACTCATTGCATGTGTTTCGTGAGCCTAAAGAGGACTTTATAGATCAGTATCAGACATATGGGCTAATATCAGACTTATGAACTTGATCTTGAATGGGCTGGGATGTTTTCTCAATACTAAATGTTTATTACACTGTCCGATGTCTCCCTTCACCTACTTTTCTGTTGTATACCCCCCAGGGAGTTGGTTATATGTAGAGCCTTTTAATCAATTTGGACAGTGTAAGATATGACAAAATAACAATAGCTTATAAATTATCAAGGGTTCATGAGTGAGGGGGGAGCGGGGAGGGTAGGGAAAAAATGAGGAGCTGATACCAAGGGCTCAAGCAGAGAGCAAATGTTTTGAGAATGATGGTGGCAAAAAATGTACAAATGTGCTTGACACCATGGGTGGATTGTGGTGAGAGTTGTATGAGCCCCCAATAAAATGATAAAAAAATAAAATAAAATCAAGAGAGTTGTGAAGAAATACTTAATGGTGCTAGTATTTAATGTCCTTTTTTATACGCATATGAATGTTTATGAATTTGTTTCTCCAGTCCACCCAGCCTAAGACATGGACCAAATGCTGTCCTGGGTGCCGGGGAAAGAATGGTAAACCAGCAGCAGAGCTCACAGTATAGTGGGAGGAGGTATATTAAGATTGACCTCCTTTCCCCTTCGCTCTGCTGTATTATTACAATCCTTCCTCCCCCAAGAGCATTGATTTCAACTTCCCCCGGGGCAAAATCTCTCTGGGAAGAAGTACAACCAACATGCTCCTTAGAGGCAAAGATGGCAAGACTTCATCCCCTGTACTTTGGTTGTGTTATCAGGAGAGACCAGTCCCTGAAGAAGAATGTCATGCTCAGCAAAGTGGAGGAGCAGGGAAAAAAGGAAGACCTTCCAAGAGGTGGACTGGCACAGTGGCTGTCACGATGGGCTCAAAGAGACCAGCCATTGAGAGGATGGCCCAGGACCTGGCAGGGTTTCTTTCGGCTGCATATGAAGTCGCTACGATTTGGAACCCACTGACGAGCACCTAACAGCAACACAGCTCACGGGCTAAATGTGGCTTGTAGGGCCCATATAGGCTCGTCTGGGAGTGGAAACAGAGCTTGTATGCAGCCCGTTGGTCCCTCCATCCTCCCAATTTGGGAGTTTGGGAGGAAGCGGAACCTGAGACCCTAGAGTCCCAGCAGTTTTCAGAAGCGTGTGCCAGGGGAAAAATAAAGTCACTTAGGTAGGTGTCCATCCATCGGAGGCAGCAGTGCCCTGCCAAGCTCCCCACATACCACCTTGTTCTCATTCAGGCTCCTGACTTTTCCTTTCCAAGGTCACCGGTCGTCCATTCACTGGGAGTAGCCCAGTGGCCTGAAGGGAATTCAAAGGAATGGGGTCTCTTGGCTGCCCTTTAGGATCAAATCCACGAAAGCTGCCTGTCAGTAATTGTTGTTGCTTTGACGGATGAGCCACCTCCCAAAGCAATGATTAAAAGTGACTTCCATGAGATATTTATTCAAACTTCTCTTTGAATCCCTGAGCCATCATCTGTAGCCCCTTTGAAATGCAGATGGCCGACCTCATTGTTCCCTATCCACAGATGCGCCTTAGAAAGCCCGGTGGATCTGCCTTTGCTGCCGTGCAGAAAGAAAGAGTCCTCAGAAAAAGTCCCATCTGCTGGAAACATCCTCTAGCAGGTGTCCCGGGCGTCGGCACCCCTAATTTGTCTCTGTCTCCACCCCTGCGCAGGCCCAAATTCCTGAATAGGCTCCTTCACTTACCTCCTGTAATCAATCTCTGTCTCATTGGAAGAAAACCCCAGCCAGCAACCGTGCAGTTTGTGTATCTGCAGGCAACAGACCCCACACCCATCTCACATGCGCACACCAAGCTCTTCTTCCCGTCTTGAGCGCCCTCAGGTTTCCACAACAAGACAGCCGGGTGGGAGGCAGCAGGGCCACTTAGCCGAGGCTGGAGGGAGGACAGTGGGATCCCTGAGAAGAGGCGCTTCAGGCCAGAGACTCTACCGATGACCGCCAGCTCCAAGAAGCCCTTCCCTCCCCAGCACGTGTCTGAAGCTGAACAGAGCAGGACCAGGATCCATCTCCCTCCAAGTCAGCAGACCACGCGTCCCTCCGACTGTGTGACGGCCTCTGTTTCTCCCAGATGGGTCATTAACACAGCTGTCTGGCAGGTTGTGAAGAGCGGCCATTCTGCGGGCTCCATCTGGGACCTTTGCTTCTCTCTGGCTTCCTCCCTGGAGGGTGTGGAATGGCAACAACCTTGGCCAAGAACTTGCTTGTTGGCCATTTCAGCTTTCCTCCTGTGCTGCGGAAAATCTACACCTGTGATGGGGAAGGCAAGGGTCTCTCTCTCCAGGACACTCATGGGCTGCTTGCCCATTTGTTGCTCAGGATTTTTGCTTTGCTTCACCTTGGTGCCAGGGTTTGGGGTGGACTCTCATGGGGTGCAACCTCTGGGAGGAAAAGAGGGCTTGACAACACACAGGTGTCCTTTCCCTGAAGCAAAATGCATTAAGGATTTTGCAGATGAAATTGTGTTCCCCTCACCTCTGCCCCGCACTAATAGACGTTGGAATATCAGCTCCTATGAAGTAGCAGGGCAGTGTAAGCGAGGAACACATTCGACAAGGTGGACTGCCACTGCCATGCTGGGCTCAAATATAGAACGAGGGCCGTGAGGATGGCCCCGGAGCAGGCAGCGCTTCGCTCCACTGTCTGTACACAGGGTCACTCGGTCTGAACGGACTCAAGAGCACCTAGCCACAACACACCTGCGGTACAATCCTTTGGGAGTGTGGTTTTCTTTACGATGTTCATGGGCTACCTCGATGCAGAATTTGCCTACAACTTAACCATTTTTGAAATGCGGGAAGAGAGGTGCAGACATGAGAGAACAGATAGACGCCGTATGCAGACAGCCCATGACCAGAGGAATGCTGGGCCAAGAAGCTGATTTAAGGATTTTCCCAAGAGCAGACAGAACTTTCATCTAGAACCAGTGCCCTGAATTCAAACATATAGTCCTTTAAACTGGGAGCAAATAAGTTTCTGTCCTTTCAAACCACGACACAGCACCACGAAGAAACTAAGATATCAAATAAACTCCCTTATAGAAGAAGGTGAAATTGTCTTGGGGCTGCTAACTGCAAGCTCAGCAGTTCGAAACCACGAGTCACTCTGCAGGAGAAAGACAAGGCTTTCTACTCCCATAAAGAGTTCCACGGGAATCCTGGTGGCGTAGTGGTTACCCGTCGGGCTGCTAGCTGCAAGGTCAGCAGTTTGAAAGTTCCAGCCAACCTGGGGGAGAAGGGCATGGATTTCTACTCCAGTTAACAGTTATAGTCTCAGATACCCACAGGAGACAATTCTATCCTGTCCTGTAGTGTCGCTGTGAGTCAGCACAGTGAGCTAAAAAAGAGTTACAGTCTCTGACATCCACAGCAAGCAGTTCTACCCTGTTTTATGGGTGACTCAACATCCGTTCAGTCAATGGCAGGGAGTTCAGTGTTTTTGTAAAATAGAATCTTTAGAGAAATGTCCACTTCCTTCCATCTCTTTCTGGGTCTGACATGCCTGGAGCCAGCAGTGCCTGTTCTCTTCCTAGCTCTCTGGCCATTTCTTCTCTGTCATTTACCTGGAGACTCTTCTGCTACAGCCTCCCTTGAGCAACTTTCTTCAGCCTCCATTTGGAGAGTGCTCTGGGGTCCATCAGATGAAGAAATCAGCATTCTGTACATCTTCTTGATAATTCACCAGCTTCATCAGCATATAACATGAGCATGTGGATTGGTTGATTCCTACATATGTATTACACTTCCCAGATAAGTGGTCCAAGACAGTTATGCTAATTATACCCCCCTGGCTCTTGGCCAATTCAAGGATAGAGACAACACATCCTCCACCACTTCCTCTGGGAGCCAGAAGCTCCTAACTGGAAAATCCAGGGTCACTTCTCTATCTGTTACCATGATTAAGGAAGGAATCTCGGTGGCATCGTGACTTAGTCACTGTGCTGCTACATGTAAAATCAGTTGTTCAATCCCAATTGATGAGGTGGTTTGTTTCCATAAAGATTATAATCTCCAAAGTCCTGTATAGGGTCACTATGATTTGGAATGAACTTGATGGCAGTGGGTGGGTACTTTCATAATTGCACATATAAAGTCTCCTTTCCATGTAATGTAGCATACTCATCCAGAGATTACCTCATGGACATTGTAGGGAGGGGGACATTCTGCTAATCATGTTTATTTCAACCAGAAAACCTGCTGAGATTTTGATTAGGATTGTATTGAATCTAAATATCAATTTGGAGAGAAGTTCATCTTAATATGGATTTGAGGAGAATTGAATTTTAATGATCTAGTATCTTCAGTCTTTTAACGTAGCAGTATCTCTTTCTATTTCCTTAAGGTCTGTTTAATTTCTCTCAGGGAAGTTTGTCATTTTCAGCTTAATTGTTCTGCACATGCTTTTAAAAAATCATTTTATTGGGGGCTCATACAACTCTTATCATAATCCATGCATATATCAATTGTATAAAGCACATTTGTATATTCATTACCCTCATCATTTGCAAAACATTTGCTCTCCACGTAAACCCCTGGCATCAGCTCCTCATTTTCCCCCCTCCCTCCCCAATCCCCTTACCCCACCCCCCTCCCTCGTGAACCCTTGATCATTTATAAATTATTACTTTGTCATATCTTACACTGTCGGACATCCCCCTTCACCCACTTTTCTGTTGTCTGTCCCCCAGGGAGGAGGTTATATGCAGATCCCTGTAAACAGTTCCCCCTTTCTACCCCACTTTCCCTTTACCCTCCAGTTATTGCACTCTCACCACTGGTCCTGAAAGGATCATTCGTCCTAGATTCCCTGTGTTTCCAGTTCCTATCTGTACCAGTGTACATCCTCTGGTTTAGCCAGATTTGTAAGGTAGAATTGGGATCATGATAGTGGGTGGGGAGGAAGCATTTAGGAACTAGAGGAAAGTTGTATGTTTCATCGTTGCTACACTGCACCCTGACTGGCTCGTCTCCTCCCCACAACCCTTCCATAAGGGGATGTCCAGTTGCCTACAGATGGGCTTTGGGTCCCCCACCCTGCACCCCCCCTCAGTCACAATGATAGCCGGGCACCATCAGCTTTCTTCACCACATTTGCTTATGCACCCATTTGTCTTCAGTGATCCTATCGGGGAGGGAGCACACAATGATATGATTTTTTTGTTCTATGATGCCTGGTACCTGATCCTATCAATACCTCCTGATCACACAGGCTGATGCACTTCTTCCATGTGGGCTTTGTTGCTTCTGAGCTAGATAACTGATTGTTTACCTTCAAGTCTTTAAGACCCCAGATGCTATATCTTTTGATAGCCGGGCACCATCAGCTTTCTTCATTACATTTGCTTATGCACCCACTTTATCTTCAGTGATTATGTAGGGAAGGTGAGCATCATGGAAAGCCAGTTTAATAGAAGAAAGTGTTCTTGCATTGAGGGGGTACTTGAGTGGAGGCCCAATGTCCATCTGCTACCTTAGTACTAAACCTATAAATATATGCACACAGATCTATTTCCTCATCTTCATATATAAATATATTTACATATGTACATGCCTTTATTTAGATCTCTATAAGTGCCCTTTGCCTCCTAGCTCTTTCCTCTATTTCCTTTTACTTTCCTCTTGTCCCACTATCATGCTCAGTCTTCATTTGGGTTACAGTAATTTCTCTCAGTTACATTCTCTTGATCACGCCCTACCAGGCCTCCTACACTCTCCTCACCACTGATTTGGATCACTTGTTGTTCCCTTGTCAGACTCGACTGGAAAACACTCCAAAAGGCCAGCAAACAGTTCTTGAACTAACTACATGGATTTATTTTTTGTTGTTATTTTTTGTTTTGTCATTGACTTTGTTGTTGTTGTTGTTTTGGTTTCTGCACATGTTTTTGTCAGATTGACTCCTGCTATTGTTCATTGTCAGGAGCCCTTGAGTCAATTCCAATGCAGAGCAACCTTATCAAGTGAAATACTACCTGGTCCTGCACTGTCCTCACATTGAGCTCCTTATTGCAGCCACGGTGCCAATTCATCGTGCTGGTGGTCTCCCTCTTTCTGCTACTTCACCAAACATGATATCCAGAGAGAATGGTCCCTCCTGATAACATGTCCAGAGTACTTGAGACACAGTTACACCATCCTCACTTCAAAGGGCCCTTCTGGTTTCTTCCAAGACAGATTGGTTCCCACTTCTGGCAGCTCCCAGTGTAGTCAATCTTCCCCATCATTCCAACGCATCCATTCCTGTCTGTCTTTTTACTATCTGGATGTCATGTGCACATGAGGGAACTGAAAAGACCATGGCTTGAAGTCAGGGGCACCTGAATTCACATAGTGATACCTTGGCTCTCCAGGACTTTAAAGAGTTAATTTGCAGTGGATTCACTCGATGCAATGTGCCTTTTGATATTTTTTTTTAAACAGGGGAGAGCGTGAATGCAGCCCCCACTACCACAGATTATGCAGTCGCATTTCCCACATTTGGGGAAATGGCAGGGGTCAGCATATCCAGAGTACAATGGATAAGCCTCGTCCTGGGAAAACCACCTTCGTGATCCTGGAATTTCCCTTGCCAAGTAAGGACTGTCCTTTGATTTCTTGACAGCTGTGGCCATGGACCCTGATTGTGAGCCCAAGTCAAAGGGAAAGCTGATGCCAACCGCGTCTCCCTATTTCCTGAAGTTGATTGTCCAGTTGTAAAGATTTGGTTTTCTTTATGTTAAACTGTAATTTGAACGGAATTAAAACCCTGTAGAAGTGGCTCAATAGACCTTTCTTCCTAATCTGTCTTATTCTGGAAGGTCCAAGGAAACCTGTTTTGTATCATAGCAACACACGAGCCGCCACTGACCTTCAGGTGGTGACTGTGTAGAAATTACACCTAATGAGAGTCAAGCCCAGGCCTTCTGCATATAAAGCAAGCCCTGAGAATGTCTGTCACATTGTAGGGTGATTGCCTGTGACTTGTCATCTGTTCTTGCCCTCCCTCCAAATACCCTCCCCACCCCCGACTGATGGATCCCCAGAACCATGACTGTTGGCGTGTTCGCCGCTGTTCTCCAAGAATAACCCCTCTAAGTCTGAGTTGTCACTTAAAGCCCCATCTGATTTGCATAAATGCTATCATCTGAATATGAATGATAAATTTGGCATGTAAGATCTCCGTCCTTCCTTCTTGGCTGTCAGACATGGGCAGGAGATGTCCAGAAAAAGGTTGGATATTTTCTGTTTTGCTTTGTTTGGGGCCCCGACCTCAGATGCACCTGCCTCTTTTTTATTTCTTCCCCGAACACACACATCACACGTCATAGGGCGCTGCCGCTTCCTGGGGCAGCCGGCCCTCTGAGAGGAGATGTTTCTGTCATTTCTCAGCCCTTCAGGGCACTGTCTGCTTTGTGTCTGCAGCAGCTGCCGGGTCTAAAGATGAATGATTCTGGTTCCACCTTGATGGATAGCTGCCCCCCACAAATTGGCACATGATCTTCAAAGATCTTCTTTAAGAAGGGTGACAAATGGTGACAGATGAGAAGGGGGAGCTGCCCCTCCGCCACCAGACACACCAGCTCTGAGGAAACTTTCTGTAGAGAAGGAACAATCGTTTACTGCCCAGGTTCCTTATCCCAAAACAGAGACAGCTCATTGGGTCGGGACCTCAGTCACTGGAGGCGTTTGAATAATTCTGAACTTATAATAGATGCTCTCACCGATTTTAGTAATTATCCAGTGGGAGTAGTAGAGGGGCTAGTATTGTTTCCTTTGTTCTGGTGGGCAAACTGAGGCTCAAACTGGTTAAACAGCGAGCCCAAGGTCACGTGAGGGACACAGCTAGACCACTGTCCATCCGTCAGAGTTCCTG
Organism: Tenrec ecaudatus; assembly: GCF_050624435.1. Taxonomy (NCBI): domain Eukaryota; kingdom Metazoa; phylum Chordata; class Mammalia; order Afrosoricida; family Tenrecidae; genus Tenrec; species Tenrec ecaudatus. The sequence goes on along the minus strand of NC_134545.1, from coordinate 99,554,756 downwards.
CTAATTGGCCAGTAAGGAGCCCTGTTGAAACAAGAGTTAAGCATTTGGATGCTATCCGAAGGTCAGGAGCTCCAACTTCCTAGGAACCCCCCGGGGGAAAACCTGGTGGTATATAGTTACTGTACTAGGTACGCTATACCAGCACACCATTGGTGTGCTAACTGCAAGGTCAGCAGTTCAAAACCACCAGGAACTCCATTTGACAAAGACAGGGCTTCCTACTCCCACAAAGAGTTACCATCTTGGAAACCCACAGGCAGGTCTACCCTGGCCTATAAGGTGGCTATGAGCTAGCATCGACTCCATGGGAGTGAGTGAGTTGAGTTGAATAGAATGGAAGAAACCCAATAGGGCAGCGCATGTGGAATCACCGTGTGTCAGGATCCACTGGCCATCAACCAGCAGCAATAGCAAGAGCAGTAGCACCAGCAGAAGCAGCAGTGGGCTAGGGAGGGAGGCGGGGGGCGGGGGCTGGGGGCAGAGCACAGTCATTACTTTTACAACAAAGACACCGCGGAGAGGCTGCCTGCTTGCTCTGAAAGGCATGTGTCCGCGTTTTATTCTTGAGGCTGATTTGTGGGAGGGAAACCTCCTGGGAACCCATTTGGTTGGCGCAGAGAATGAGAAGGAAACGTGGCCTTGTTGTTGCATGTACTTCACCATGCCACCTTACCCTGCTAGCCCGAGGAGGCCTGGCTGCTGCCAGGGGCTTGCTGCTGCGTGGCTTTGAGGTGGCACGCAGGAATGGCTGTGCAGGGGCCACCCTCAGAATAAAATGCTGCGTGCATTGCTTTAGGCGACCAAGGTAGGGACATGTACCAGCCTCAGGCCAATTAAGCCTGAAACAAATTCTTAGGCTGCCAGCGCTACTGATTACATGCGAGCAGCCTGGCCCAGGAAGAAAAGCCTGCTGGTCTTGCCCCTGTAATTGGGCTGATACACCGGCTCACCGTCCACAGATTCCCTAATGACCAGGGGGTTGCCTGTTTGCTTAGAAGCATTTAAGAAGCAAGGGCTCTACAAAACACAGTCAGCAAGCTTTCCAACCAAGTCCCCCTGGAGGCCATTTGCTGGACACACACAGTACCCTCCACCCCCTCCAAGTGCCCCCCCACCCCTTCCTGTATCCAGGGGCTTAAGCAGGAGAGCAGAGAGGAAGGGTGGGAGAAACCAGGCCTATTAAAGCAAAGGTCTGAGTAGTCCCCCAGCAATGCCATTGGAGCCTCTAATCCGAAGGGAAAAGGCAGGGCCTTTATTTTTTTTTTTAATCAAGAAAACACAAGCTCAGCATCAAAAAGGAAACAATTATTTATGAAGCCCACACGTTATCAATGCGTGACCTCTGGTCCTACTGCGGCAGGTTCCAACTGGCTAATAGCTCTGGGATGATGACCTTGGGCAGGGTCGTTTACATTTGTGCTCAAAATGGGTCAAAGTCACACCATTTCGAGCTCACAGCAGGAGTGGCTTCTCCCTGTTTATTTGTATTGTTAGAAATGACAACATGAGCCATCAGAAGACACTACCTGGGTCGATTTCATTCAAAACTAACAATGTTCTGTGTGCCCAGTGTGTGTTAAAGAACAGCTCAGAAGGCGTAGTGGTTTCGAGTTGGGCTGCAAACAGCAAGGTCAGCAGTTTGAAACCACCGGGAGAAAGAGAAGGCGTTCTCCCTTCAAGAGTCTCAGACACCCACAGGGCAGTTCTCTGCCCGTACAGGGTGGCTGTGTACCAGCATGGGTGCAATGGCAGTGCGTTCCAGTTGAGTTTGGGCAGGAATGAGCCGGGAGTTGGACCATCTTGGTGGAAGACTCACCCTTGGGCCAAATATCCGAATGTAGTGTTGGTGGTTTTCAACTCAGAGTGACTCCATATGCCAGTGTATAAGTCCCACCCTCCCCCACCCCCGCCCAGTGTTTCTTTGTTTGTCATCTTGGGATACGCAAATAGTCAGGTCTTTCTCCCTCACGGCAGCTGGGTGGGTTAGAATCACCACCAACTCTGTCACCAGGAGAGTGCTTCACCAATGTGCCACCACCTGGCCTCCCGGGCGTCTGAAGTAACCGTCATTGCTCCCACTGGCCGGCCTCAAGTCCAACTTCCACAGGCAGCTGCCCCCTCTCAGGCTTTCAAATCTGGAGCTGGGACTCAGCCATGTGTCTTTTTACAAAGACTCCCAGGTGGCTCGGCAGATGCCAGTCTGGTCTAGTCTTCCCGTTGTCCAGATAAGCAAACGGAAGGCTGGATTCGGGATGGAAAGAGAGGACAAGATCAACCAGGACAGCGCCTGGCTCCTGATCTCTGACCAATGCTCTTCCTTGCCATGTAAGGGGCATGCGACACCCATAGAGCATGGGGGCAATGGGAGAGGGGTGCTGGTCATAGGTGGAGATATTCCAATTGGGTGGGTCTAGGAGGGCTTCGGACACAGGCGGGCTGTGAGCTGGGTGTAAAGTATCAACAGCCATGTTCAGAGGAAGGACCTTTGCCTCTCCATCTTGCCCCTGCCAGAATCCTGGCCCTTCCGCAACTGCCAACCCGTCTGCTGATAGGCTTCTCTCTCCTTCCCCCTGATCTGATTAGAAGAATCTAGTCCAGTGGTTCTCTACCTACCTAATGCCGTGACCCTCAAATACAGTTCCTCATGTTGTGGTGACCCCAGCCATAATATTATTTTCATTGCTACTTCATTATCTCATTTTGCTATGGTTATGAATCGTCATGTAAATATCTGATATGCAGGATGTATTTTCATTGTTACAAATTGAACATAACTAAACATCATGAAAGCATAGTGATTCATCACCGAATGATATGTATGATATATTGGGAAATATCTATGTGTTTTCTGATGGTCTTAGGCGACCCCTGTGAAAGGGTCGTCCAACCCCCAAAGTGGTGGTGACCCACAGGTTGAGAACTGCTGGTCTGGTCCATGGCCATGGTATCAGGAAAGACCAGTCTCTGGAGAAGGACATTATGCTTGTCAAAGCAGAGAGGTAGCAGGGAAGAAAAGGAAGGCCCCCCACAAGGTGGGTTGGCACTACGCCATATCCATGGGCCCCAACATAAGACTAACTATGAGACCGGCACCAGAAGGGGCGGTGTTCCGTTCTGTGGCCCACAGGGTCACTGTGAGTGGGCATCTGCTCCATGACTGCCACAACACTCCGTGGGAGGATTCACGCCCTCCGTGTGGGAAAGCTGGGTTCAATCACTGGCCAATGTACTTCCCACAGAGCCAGCATCTGTCCTCAGTGGAGGTTGGCGTGTTGCTATGATGCTGAACAGGCTCCAGTGAGGCTTCTAGACTAAGATGGACTGGGAAGAAAGGCCTGGAGATCTACTGCCAAGAATCAGGCAAGGAAAACCAACAGTCTGGTCTGTGAGCAATCATGGGGATGTTGTAAGATTGGTCAGCTGTTGTTCATTCCCTTGTGCACCCTCCCCACCCCCACGAGTCAGGAGCCAGCTCAATGACAGCTAACATCAGCGACAGTCATCTGAACATCTAAACAACTCCCAGAACCCAAGAGCAAAATGGACAGCTATTCAACTGGTAGATGGGCCAAGCACATAAGCCGACGTCGCCTAGGGAACACACATCCGAATCACCCTGGGGATACTATTTCTCTCCAGCAAAAATGTGAAACCCTGAGGACCAGTGAGGGACTTGTGGTGAAATGGACATTCTCCTGCATTTTTGATGGAAATACAAAGCAGGGCAGTCCCCGTGCAGGGCACACTGGTGACATCTATCAAAATGACAAATTTGCTTAAGATCCAGCCACCCCAGCTCTGGGTCTACATGCTTCAGATCCCTCCATCACATGCATGACGGCAAGGCTAGTCCAGAAAGCTTTGCGTGTCGCCAGAAATGCACGCATGCACGCAGCTGACGAGTCTATCAATAGAGAATATATGAATCATGGCGCATGCACCAGGCCCCCCACCCAGCTAGCAAAGAGCCACGAACCCACACGGCCGTGGGAGGTCCCCAGCATGCATTCGATGCGGGAAAACAGCCCTGAAGGAAAGGAGAAACACAACCGTGGTGGTCGTGTCTGCTTCCGCTTGCTGTCCGGAGGGCTAAGTTGGCTCGGCTCACGGTGACCAGAGGTACGACAGAGTGAAACACTGCCCACCGCGCCGTCCTCCTCACCACTGCTGTCATGTTTGAGCCTGTGGCTGGGGCCACTGTGCCCAACCATCTCCTTGGGGATCTTCCTCTTTTTCCCTGACCCTTTACCAAGTATGATGCCCCTCTCCAGGGACAGGCTTCTCCTGGTCACATGTCCAAAGTAAGAGAGACCGGGTTTCACCATCCTCACTTTGGAGGAGCGTTCTGGCTGTACAAACAGATTTTGTTTGTCCTTCTTTCTGGCACTCGGTGGCACTTCCAGAGGCCTTTGCCAACACTCCAATTCAAATGCGTCAAGTCCCCTTGGTTCTCTTTCATCCCTTGTCCGGGTTCCAGTGCCCAAATATTAAGAGCAGATGTGGCTGTGGCAGACAAGAAAGAGGTGGGAGCAGCCTGGGTCTGGGCAACTCTCCCTCGATCCTTTTCCTCTGTGAACCACATGAATATATTATCTTCTCATAGAAGCTAATATAGAAACTAGTTCTTGCTCACATTCCATCCAAATGCATAGCTGTGACCTTGCAATTTCTGCCCCTGACCCAATCCCTGCAAATGGGACCCCCTGGGGACCTGGGGCAGCTGTTAAATCTCTCTTCAAAGCCTTTTTTACTCCACCCCACCCACTGAAAGACAGAAGGCCCCTGCCCTGTCCTCCTTGGGGATCTAGGGCAGCTGTTCAATCTCTCTTCAAAGTCTTTATTCTCTGCCCCACCCACTGAAGGACGGAGTGCCCCTGCCCTGTCCTCCATCTACATAAAGGACCCTCCGTATGAAGAAGCACTCCCGTGTACAAGTCCATCCTCGCCAGTGCCTTACAGCTGTGATCCTGGAATGATAGTTACAGAGCCTCTTTAACAATTCAAGACACCGTGGTGGAGCAGTGGGATGTACACTCGGGGATGCTAACAGTAAGGTCAGCAGTTTGAAACCACCAATTGCTCGGTGGGCGAAAGATGAGGCTTTCTGCTCCCGTAGAGAGTTACAGACTTGGATACCTACGGGGGAAGCTCTCTCCTGTCCTCTAGGGGCGCTAGGAGTCTGGATTGAGTTTGGTTGGGGGGGAGGGGGCGTGCAGCCCCTGTGAGGCAAGCAGAATGGATCCCCATTTTTGCAGAAAGGGAAATGGAGGCCTTGTAACATCTACACACTCGTCCAAGGTAACGCAGCCATCTCAGGCCACAGACGGTGGGTCCGCTGCTGCCGGGGAGCATGCTCATCCTACAGGGCCATGGATGCCCGTAATGACTGGCAGAGAGTCGCTGCCTGCCAGGCGGTGAGCATCAGTATTTCAAGCAACCCACCTGCTGCAGCAGGTATCGTCTCTCTTTGCAGACAGTGGGTACCTGAGGCATGGCCAAGGTTAGCCAGGTTCCTGTGCTCACAGACTACAGAAGAGAAGTGGCAGGTAAGCCTGAACTCCAGGGCACCCACCCGAGGTGCAGGCCCACGTTTCTCACTCAACTCACTGCCATCCGGTCGATTCCAACTCAGAGCGGCGAGCCCCTGTCGGTTTCCCAGGCTGTGACTCTTCATGGGCAAGCTTCGTCTTTCTTCCAAGGAGCGGCTGGTAGTCTCAAACTACTGACCTTGCAGTTAGCAGCTCAATAACCCATGACTCCACCGGGCTCCTCCGGCACACACAGCGAGTAATCCACCTGCAGACGGGCCGTGCAGGCCTCCACTCCTTCAGGCCACCGTGAATCACTACTTTCTTTTCTTTCTCTTTCTTCTTCGTTTTCCTCTGACTACCCCCTGTCTGGCATCCCCTGCGATGCTGGGAGGAGAGATGGGAAAGGAGAGAAGAAATAACCTTTGTTCGGCTATCTTCTGGGTTGGATTGTGTCTTCCAAACCCTTCACCTTGGCAAAGGGAACGTGACCTTGTTTGGAGAGAGGGATTTGGTTCTGCCGATATCGTCCCTTACGTTCATGAAGTCTGCCTTCGGAGTAGCCGCACAGGGACAGAGTGTCACACTCAGAGGCAATAGCCTGTTAGGATCTGGGTGCAAGCCCAGAAATGCCAGCTGTGATGGAAATGGGGGGAGACAAGGAGGAGTCTTCCGCTGGTCCTCACAGAGAGAGGGTCATCAGTGCGCTGGATTTGGAAGTCCAGCTCTTTAGAATGGTGAGGACAGAGGTACAGTTATCTTCTCAGAGGGCCACCACTGTGTGGTGGACGCAGGAAAGTCTGGCTTTAAAGGCCACACCATGTCTATGAAGGTCATCTTCCCTCATATCCACCTCAAAGTGACACAGGATGTTCCTGCCCAGTGGGCCTCAGGACAGGACAGCCTGGGGTGGATGGGGGGTGGGGGGTGGGACTTGGCATGTTGGATGGCACACTGCACCATGCCTGTAGACTCTGGCATGAAGTACCAGTTGTTTATTAGCTAAGGGGGTAGACCGCCTGTCCTGGAGTCCTGGGGCTGCTATAGCAAAATGCCATAAGATAGGCAGCACAGGGGACAGAAATGTAATGTCACAGTTCTGTGGGCTGGAAGTTCAATCCAGGGCATATCGTTCTCTCTGGGGCTTTGAGACCAACCCCAACCCCACTGCCATCTAATCAATTCTGCCTCATATCAGCCCTGCTTGCGTCTCCTGAGACTATATTTTTTTAGGAACAGACAGCCTCAGTTTTCTCCTGTGCACCAGCTGTTGGGTGAGAACCTCCGACCTGCAGTTAGCCGTCTAATCTCTACCTCGCAGTGCCACCAGGACTGAGTAGGAGGGGCTGCTATAAGCTTCTGGTGCTTCCCACAATATTTGTGCACTCCTTTGCAGCTTACAGGAGGAGTCCTGGTGGTGTAGTGGTTATGCTTTGGGCTGCGATTCGCATGGTCAGCAGTTCGAAACCACCAGCAGCTCCTCCTTGGGAGAAAGACTGGGCTTTCTACTCCCATCAGCACTTACAGTCTCAGAAACCCACAGGAGGTCACTATGAGTCGGCATTGACTCAATAGCAGTGAGTTTGAGTTTACAAGGTTGCTCTGAGTGGAAACAGACTCACTGGCAGTGGGAAGGCACTCCAGTATGACGTGACCCCATTAACAAGTCTGATTTCCCCCCAAAGGTCACAATTATGGGCACAGAGATAGGGCTCAACATGCATCTTTGGGGGGCACAGAAAGAACAGACCTCCACCTGGAGGCTGGGCTCAGGGTGGCCCTGTGGCAGAGATCTCCATGGTTCCAGTGGCCGGCATTGACAGTGACGTTGGGTTTGTTAAAGAGGCACTGCGGCTGACAGAGGGAAGACGGAGCATCACCTCGTCCTCTCTTCCCGCAGGCAGGACCCAGGGACACCTTTGGCCTTAAGAAGCCAAGCTCAGGAACAAGCTCAGAAAACTTCCTTTGTTTGGAGAATTCAGGGGGCGAGCAAGCGTCTTCTCAGGAATAAACATGGTGTTTTATTAAAACTCGAAAATTGCCAAATGTGGGCAGCTCACCATCTGATGATCCTCCTCAGGGAATTTGAAAACTGGGGAAAATGATGTGCCAGGAGAAAGTGCTGGATCAGGGGAAAGCCAGCAGGAGCTTCAGAGGAAGGTGTCGGGGGTCAGAATAGCCTGCTGCTGTGTGGGATTGAAAAGAACCCTACGGCCCCCCGACCCTGTTTACAGAGTGCCCTACCCATGTGACACCCCAATCCTGGGCATCAGACACCCCTCCAGGGCTCCTGAGGGCATCGCCAGATTTCCCAGTTAGCAAGGGGAGCACAGGCTCACCTGTGCTTACTTACTACTCTGTAGTGAACAATGGTTCACTTTTCCACCACATCTAGGATTCTGCTTTGAGATCTGGCTGGCATCCGTCTCTCTCCCAAATCCACAGCACCTTCCAACAGAAGCAAAGCCTCGTTTCAAAGTTACACTCCTGGACAGGGAGGAAGTCCCCAACATAGAGTAAGGCAGGTAAGAACAGGCTTGCTTGGGCTACTAATCAGCAGTGAACAGTTCCACAAGTTTATCACATCAGATCAGTAAAGACGCACAAGGAAGTGTGTATTAGGCCGGGTTTGTTCCAGAACAAATTCAGTGACACTTATGTATGGATAAGAGAGAACTTTATATCAAGAAGTAGTTATAGATCAGGGAAATATCCCAGCCCAGCCCAGATCAAGTCCATAAGTCCGATAGTAGTCCATAAGTCTGAGACCAGTCCATATATCCCTCTTCAAACTCACATGATGCAGAATGCAGGAAGATTGCAGGCCTGTGGGTGCAGAGACTTGTGGATCCAATGGCGGTGGAAGCATCACAAGGTTCTGAAGGTCTCATGTGGGTTGCCAACAGGAAGGTGAAGCAGGGAGCTAGAGGAAGTTCCCAGGATCCTCCTTATGAGAAGGACACGCCCACACGGAGGTACTATCTGGCAGTGACCTGATTGACAGGCTAGACTCCACCCCCTACACTTCAAATTGACAGGAAATCATTGTAATTACCACAAAACTTATACTTCCTTTCCCACTGGGCATTCTGTGCCCCCTGAGGAGGAAACTGAGGGCAGGTCGAGTAGTGAATGGGATGCAAGGTGCCCAGATCCACAGCTGCCCCTCTTCCCAAGCACTCTGGCTTCCTGGAGCTGAATTGACCCACAGAGCTTAAGTCTCAGGAGAGAGGGGTCCTCCCTTAGCTCCCTGCCGCTCCCACAGCAACCTATTTCATGCTGACACCAAGCAGGTGTGTGGGCTGCTAGAAGGTGAACTTGATGGTGTTCTGTGGAGCAGCAGTGGTCTGTGGAGCAGCAGTTTCAAGTTCAAGTTTCTGTTTAAAGATCAAAGAGCCCCAAACCAAACCCCTTGCCTATCAACTTCATTCTGACTCAGAGAGACCGCGGTGGGGCGAGTGGAAGGGCCCAATAATAGGACGGTCAAGGCTGTAATCCTTCCAGGAACAGACTGCCACATCTTTGAAGTTCATAGATCAAGACACGCTTAATCTGGGGAGGGCAGGAGGTGTTCTGAAGGATTATTTAGAGCAGTGGTTCTCAACCTTCCTAATGTGGTGGCCCTTTAATACAGTTCCTCATGTTGTGGTGACCACCGCCCCCCCTAACAAAATTATTTTCATTGCTACTTGATAACTATAATTTTGCGACTTTTATGAATCAGGCAATCCTGTGGAAGGGTCATTCAATCCCCAAAGGGGTCGAGATCCAGAGGTTGAGAACCACTGATTTAGAGGTTAAGCAGCTATCATCAATTTTTTAAATTTTATTTTAGTAAATAATTTTCAAAATATTTCCTTTCTGTTTGAGCCCTTGGTATCAGCTCCTTTCCCCCCCTCCCTCCCCAACCCTCCCACCCTCTTGGAACCCTGAAAAATAAAAACTACTATTATTTTCATTTCTTACACTTCCTACTGTCTCATTTCGCCCATATTACTGTTGTTCATCCCCATGGGGAGGGGGTGAAATTATACATTGGTCATTGTAGTTGGTTCCCCAATTCTCCCTTTTCTCCCCTCACCTTCCCCCTACCTTCATGATATTGCTACTCCCATTGCTGTTCCTGGGGGGGGGGGGGGTTATCCATCCTAGATTCTGTGTGTCCAGACCTCTTATCTGTACCAGGGTACATGCTCCCATCTAGGCAGATTTGTAAGGTAGAACTGGGGTCATGATAGTGGGGGGCAGGAAGTGTTAAAGAACTAGAGGACTGTTGTGTGTTCTGAGGGTGCTGTGCTGCCCCCTGGCTGTCTCCTTCTTTCCTGTGACCCTTCTCTGAGGGAATGTCCAATTATCTACAGATGGGCTTTGGGTCTCCACTCTGACCGCCATCATTTGAATTGATATATTTGTTTCTTTGGGGTGTTCTGAAGCCTATTGCCTTATCCTGTGGACACCTCCTGGGTGTGCTTCTTCCATTTTGGCTTTGCTGTTTCCCTCCTAAATGACAGCTTGTTTATCTTCAAGCCTTTAAGACCCCAGATGCTCTATCTTTTAATGGCCAGGCACCATTAGCTTTCTTCACTACATTTGCTTATGCACCCACTTTGACTTCAGCGATTCTTTCAGGGAGGTGAGCATCACAGTTATTAGAACAAAGTATTCTTGCAGTGAGGGAGTGCTAGAGTAGAGACCCAATGCCTTTCCATTACCTTAATACTTAACATTTAAATATATGTACATAGACCTGTGTTAGTTGGTAGACTAGAGAAACAAATCCACAGAAACACACATATGTGTATAAGAGAGAGTTTTATATAAAGGGTAATTGTACATTAAGAAAGCATCCCAACCCAGCCCAGTCCAAGCCCATAAGTCCAATATTAGCCATATATCTAATACCAATCTATAAAGCCCTCGTCAGACTCATGAAACACAAGCAATAGCACTGAGTGCAGGATGATTGCAGGCCAGTGGGTAGAAAGTCGTTGGACTCAGTGGTGGTATAAGCATCTCAGCGCTGGCAGGGGTCTCTAAGTGGCTTCTCTCACTTCAGTGGTCTGGTTGCATCAGGGTACGTCCATGTGGCTTCTGTAGCACAGGGCACTAGTGTACTTCCATGTGTCTTGTCAGCCGCAATGTCTCCCAGGGAGTGGCAGAGTGAGAGAGGTGTCTCCCACCTCCAAGGAAGAAATACAGGAGTTGCCAGAATTCTCAGGAGAAGGCCATGCCCACACAGAGGCCTCATTGGCTATGATCTGATTGACAGGCTAGACTCCACCCCTATACTCTTAATCTGCAAATTGACAAATGAGTATATAACTACCACAGACTTATATCCCTATCATTATATATTAATGTTTTACATATATGCATAATTACACCATCCCAAATTGAGCCAATTTGGAGAAAGCTGCTCAGGCTGTGCCTCTCCTTTTTCTTTTTCGTCTCCTCCTGTCCCACTGTCACGATCAACCTTCATCCAACTCTCAGCTATCAGACTTTTTAAGAACATAAATGGCACCGCAGTGTCCTGAACCTCACGGAGACGTGCACTAAAGGGGTGGTGTTGGTTGTTTATCCGGCTGCAATCCACAAGGTCAGCACGTTGAAGCCACAGGCTCTTCTGGAGCAAGACGGGCCATCTCAGAAACCCACAGGGGCAATTCTAACCTGTCTATAGGGTTGCCACGGTCATAATTGACTCAGTGGCAATGAGGGTTTTGTTTGTTTGTTTTATTATTCACTTGCTGGTTATTGGTCTCTGCTCTAGCAGATAGGAAGTGTCTTGGCTCCCCCATGTACTGCTTCTTCCCTGCCCCGGCCCTCCCAGGCCTCTAGCCCCAGGGCTACCGGGACTGAGCCCTAGCTGCCCACTTCTGGAGAAGCTACTTTTCTGCCAGTGTGGGTCTACTTATGGGTAGCTGGTGTGGAGAAAGGCCTATGGAAAGCAATTGGACTGAGATGCCCTCAGCACCACTTCAGAATACACGCTCACAATCCCCCTTCCAAGGAGAGGCCCAGCCTGAGCAGCTTGCCCCCAATTGGCTCAATTTGGGATGACGGTGTTCTTGAGGCAGCTTGCAAAAGTAGGGAAGGCTCTGGAGGCCTCAGAAAGGGCCTCATGCTGGCTCCCTGCCCCCACACTCCATGGTCCTCCACAGAAGACAGGACCCTTAGAAAGGCCTGAACAGCCTTCATACTGTGTCCCTGAACTAGACCCAAGCCCAGGAGTCTTTCCCAGCTTCCAGTGGTAACCAGAAATTAGAGCACATTGTGAACGGAGGGCTGAGTCTTCTGACTCTGTAGCAAGTGCTTTTTAGCACCCAGAACTTGCCGGAAGTCCCTGCATGGTACAGACAGTTCCTGCATTTAGCTGCAAACAGAAAGGTGGGGGGTTCAAGTCTACCTAGAGGTATCTTGGAAAAAAGGCCTGGTAATCTGCTTCTTAAACACTGGGCATTGAAAACCCTCAGACTCAGCTCTACTATGATACACAGGGGGTCACCATGAGTCGGCATTGAATGGGTGGCAACTGATTCTTATTATTTTCCCAGGGGACCCTGGGTGGTACAGACTGTTCAAGAGCTCAGCCACTAACCAAGAGGTAGGTGGTTCTCATACACCCAGGACCACCTCAGAAGACTGGTGGTCTTCTGCCCCCCAAATCTGTCATGTAACTCTCTGGAGGAGAGCTTTACTTTGACCAAATGGGGTTGCCATGATTCAGACTCAGTGTGACGGCAACTGGCATCAGCATGTATGACACTGCTTTGGATCCTGGGACTACAGGAGGTACAGAAACCCAGTCCTATGAGTGACGTCGTTGTTAGGTGTGGTTCAGTTGGTTCCAACCCATGGAAGGAAACACTGCCCGCTCCTGGCCCACCGTCAGCATGGGTGTTGCTCTTGAACCCATTGTCATTACCACTGTGTTGATGTAGCTCATCAAGGGACATCCTCTTTTTCGTCGCCTTTCTGCTTTGCCAAGCATGATGCTCTTTTCCGGGGATTTATCTCTCCTGATCCCATGTCCAAAGTATGTGAGAAGTCTCGCCAACCTTGCCTCTAAGGCGCATTCTGGATGTACTTCTTCCCAGACAGATTTGTTGGTTCTTCTGGCTGTCCGTGGCACTTTCAGTATTGTTTGCCAGCATCAGGATTCAAATGCATTGACTCTTCTCAGTCTTTGGTCTCCCTTCCTTAAGGTACAACTTTCATCCATATATGAGGCGATTGGAAATGTCGTGTTTGATTATGTCCCCACAACTCTGGGGTAACTGTATCACATTGTCCTGTGGGCAGTTCTCCCCCACGAAGAAAAGAATACTTAAAGCCCTGGCCTCCTCATCACCCCAACCCGGGGCCTAGTTATAAAGCTTTACAAAATACCGGACAAACAATTGAAGGATGGAAACAGAAAGGGCAGGGGGCAAAGAAGCAGAGATGCTAGTGGGCCTGATTAAGAGGCCCTGGGAGGTCAAGTGAAATCATTAGCTGAAAAGGGTCCTAAGAAGAGGCCAGAATTCTCCAAAAGTGTGTGTATGTTGGTGGGGTGGGGATGGGGTGGGGAGGTTTACCTCCCAGCAGGAAACGTAGATGCAAAGACTGCAGAACAACCCCTCTGCCTCCCCTGTCAACAGCTGCAGCGGAGTGTGCTAACAGCTCATTGGTAGAACGCTTATGTCCTGTTGAACTATTTCCCCATCTTTCGGCCCATCTCCTATAGTAAATCCCACTGAAAAGCACGCACCGCTGCTCGTCAACAGCTTGTGCTGGGAGCTTGCTCTCTGCAGAATCCGTGAGCATTTCCTACCAACTCCCTGCCACCCAAGGGTGCGTGTCCTAACAAGGCTATGAGGTTGGTACCCAGTGAATGAGAACAGCTCAGCAGACAGGCTTCTTGACCTGTCTGCCTGTACCATGAGTCACATAAGCCCCCTCATCCCAGGGCGGGGCAAGGAGGAGTACAAACAACATGTTAAATAGAAGGGAAACACTGGGGCTAGAACGACGAGGGGGCTTCATTCCTGGGGGATCACAGAGTCCAAATCAGTGGCAGCATTCTCTGAATGCTGAAGGCTCATCTTATCTCTGGGCAAAATAACTAAATACATCAAAAAGGGTTCTGCCATCCCAGTCATTCGCTCTTAGATCCGATCGGAAAATGTCACTCTCTCCAGCAGTCAAAGTGATCCAGGTGATTTATTTGGAGGATGCTTGATCAATCACTTGTGTATTGATTCAGCTAAGCAAACACTTGCTTAGCTGTGTGCACGTAACCCCGTTTCCTCGGAAGAAAGAGAGATTTTTGTACAATGTGGAAGAGACACTCTGCTGGAATTTTATTCTAAAGATTTTTGTTGCCGTTCAAAAGAAAGAAGAGGAAAGTTGCTGGGGGGAATTATAATGTCGACTACAGCCTAAGCTCTAAATGGCTTCAAAAGAAAGAAGCCAGGGCGTTAGGACCCGACTTTATAAAGCTTAGAGGTGTGAAGAAAGGGGCCTGTGTGCCCAGGGGAGGGACCTCTGGAGAGAATGCTCCTCACTTTTCAAGTAAGAAGGAGCCCCGGTGGCGTAGTGGCTTGCACATTGGACTGTTGACGGCACGGCCAGCAGTTCAAAGCCACCAGATGCTCTTGTGAGGCTGTTCACTCCGGTCAAGGGTTACAGTCTTAGAACCCCCAGGGAACCGTTTGGAGAGGGACCGCAGGAATGACGGTGTCACATGAAGAGTGTGATCAGTGGCACTGGATTAGGCATGTAGAAGTTGTTGAAATGGTGAATGTTTCGTTGTGTCTATGTTTGACAAAATGGAAAAAAAAACATGACACGAACCACAATGAACAAGTGGGGGAAAGAAAATGCTTTAAACGGATTGTGGTAGAGATTGTAACTCTTCCTGACATGGATGAGCTATTGAATTGCATGATATGGGGATGAAGTGCCAATGAAACTGTTTGAGAAAAAAAGAAAAAAATCCCACAGGGGCAGTTTTGCCCTGAACTCTAGGGCGGCTCTGAGGCAGAACTGATTCGATGGCAGTGAGTTTGGTTGGGGGTTCCGGTGTCAGCAGACATGAATTTGGGCAAGGACCAGGGGAAGGCCCGCCCGCCTTAGGCAACGTGAACCCTCAGTCCTTATGAAGGAGGAGCCCACCCCCTGCTGCGGGAGCTCAGAGAGCCTTGCAGTGAGTGGGGAATTTGAGAAAACAATGGATGTCTGGTTGCTGTGGTCGTTAGCTGGTTTAATGTCAAGTTTAATTTTTAAGAAAGTGTAGGGGTGGAGTCCCACCTCTCCTCTCTGTCAGTTCACAGGCTGACGATGTCTCCTAGAGGGTGTTGGTCCCTTATAAGAAGAAAGGGAAATCTCCCTCTCTCTCTGTGGCTTCTCCTTCCTATTTGCTGGGACTCTGACTTCAGGGGGTGGGGGGTCCACGTGGGCCACTGAAACCTGAGAGTTGTCTGGGTCCTGTCACATTTCCAACAGCTAAGGATCCATGGGACTCTGTACCCATAGGCTTGTGAGCTTCCTGCTTTCCACACCATCTTTCTGCATTGACAGCCTGCAGCTTCGTGGGTTTGAAGCAGTCCCTGGCTTGCCCTGGACTTGTGGACTTGTGTTGGACTGGACTGGGATGCCTTCCTGGTACAAGAGGATTTCTTGATAGAAAGCTCTTTCTTATAGATATAAGAGCGTCACTGGATTTGTTTGCCCAGACTACCTGCCTAACTCAGTGTCTTAAGAAAAAATGAGAAAAATGAGAGATATGTGACCATATTGTCCCTTCTTCTAGACAAAAGCAGACCATTTCTAAACAAATCTTTGCATCATGTACATGGGTACAGATAAGAGCTTACAACACAGGGAATCCAGGACAGATAAACCCTCAGGACCAATAATGAGAGTAGTGATATCAGGAGGTGTAAGAGAAGTGGGGGTGGGGGAATGGAAAGTAAGGGGGAACCAATCACAATGATCAACATACAACCCCATCCCTGGGGGATGGACAACAGAAAAGTGGGTGAAGGGAAACAGTGGTTGGTGTAAGACATGAAAAAATTTTTAACAAATTATCAAGGGTTCATGAGAGATGGAGGGTAGGGGAGGGAGGGAAAAATGAGGAGCTGATACCAAGAGCTCAAGTAGAAAGAAAATGTTTTGAAAAGGATGACAGCAACATATGTACAAATGTGCCTGATAAAATTGATGTGTGGATTGTGATACGAGCTGTAAGAGCCCCCAATACAAAAGAATGCCCAACCTGCCTTTTTGACATGGTATACACAGAAAAATGCAGAGTTCGTAGGAAAGGTGAGACATCCAAGACCACCATCTTCGGGAGTGGATAGGCCCAGATGGAGGATATGTTGAGAAAAGGCATTCAACGGAGGCTGAATCTCTGTGGAGACTCATCTATGGATTTCAGGCTTCCCTTAGAACCCATAGGCTTCCACGTATCCAGTGTTCCGAAATGTAAGTTCTCATGCAGGAGACTCCAGTGTACTGGAAACTGGGAGTACCTTAGATCTTCCCCACCTTCTGGTCTCCAGAGGAACACACAGAAAGAAAGGTAACTGATTCCCAATCACAATGCTACCTGCTGAGAGGAAATCATTGATCGCGAGTCTGCTGATGCCCTGAAGACCATGCCAGGGCCAGCTGTGTGGGCGTAGATGGCAGCCCCCACAGAGAAGAAAAGTCACTGGAGGGGATCATGCCTCTACATAGTAACCCCTCCTCAGCCCACTACCATGCCATGCAGGTAGGTGAGCTTGGGACACGTCTATCTCTTTCTTGTAAATTCCCCCTCTGTGAGATTTCTCAGTACTGGGACAGAAGCTGTAATCGCCCAAGATCCCACTCTGCTCTGCATCTTATTCTTGGATCATCTTCAGGGGTCTGGTTTTCCATATAACACCCATTTATTCAATTCCCTGGTGCCTGTTATTTGTTGATTATGCCTCATGTTAGATCCTCCTCTCTACCGCTACCAACCCTAAGGAGCTTTGCCTTAGGGAGGCAGTCCCCTGGGTAGAGGTGTTTCACAGCCCCGGGAAATCTACTGGTTCAGCCATTTGCACGCACTGTTGGGAGTGATTTCACCAGTTGTTCTGAGGCTGGTCAGGCTCCCGTGAACGGGGGGGCACAGATACCAGCACCCAGGACTGAGGGGTTGTCCTGAGCAAGGAGAGGTGGAGCAGCCTGGGGCACAGTGAAGGGCAACAATGGTGTGGGGGAAAGGCTGGAGGCTTTGTCAGTAGCTGACATGGCTTGCATATCTCTTCCACCTCCTGGCACATGGCCTTCATGAATCTTTTCGTTGCGTTTTGTGCTCCCTTTACCTTGTGAGGACAGTAACAGCCTAGACATAGGGCCTATGGGAGAACACCACAGGCACTTAGGAGCCATTATCCCGATTTTCCTGACAAAGAAATGGGGGTGCAGGAGGATCTCAATGACTTGAGTCACCCCAGTATATGAGTCCAGGCTCCCTGGCTCCAGAGTCCCAAGAGCCATGGCAAGGAAAGTCTTCCTGGCAGCTGGAGAACCAGTCACACGGTCCCCTTTCTTGTTCCCCAGGGAGCAGGCTCCAGGACTGACTATAGCGGTCCCAGCTCAATCATTCGTCACAAGCTCCCCACCTTTACCAAAGCCCCTTTATGGAAGAAACTGAGGCAGAGGGAAGAGGACAGTCCACAGTGAAGTTTGTTCAAAGCTGGGGCCTTGCCTACCTCCTCAGACACTCCCAGGGCTCTGGGTATATCACATTCAGAGTCTTCCTGTGTTGGTTGGGGAAGGCAGGCCAGCACCGGAAAGGCTTCCGTGGGTTGGGTGCCACACCTCGGCTCCCTCCCCACTCAGGGAAAAGAGCAGCTCCATTGCCGCAGAGGGGTGGGGAGAGAATACAGTAAGATAATGGCATCAGTAAATACTTCATAAGTGGTAGCCCCTTCGGATGGCTATTCATCTGTGTCATGAATATATTCATCGCATATGAACCCCATTCAGCATTTGATGACAAGGTCACGGGGTGAGAAGAGACCATTTAGAGGAAGCCATAATCTGCTCAGACAGCTTGCCGAGGAGGCTGAGGTAGTAAGTGGACAAAGCATTGAAGCATGCTCTCTTCAAGCAGAGAGCAGAAATCTGGAGCTCCGGGGACGTTTTGCACTCACAGAAGTAAGGACAAGCTTGGTGTCTGCAGCCTCATGAGGCGCCCTAGTGGCACAGCCATTAAGCGCTCCGCTGCTAACCGAAAGGTTCTCGTCCTGAACCCACCCGTTGGCCCATGGGAGAAAGATGTGATATTGTATGGCCCTGAAGATTTGCAGCCTTGGAAAGCTTACGGGAGGGGAGGTGGGGTAGGTTCTACTTTATCCTTAAAGTTGCTGTGAGTCGGAACTGACTCTGCAGCTAACAGGAACCCCCATCAGAGTGTGCCAACAGATAACTATTCCTTCTAACCGCACCTTACCTCTTTGGTCTCTAGCTCTCGCAGTATTTTCGGCAAGTCAGAGGCCGCAGGACCATTTGGGGGTTGTCAATCTTTTGAGTTACAATCTCTTTTTCCTGAAGCCATTCCTTATGGACCAAGGTGATTAGAAGGCACAAGGTTGTGTCTCCAGGTCAATCAAGATGACACCCCGTTACTCCCCCTGATTTTCTGTCCCGTGAAGTCATCTCTGTGATCTCCACTGACCTATCGTGCTCTGATCCATACCATTTATCCTCCCTCTGCTAAGACAGCAGGGTCTTCCATAGACTGTCTCCACCAGTGAAGACATGAAGATCACACCCCCATCACCCAGTGAATATGCACACAAGTATACACGCAAGCACATACCCCCTTGGTCTTAGTCGAGAGGGCCAATGGGGTGAGGCCTTAACACCTTATTAAATGACCTCTCCTTTCGTACCTTCCTCTCCTCCCATGCGATGTTCTATCATTGCCTCTCATCCTGGTGAGTGCAGGGACTGGTTGGCTAATTTTTCTCTCCAACCAGTTGCTTATGCTCAGACCTGGGCCTTAGGGATGTCAAAATCCAGAATTAGATAGGAATGGATTTTATTTCATTTTACTGTTTTAACTGGGTTTTGCTCTTTCTGGGACCCAGGAGCCAAGGTCCAGCTTTCTTGGGCAGGTGTTTTATTTTGGAAGGTTCTCCAACCCAAATGATGTAAAACAAAAGGAAAGAAGAAATTCTGCCACCAAGTTAAAACACACAGCAAAACTCATCCAACAACAAAGGCAACCCACATTATACACTTGACTTATCATTCCCTTTGACCCGATCATACCAGTGTCCAGTGAGGGAGCAAGATACGGAAAGCAGGGTTGGATCTTTTCAAGAAAGCGCCCAGCCTAAAGGATTTCATGTGTCACCAGCAGCCCTTGCAGTGGTAGACACGGCTCAAGGGTGCAGTGATGCTCTGGCTACCTGAAGGAGGGGGCCCGAGGGGCCCCTGAGTTACCAGCACCATTTAGAAGCAGGTGGAGCTCAGGGGCAGACTTCAAGTCTGAGAACACATTTCTGAGAAGCAGCTGTGCTTGCAAGATCGTGACAGCTTCTCCCCACTCCTTCCCAGCAGAGAAAACAATTATTCTTCACATTAGTCTCCCTCAGTTCAGACCCTCATCCATCTCTCTCCAAAAGGCCTGAGATGAACACTGTCCAAAGAGCTTCTTTAAAAGCCTCCCTCAGCACAAACGTGCCCGTGCCGGGAGGGCTCCCTCGCCACGCTCCAGGTCAGTCGGACCATCTGCAGAGCGAGGGCTGCCCGGCCTGCCTGCCCGATGGCCTCAGCCCACACGGGCCAGGATCCCTGCGATGAATGTCGAGACCTTCCCATCCCCTCTCAGTCTTTCCCAGGTCCATCTGGTGTCTCTTCAAGGTTGCTCATGACTAGCCTTTATTATTTCAGTGACACGTTCAGTCTCCTTTGACCTCTCTCAGGCCTGATTGACCCGTCAAATGGTTTTTGGTGTTGTTGTTGTTGTTTTTTAAATCATTTTAGTGGGGGCTCTCACAGCACTTATAACATCAATTGTATCAAGCACTTTTCTACATAGGTTGCCATCATCATTTCCTAAACATCTATTCTCTATTTGAGCCTTTGGGATCAGCTCCTCTTTTTTCCCTCCATCCCCCTCCCACTGTTGTGACCCGTTGATAAATTAAAAATTATTATTATTTTCATATCTTACACTGACTACTGTCTGCCTCCACCCACATTTCTGTTGTTCATCCCCTTGGGGGGAGGGGACAATTATGTGTCAATCATTGTGATTGGTTCCCCCTTCCACCCTTTTCCCCGCCTACCTTTTCCCCTACCTTCCTGATATCCCATTTCTGTTCCTGAGGGGTTGATCTGACCTGGATTCCGTGTGTCGTGAGTTCTTAGCTGTACCAGTGCACATGCTCTGTTCTAGCCAGAAATGTAAGGCAGGACTGGGGTCATGATGGTGGGCGGGGGGGGGGGGCGTGAGGAAGCCTCAAAGAACCAGAGGAATTTGTGTGTTTCATCGGTGATATACTGCACCGTGGTTGTGGTAGACTCATCCCTTCCTTGTTACCCTTCTGTGAGGGGATTTCCTATTGTTTACAGATGGATTTTGGGTCTCTGCTCCAACCCCAATCATTCTCAATTATATATATGTATATTTTGGGTCTTCTGGTGCCTGTTAACTGATACAGTCAACACCTCATGATCACACAGGCTGGTGTGCTTCTTCCATGTGGACTTTATTGCTTCCCTGCTGGATGGCTGCTTGTTTCACTTCAAACCTTTAAGACCTCAGATGCTGTATATAGCATCTATCTACAGCTGGGCACCATCAGCTCTCTTCACCACATTTCTTATGTACCCACTTTGTCTTCAGCAATCATGTCAGGAGGGTGAGCATCACAGAATGCCAGGTTGTCAGAACAAAGTGTTCTTGTATTGAGGGGGGGCGGGGGTTTGAGCAGAGGATCAAAGTCTGTCCACTACCTCAATGTATTGCCATAGAAATATGTGTACATGGGCCAAATACCTCTATTTTTATGAATTAATATATTTATATGAGTGTATACCTATGAGTATACCTCTAATCATAGCGTTGCTTCCTAGATCTTTCCTGTTTCCTTTTACCTTCCTCCTGTCCCACCATCACACTCGCCCTTCTTCTGCCTCTTAGTAATTACTATTGCTAAGGATCTCTACTTCTTCCTGGTTGTTTATTTTAATTCCCTGGTTGTCCCCCTGTCTATGGCAGTGTTTGCTCACCACTCCTTTCCCCCACCTCCTCCTCCCCACAAGTCCCTCCAGAACCGTTGGTCCTGTTGCTTTCTTTTCAGGCTTGCTTCCTGTGCCTATCTTCTGTAGGTAAGCAAACCAACAATTACAGAGACAAAAACAAAAGATTGAATATAAAGAGAAGGAAAAGAGAATAAAAAAGGAAAGAAAAAAAACAGAGGACACCTAATTCTAGGTCTGTCCACTGACCTTTATGACTATCTCCCCACCGGTCCTGACGGGTTCTGGGAACTGTCCCTTCTAGTCTGAAGTCTATTTCCATCAAATGATTTTGATGGAAACAAGTTCAATGAGCCAACTCATTGTTGGGGGATATAAAGTCACATATCCGGTTGCCTTTCTAATGGTCAGCCTTCTTTTTCTAGCTGTTTGCTGATGAAGTCAAGGTGGCCAGGAGGGGTTTAGCTAGTCTCCCTCCCATCTCCATGTGCCCTTTATCCTAGATAAGAGGCTTTTTGCTCTTTTAAATAGTTATAGTCTTGAAAAGCCAGAGTTCTACTCTGTTCAACAGTGTCGCTGTGAGTTGGAATCAACTCGATGGCAGTGAGTTTGGAGTTTGAAGGGGCAGGATGACAATGGTGACCAGGACCTGCAGCTGGGATGGGCACGTTCATTGCCTCTCTAGTGTCTCCCACATGTCCTAGTGTCTTCATTCTTAACCGAACTGCACCTCACTAGCATTTCACTTCACTAGTATTAGAATGTCAACTGGAAATCCCACCGATATTTCCCCCTGCACACTACATCAAGAGATAAAAAAAAAAAAAAGAGATCAAAAGACGTGTTTCATTAGGAAAATCTGCTGTGCACAACTTCTTCAGAGTATGGAAAAGGATGGATGTTACTTTGAGGACTAAGGTGCACCTGGCCCAGACCATGGGGTTTCCATTAGCCTCCTAAACATGTGAAAGTTGGATGGTAAGCAAAGAAGACTGGAGAAGAATCAGTGCACTTGAATTGTGGCGCTGGTGAAGAATATTGAAAGTACCAAGGACTGCCAACCAGTCCCTCTAGGAAGAAGTAAGGCCTACGTGCTCCTTAGAGGCAAGGCTGCTGAGACGTGATCTTGCATACTTTGGACTTGTTGTTCGGCAGAGAGCAGTCCCTGGAGAAGGACGTCATGTTGGTAAAGCGGCGGGGCAGCGACAAAGAGGAAGGTCCTCAAGGAGATGACTTGACACTGTGGCTGCAACAATGGGCTCACGGCCACTTGTGAGGATGGTGCGGAGCTGGGCGGTGTTTCCTACGGTTATGTATTGAGGTTGTGATGGGTCAGAACTGAGCGAATGGCACCTGACAACAACAACCCTTACATCAACACAATGGAAGGGCGCTTCACTACATTCAAAGTTGTGGGGCAGGGAGTTCCATGCACTGCACGTTGAGAATATTCATGTCTTATTGTGGCTATCACACACTACTACACGCCCAGTGACTTAAAACAATGAAAATCCATGATCTTCACGATTCTGGAAACCAGAAGTCTAAAAGAGCCTTTGGGACTAAAAGCATAGAGTCTTCAGTGTAGGATCCTGATGGAATGCCTTCCCTGGCCTTTCCAAGTTTCCGAGTTTTGGAGTTCAGGGGAAGGAATCGAAGATAGGAGAGATTGCCCTAGAAGGTCCAGGTGGATTCCCTCAATGAGGCCGTGTCTGTTCTGTTGTACAGAGAGGAGCTATGAGTCCGAATAACGTCCATGTTTATTTGTTTTTTTTTAAAGGACTCAACAGCTCTTCCCGGTGAAGCACCTTCTCTTTCTGAGTCCCTTTATGCAGAAATACTATCCATCCAAATGGACCTGTAATTCTCACTCCCCTGTTTATACGCAGAATCTCCCTAAGTCTTCCATCTTGATCATACAACACAAATGCAAAGCGCCAATCAGGTATAATGATACCTGGACTGTGTAAGGCCTGCCTTGAATAATCAGGACTCTGGTGTTTACATGGAGCCGCTAAACCATGTCAGTCACAGCTTGCCAGCTCCTGCTTTTAGCTGCATTCCTCCAAGGTGTGCTCAGCTCAGTCTGGGGACACTACGTCTACTTAAAGCACTTTCCAAACTGGAGGGATGTTCCCTGGGCCCCGTGCATCATGCCATCAGCCACATGGTTAATTAATCCTGAATGGGACTTGAGTTACTTTGAAGAGAATCCCAAGCAAAGACCCAGAAAATACCTATCTTTCTTGTTCAATTGTTTGAATCCCCTCTGTGTAAACAGATTTAATTATACAATAGCTTAGAAATACACACACACATCTGTGATTTTATTTCTAAGCATACTTGATAGACAAAGATCTCAATGCCCTGGGTGGGTTTTCTGGAGCATGACAGATCTTCTTGAGACTGAAACATACACAAAGAAGAAAGAAGGAAGGAGAGAGTGAGAAAGGGAGAGAAGTTGGGGAGAGGAAGAAAGAAAGGAAGCAAAGATCTTCATTTGAATGACCTAGAATTCTAAACATGTCAAGCCACCTCAGGATAAAGACATCAGCTCTTTTCCTAATGCAGATACACAGTGTTTTCTTTTAAAGAGGACTCTTAAGGAAGCCACTATCTCTTTGGGGAGATGGCTAGACTAAGCCTGTAGCACTGATGAGCTACATAACGACATCTAGAGCATCACACATGTGCCTGACAACTCTTCCATCACCAGCTCCGTCCTTCTATTTTCTGCGTCAGCACACTCCCAGGGAGAGGAGCCTGCGCTGGGCAGAGCTGTCACTTTTATCAAACACAAAGCCCTCGAGGTATATGCTCATCATTAAAGGGGGGGCGGGGACCCAAACTTGTTAGAGTATTAGCCAGTCTCAGCACAGCGCCTGCCTTTCAATTAATTTTTAGAGATGTATCTAGGTCACCCATCTGCATGATGCATATAAACCCATCAGCTAGTTACCTAGTGTTTGCATGTTTCTCAACTCTGAGTCATACTTGATGGAGAATTACTCTTTTATCCAGAGCCAAATGGACAGTGGCTGCCCCCTTTCAGTCTCACCATAAAGGGATCGCAGTGTTTCTTCTGAAAGTTGCCCGATCTTTTTTTGAAGACTGTGTCTAAAGGACATCAACATTCCTGTCTCTGTTAACTAGAGGTCCTTTATAGAGACTCGTTTGATGTCCAAATAATTTGTGAATTCTTTACATCTCATTTTATCTCCCAAGGAGAAAGGACATAGTTCATAACGTCCCTTTAGGGGTGGTGAAGGTTTAATACAGAGTAGCGACAGACAAGTTTGGTAGAAATTATGCTTCACTGAGAAAGAAAATAAGAAGTTAGTATTTTAGTGGCGGGCAAAGACTATGTGGAGAATGGGGAACATAAAGAACCTTTTAAGAAAAGACAAGGAAATGATGCAAGGGGGGTGGGATATACAGGCCTTTCAATATGCTGTGATGCTTTGCCAATGTATAACCAAAGCTGTCCGAAGCTACAGAATGAAATCTTTGACCTTGTACATGCCACTTCTCTGAAGAAATGTGAGTCATTTTAATCATGTCTCTCTCCTGGAGCTGAAGTAAGTGAAAGTGTCCTGGCATGACCTTCTCAAGGGGGATATTATTAAAGTCCAAAGCATGGTAACCCAGGTGGCAAAATGGCATTGCCACCAGGCATGGAGTCAGAGCAGAGCAGCTACATATGTCCAGATGAGGAAACTGAGGCTGAGGAAAAACAACAACAACAAAGAAGTAACCTGCCTGGTCCCATGCACACACTTTGCTTTTAAAAAAATGCTGTCTGTCAATTCTTAAAGAAGAAGGTTCCGAGATAATATATTTATAATAATATATATATTTAAAAACTTCATTGCTATTGAGTCAGTGCTGACTCAGAAGGACTCTAGAGGATGGGGTAAAACTGTCTCTGTGTGTTTCCGAGACTTAACTCTTTGTAGGCATATAAAGCCATGTCTTTTCCTGAGGAGTGGCTGGTGGTTTTGAACTGCTGACCTTTCAGAGTGCAACACAATGCATAACCACTATGCCACCAGGATTTCTTACTATTTATATCAACATTGTAGCATTATAGCTATACAACATTATAGCAACACTATACTTGTAGGAGATCATTTCAGTGCCCCTCAGGGCAGCTCACAATGTGATTTGACGTCAGCCAAGCCAAGAGCCTTCATTATGGCCCATGGCTTGTCACTTTGAGAGCTTACATTTAGAGAGGCTGAATAGCAAAATCGTCTTGAAAATGAACAAAAAGTAAAAAGGTTTACACTCATGATTGCAAAGTCATAACAGTCTGATATTTGTATAAAGATTGGCAAAAGGGTCAATGAAATAGAAATGAAGAGTCCAAAAGTAAACCCATGTCTTTATGACTAATGGATTTTCAGCAAGAATGTCAAATACTTTCAGTGGAGAATGAAAATCTCTTCAACCAAGTGCTGGGACAACTGGATCCCTCCATGGAAGTGAAGGACAGTGAACCCCTCCCTCACACCATATACAAATATTAAAGCCCAAAAGGATCAGATCTAAATATGAGAATTAAGACCAAAAAAAAAACCTCAATAAAAAAAGCAGAAACAATCCTTGAACTAACTGCAAGCTTTTTTTTCTTGTTGTGTTTTGTTGTTCTTTTTGTCATTGGTTTGTTGTTGTTTTGTTGCATATTGTTGCTTGGTTTTGCTCTGTCTTGTTTATGCATGTTATTATCTCCACAGGTCTATCTAAATAAGACAGACTGGATGAACAATCTGGAGGAGAAACCAACAGGATCAACAGTTCTTAGGGGACATGGGAGAGGGGGAGGTGGGGAGAAAGGTAGTGGTGTTAACAAGCCCAGGGACAAAAGAACAACAAATAATCGAAATCAGTGGTCAGGAGCATGTGGTGGGCCTGGTAGGGCATAATCAAGGGTAATTAACCAAGAGGAACTGCTGAAACCCTGGTGGGGACTGAGCATGATAGTGGAACAGGAGGAAAGTCGAGGGCAATAGAGGAAAGAGCTAGGAGGCAAAGGGCATTTATAGAGGTCTAGATAAACACATGTACATATGCAAATATATTTATATATGAGGATGGGGAAATAGTTCTATGTGCATATATTGATAGGTTCAGTATTAGGGTAGTAGAAGGACACTGGGCCTCCCCTCAAGTACTCCCCCAATGCAAGAATACTTTGTTCTACTAAATTGGCATTCTATGATGCTCACCTTCCTGACACAACCGCTGAAGACAAAGCTGGTGAATAAGCAAATGTAGTGAAGAAAGCTGATGGTGCCTGGCTATCAAAAGATATAGCATCTGGGGTCTTAAAGGCTTGAAGGTAAACAAGCAGCCATCTAGCACAGAAGCAGGAAAGCCCAGAGGGAAGAAGCACACCAGCCTGTGCGATCACGAAGTGTTGAAGGGATCAGGTATCAGGCATCATCAGAACAAAAATCTTATCATAGTGGATGGGGTTGGGGGAGCATGGAGAGGATACCCAAAGCCCATTTGTAGGCCACTGGATATCCCCTTACAGAAGGGCCTCGGGGAGGAGACAAGGCAGTTAGGGTGTGACGTAGCAACGATGAAACATACAACTTCCCTCCAGTCCCTAAATTCTCCCCCCAATCATGATCCCAATTCCACCTTGCAAGTCTGACTAGACCAGAGGATAGGAACTGGAAACACAGGGAATCCAGGGTGGATGATCCCTTCAGGACCTGTGGTGTGAGTGGTGATACTGGGAGGGTGGAAGGAGGGTGGGTTGGAAAGGGGGAACCAATTACAAGGATGTACATATGATCTCCTCCCTGGTGGCCGGACAACAGAACAGTGGGTGAAGGGAGATGTCGGACGGGTCAATATATGACAAAATAATAATTTAGAAATTATCAAGGGTTCATGAGGGAGGGAGGAGCGGGGAGGGAGGGGAAAAATGAGGAGCTGATGCCAGGGGCTTAAGTGGAGAGCACATGTTTTGAGAATGATGAGGGCAATGAATGTACAAATGTGCTTTACACAGTTGATGTATGTATGGATTGTGATTAGTTGTATGAACCCTTAATAAAATGATTTTTTTTTAAGAGAGAGAGAGAGAGAGAGAGAGAGAGAGAGAGAGAGAGAGAGAGAGAGAGACTGAAGAGCTAGGTTTAGCACAGGGACTAGTGCTCAGTAAAAGTCCTCAAAGAGAATAGGGAAGGGCGATGTGATTCATGCGATCCAGACTATGTACAGACAGTTCCCAGTTTAGAACACAGGACTCAGGGACAATTTGTACTTGCCCTTCAGCGTTATGTAAATTTGCCCTCACTGTGAAATGACTGAACCAATCCCTACTGGCAACACATTCCTGATCATAATCACCTTCATTTGATTCGAATGCAGCTTTTAAGTCGCTGAAAAGCCTTGGGCCCTTTCTTAAACTAAAACAAGGCTAAATAATACCCCTATGCACCTGTCCTGCCTGACTGAAGACACGCTTAGAAAGGATTTTGTTGGTCGCCCAGGGCCCCTGGGTGAGTCCCTGGAATGGCCAACAAATGAGTCCCTGGAGTGACCCTGGCCACCCTGCTGGTGATTTTTTGTCCAGACTGAGAAAATCATTCCAACTGCAGTCTACGGGCTTGTCGATCCAGCAAAATGGAATACTGACAATATGATCACATCAAGATGTAACTTGTAATTGCCAAAGTCACTTCAGATTAGATCGCTAGCACTTTTGTAACCCTATGATGTGACATTATTAGGTCCGAGGCCAGCCCGTGAGCTCACACAATTATGTGATTAACCAGGCAGACTCAGGGCCCCACGGGTCACAGGCATCTGGAAGTCTGAGCCTGGGCAAAATTAGAGCTCATATTCTGTATGTGGGAGAAGAGAATTACTCCCAAAGATAACGTTGCTCATTGAGCAAGGGATAATATTCCTTCAATTAAAACTGTCTCTGTCATTAGAAAGTGTCATCAGGGAATGATAGTTGGGAGTTTGGGGCATCATTTTCCCCACTACTGTCTGAAGGTTATCTGTTAATTAATCAGCTGCAGGTTTGAGGAAAGCCACATGTGAGAGCTGACAGTTTTCCAGCTCTGTCACATGCGAGCCTTGTGTGCTTGGGCAAGCTGACACACTAAGCCTCAGCTAGCTTATGTGTAAAGCTGGGATGCTGACATACTTTGCATACTGGTCGTAGAAATATTCAAGCACAAGGCATGGTCTCTGGTTACTGCAAATGGTTAAATGCGCCACCACAAGCTGAAAGGTTGGCAGTTCGAAACCACCTAGATGCATCTAGGGAGACAGGCCTGTTGGTCTGCTTTTGAAAAAGTACAGACTTGGGAGTCTAATGGAGCAGTCCTCCTCTGGCCACGTTTGGTTGCAGCAGACTGGAATTGACTGTACAGCATCTAACAGCAAGTGCCTGGCCCATAGTAGATGATATTAAATATTTGAACTTCCAGACAGGGTCATTGTCAAACAGGGTCAGCTTCAGATATTGAACTCCAAGTCCACGAATTAATTTTAAAAGGGTATATAAATGGAATTAAATAGTCATTCATACATACACATAAAGACCTGCCCCTCTCCCACGTACCACTCCCCAACCGCTCCACCAACGCTGCTTTACAAAGAAATCGGAAAATAATCACAATATTGACAGAGCAAATCATAATTGAAAGCTGATCACACTGCTGCTTCTACAACTTAGAGATGCTCTGAACTAATTCACATCGGCCAAGGCATGGGCCTGGGAAGGCTTGAACAAGTAAGGCCAATGCCTGCTATGAGTGGCACACCTCACTGAGACAGAGGCCTTCAGAATGATCTTCCATCTGAAGCTTTATAGGGTCAGTTCCAAGAGCAGTTCTGGAAATAGAATTGAGTCTGTAGCACAGGTTTCCCAAATTTGTCTCTTAAAGATTAATTGGAACTCAGGGGCTCAAAAGGAATCAGAATGAGCTTTTATGGCAACGGGTTTATTTTGGTGGTTGGTTCAGTTTGTTTAAAAATAACAACAACAACACAAACAGAAGCTTAACAGACCTTTCAGCTCATTCTTAATATCCAACATTGGGGGCATCACTCTGGTTAAATTTTTCTAAGCCAGGTGAGTTTCTGGCTTTGTCCATTAGTACTGTGAACCAGATATCATGCACAATCAAAATGGTATGGTTTTCCACTGTGTGCAATCCTAGCTGGCCCTTCTAGCTAGATCTCCAGGAAATGAAATACGAATCTAGTGCCACTCTTCTGCACAGGTTAACTGTTTGGTACCTGCCCAACTTGGTCTAGAAGCCTCCCCTCAGGGTCACTACAGAGACAATGGCATTGGTCTTTGGCAGAGAAGCTGTGGGAGTGGCCTGGGATGCATGCAACATGCAGCTCTCTTGCTGTGTTCTCAGGGCTGCATTCCAGCCCAGGCCTCCTCTTCCTTTGGTTATAACAGGAGTTC
This sequence comes from Tenrec ecaudatus, assembly GCF_050624435.1. Classification (NCBI taxonomy): domain Eukaryota; kingdom Metazoa; phylum Chordata; class Mammalia; order Afrosoricida; family Tenrecidae; genus Tenrec; species Tenrec ecaudatus. The sequence continues at coordinate 99,525,536 of NC_134545.1, read as the reverse complement.
TCAGAGTGGAGTCCCCCAGGTACAGCATCTGCATCCCTGGGACCATGTTAGGTGAGCTATTTCTCCTTCTTAGCCCGAGACCTACCGTGTCAGAAAGATGGGGGAGGAGCAGTCTTCTCCAATCTGTTTTAACAAGTCCTACAGGTGATTTGGAGGCACTCCGGAATTTGAGCATTATTGGTTTGGGGTGGTGGTGGATGATGATTTTCTCACTTATTTCCCTCCAGTGAATCCCTAAGTGTTTTTCACTTTTCACGCTTCTCAAGTGCGTCTTGAGATTCCTCCCAATTTGGTTAAAGGAAGCAAGCAAGCCTGCCTCACTTCACATGATTGACTTTCTGCAGAGCAGCCCAGCGTTGAGCACATCCGGAGAGCACTGAACTTGATCGCGAGACAATAAAGGCTGCTCTTCTACTTTTCAAGACTTTACATTGTATTTTCCATCAGAAGACAGTCATCCAGTTTCCACAGCCTAGAGTCTAGTCATCCCGCTATGTCCCTGCCAAGCAAGATGGCTTCTTAGCTTGTGAGGGTTTTGTGCACATGATACAATTGGACTTTACCAGCTCAGATGATCAACAACTTCACCGTGACAGCTGTCTGATGGGTAAAGAGACTTCTTCAAACCCAGAGTTTACTTTTATTGTAAGTTTCCTCCTTCCATTGCTACATCTACACAATTACATTCTCACATATACATCTTCTACATTTAATAAACAAAGGCATTCGATGTATGTATAAGTGCCTTCTAGAGAGACAGAGACGTGGAAGGTTGAGAATAAATAGGACGTCAGTGGGAACGGTTAGAGCCCATTATAGATGCCCATGAATGTATATGAACAAAAGGGTATTATGTAATACAATATCCTCTGTTTAATAATTCTCACTTTGGTTCATAAAATGCAAAAAGAACACCGTTTAATGAACAGGAATTGAAAGGGTATGATGGATGCGTCCCTCACAGCATTTAAAATCTCTTCCACTTGATTAAAAATTCCTAGTTCCTCTTCGCTGAATTGTTTAGAGTTTTTGAGCAGCCTCTGCCCTGATTAAAACAAATTAGCATCAAAGATCCCCTGTTGAATGAGAAATCATTAATTGAGAAACATGCAATGCTCCTTAATTACCTCTAGAACAGTGAGAGAACAAATAATCTCAGGTTCCACAGGGGCTCACTGCTCTGCACTACGGGCTCATTGTACGGAGCTGCCGGAATAACACTCAAGTTGCCAAACACTACTGGGGACTAGAAATGCAAGCTTCAGTAACCACACTGTCAATTGTTTATCTGAAAGAAAAAATATATATCTAGGTAATTACTCACGGGAAGAAAGGAAAATGGCTCAGCTCATTATTTTGATGAGGGCTTGAAAATATGTTTTACATATGCCAATATGGATTGAGAAATTGTGTGAGCTGTGTGTTGTCATACAGATGTTAATGCTTCCTGTAGAACAGTTCATTTATGGAATTACCTGATAACGTTTCAGATGCTTAGGTACAGAGGAGTCACTGTAGCATTTCATGATGAAATGGAAGGGGCCTATGTCTTAGACCTCACAACAATCCTAAATGTGAATTCTGGTCATGACAGGGCCTCATGGTTGATTTGTTATTTTTATATAGACACAGGGTTAACCACGACTCCTACATGTCAGTGTGATATAATGCCTTCCTCCATTTTCAAAATCCTGATAACACTTAATAAGAGCCCTGGGAAGGTCACTGAGGAAACCACGTTGTTGTAGGTGTTAGGCCAATATGTTGCCCCCAAAACACATAGGTGGTACTATGGAATCTTCTGGTGACAACTGAGCTGAACTTCAACCCAGCTCATTCTGGTTCAACCTCCTGAGAATTTGCCTTTCCAAGCCCCGGATACACTGAATCAAATATTGTTTTTAAAATGTAGATTCTGTTGCTCAGCAGGGACTCAAGCTGGAATGAACTGTTCCCAAACTCCCAATGCTACCGATAAGCGTTGGTATACATACAACTCCCACACTCCCGCTTTGCGAGCTGCAATTGCAGTGGATCCCTCTATCTTCTCAGGGGACCTGCTGCAAGTGCAGAGTGCCCAGCCCCTCTCATTGCTTCCTGGCTGGATCCCACGAAATCAACTCGGGTTTGATAATTTGTTAGAACAATTCAAGGAACCCAGAGAAAGTACTGCTTTGTTACTGATGTTGGTTCCAACACATAGGGACGATATGTACAACAGAATCAAACACAGCTGAGTCCTGCGCTGTGTGCCTCATCCTTGCCACATTTGATCCCATCGTTGCAGCCACCTTGTCAATCTAGCTCACCGAGGATCATTCACTTTTATGCCGATGCTCTACTTTACAAAGCACGATAACCTTCTCCAGGGACTAATTCCTCCTGATAATCTGTCCAAAGGATATGAGACAAATTCTTGCGGCACACAGTTCAATGCCTTTGCATTGCCAATAAAACACATGTGCACATCTTTCTGGTATTTTCTGCTTTCAGCCTTGATCCATCTGACATCAGCAATGATAGCTCTCCTTCAATGACCTCTTCTGAAATTAGCTTGAATTCCTTGTAGTTCCCTGTCAATGTATTGATGGAACCATATTTTAATTATCTTCAGAGTAATTTTAATTGTATTTAATGTATTATTTCATACTTTTTACATCCTTTTAAAGTCACTTTCTTTAAAATGGAAACAAATATGGAGCTCTCTCAGTCAGTGGACCAGATAGCTGTCTTCCAAATTTCTTGGCATAGACAAGTGTGATAGGTTTATCGTGTCAAGTAGGCCAGTAGGAACATGTGGGTGAAGTTTAATCAAGTCACAGCTTGATAGGAGGAAATGAGATAAATGGATTTCTAAGACCCACCCTCTTCTCTCTTCCTCCCTGGTGATCAGGCCAACATGCCGCTACTTTAGCTAGTTCTTTGCCTCAAACATGTGCTGCACTACCTGTGGGCCAAGCCAACCCATGGATCATGTCACTAGAGCTTGAGGCTCCTTCAAATTATTATTATTAATTATTATTATTATTATTCTGCCAGTTCCTGGACTTTTGATTTTCCCCAATGCCTTCAGTGCAGCTTAGACATCTTTCCTCAGTATCATCAGGACTGATTCGGATGGAAACTTTTCAAATGGTCGCTCTTTGGGATGCAATGACTGTGTGTTCCTTCAATTTTCTTTTCATGCTTCCTGTGTTAATTTAATCAATATTTTGCTGATAGAATCACTTCACTATCGCAACTCAAGGTTTGACTTTTTGTTCAAGTCTTTAAAGTTGAGAAGGGCGGATCATGTTCTTTCTTTTGGGTTTTCTCTTCCCAAGCCTGTGCATGTTTCATTATCACACTTTACTTTGAAATCTTCTGTTCAGCTCGTTCACCTCTCCCAGCTAGCTGATCTGCACATTGATGTTTGGGCGGGACCATCTTCCCTTCTCTTCAATGGACAAGCAGCACCAATGAACTCAAGAGTTCTGAGTCTCATTGAGAAGCAGTATTCTCAGTAAGTAGAGGATCAAGTTGGCCACGATGTATTTGTGTTGCAAGTAATTCATTTTAGGCTGAAATCAAATCGTTTTTAGCTGAGCTGGTGTTTTTATTGGCATCCATCCAGCCAGCCTTCACTTTTAAGTGTCGCCGTATTTCAAACATGCTGATCTAAAGCAAAATGATTTTTTTTCTTTAAAAAAAGAGACTGCTGCCAACACACACCGTCACAAGGGAATGGAGATGTGCACGGCCTATTTTCTTTTCTTTATTTATTTTGCAAAGGGTTGATATAGCTATGAGCGTGCTAGTCTGCAGCTGGGGAAAATGAGCTGATGAGCTAATAAAAGGGTAGGGGAGATGTGTGATAATGGGATAGCAAATCTAATGTGATCTGTTAGTATTTGCTATGGAATTGCCATTTAAGAGTGAGGAAGGCAATATCTGAAATATGTATGCAAGAGTTTTAAAAACCTTGAGAAGCACAAGTTGGAATCACTTGGAAGTTCATACCACTGATTCTTAATGCAGGGTGCTTATTTGGGAACTCTGGGACATGCATGGAACTTTCTAGGGTGGTAGCCAGAAATAAACGCTTTCATGGCTGGTAGGTTACTGAACTTAACCTTACATATTTACTACTAAAAAGATATTTGAATAGGATTGCATTCCCATTTTAACACCACCACCCACCCACCCACCACCACACCTTGGTGAAGTGGAGGAGTGTTTTCACCCCAGTTTACTCAGAAATGGTTTTAGTAGAAGAGCCAGCATTTGAGTATATACTAAAACTTGACCAGGTGCCCACCATCATGCTTGGTAAAGTAGTGGGACGGAGAAAAGGAGGCAGGCCTTTGATGAGACGAATTGGCAGAGCGGCTGCGTTGGTGGGCTCATACATGAGAACCGTGGTGAGGATGGCACTGGACCGGGCCCTGTTTCATTCTGTTGCCGCGACTCAGAACAGCCTCAATGGCACCTAACAACATGGCCCCGCCCAAGATGTATTTTAAAATCATTTATAACACAAACGAGAAACTATTGGAGGGGCATGGGCATTGGAGAAACACCAGGAACAGTGACAAGAATGCTCGCTAATGCTATTTTCCTAAGTGGATTTTGTAGACCAGGATCTCACATCTGACTGAGCACAGATCTAGTAAAGAAGCTTATGCTTGAATAACTGTCTTGGCTGAGTGAAAAATCCACTTCTGCCCAAAAGAAAATGTGGCCTGGCGTTTCATGGTGGAATACAGCATTTATGCTTGACATTGTTATTCTTAAGTGGGGGGAATATGTCCTCAGGGTCGCAGTGCTCCCCAACAAAGTGGGGAAGCCCCTCAGATGGCAGGCCTGTCAGAAGAAGGGGTGTTGTTTACTCAAAATAATAGCATAGCTCAAAATCGTAACAGCTTCATATTTAGCAAGTGAAATAATGATCCTTGCTATTTTCATAGTAGGGCTGGAGAAAAATCGACATCTCCTGGGCTTATTCTGCTGTGGAGAGGTCAGGTGCTCTGATTTGGAACAAGCAGGGCAACACATTCAAACCTGGAGAAGGAGATGGGTCTTCATTTGGAGCTCTGGTCGGAGGGCAAAGAAGGCTTGTTCTGCTGTCACTTACAGGTGACTCTGAGGAAACCTTCAGGCTTGAGGAAATCAGGTGCGAGCTAAGATCTCTACCATCAAATAGCTGAGGAGGAGCGTGTGCAAGATTGGGGTGCCTAAGGCACTTGCTTCTGTTTTGTTGCAGGAGAAAGGAGCTCCAGGACTATCTGTCACTAGCTCTACCTGCTTCAGGTCTTTCACACCGTAGCTCCATACGAGAGCAACTGGCCTAAGTCAGGCAGGGTTGGATGGACCTACGTCCTAGTTCCTCTCCTGGTCTGACTCCTAGGAGATGGGGTGCAGGGCTGTCCTGGGAGGGGAAGCCCACCATTTCATCCCCTGGATGAAAGAAAGGACCAGCCTTAGGTTTAGAACTCTGGTGAAGAGGCAGAGGTCAGGCCAGAGACCTAGAACCCAAGAGGATTTATGGATGCCTGGTCTCAATGTGGGTGTTGGAGATGGAGAGATGTCTGGGTGCTCTTTAACCTGCCCCATCTCTAAAACACCTGGCTGAGACCCAGTAGAACCGCACCACCAACAGAGGGTCAAGTTGCAGACCTGGGGTTTGAGATTGAACTTGCCAGAGAACAGATTCTCAGAACACTCCTCAGCTATGGCACAGCTGCGCTGGTCTCAGAAAGCTGGCTTTTCTTGTTAGCCCGAATAATTTATGTAACCACAAAGCTCCTAGCCAAGGGCAGAGATCCAAGCTTCTCCGGCTCTTCCTGGTTTGGCTTTCTCTCTCAGGGACCCTGCCGTGTTCAGCTTGCCCATCGAAGAGAATGCAGGCAAGGCCAACAGGTGCTGGGTCAACAAAAAGAGTGGGAGATGTCTATAAAATGAGGAAACTCAATAACAAATTTTATAACCAAGTTGTAGAGAGGGGAAGAGTTTTACCTCAACTCTCAGAAACTTTTCCTGTATGGTCTTGGAAGGATTTTGTTTTGTTTTTCGAAAGCCGTGTTTGGCAGTGGTGGTTGGAATAGCCAATGATTAGTTCAGCGAGTCCAGTTCCCAAGACTAGAGCAGGCATCATCCAGTGTTGGCTTGGGGAAACAAGTCTGAACTTTCACACGATCTGTTTTGGCAATGCACACCTGCACGCACTCATCATACATGTGGTTCAAATGTTTAATTTAAAATGGTGACAGAAACATTCAATGGATGCTCTAATGCAGTGATTCTCAACCTGTGAGTCTTGACTCCTTTGAGGAAGTAGCAACGGAAATCATTTTATGGTTCGGGGGGTCACCACAGCATGGGGAACTGCATGAAAGGGTCGCAGCCTGAGGAAGGTTGAGAACCACTGCTCTGATGAAAGCTGGCATGGGAGGGAGCGTGCGGGGCTTCCTTCTATTGTGCTGGGGTCGCTATGGGCTGGAGCCGACTTGACGGCACCTAACAACCACAGTAATGAAGCTCTGCTGTCACACCCACCAGATGGCTTGTATTCCTGGGGAAGTGTGTTGGGATTGGGGGTGAAGGGAATAAAGTCATCGTGTAATGAAGTCCCTCTAAATGCAGTTAAAGGAGCTCTTTGGACCAGTGCACGCTTTCCCTAATCACCTGACCAGAAGGATCACCAAGGCTCTTGGAAGCATACTGAACCCCGGGGGCCATGCCAGTCCTTCCAAATTGGGATCTCTGAAGTCCAAGGTAGGAAACTTTGCTTTTTTAGTGCACGTTCCTGGGTGATTTCTGTGATCAAGTCAGTCCTACACATTACCGAATAAAATGACAAATGGGTTTTGGAGGTGTGTGTGTGTGTGTGTGTGTGTGTGTACAGAGTTAGTTTATTGCATCTGTTTTCATTTTTAAAATCCTTCATATCAGATGGTTTGCAACTCCTAGTTTCCTGCTCAATGTGTGTGGGGTGGGGGAGGTGTATTTTGTATGACAACAGCACGTAAGGACTGATGCTCCTCTTGCTTACATTTGTACAGGAAAAGTGACAGCTGATGTGCCCATCTGAATGTCAGCACGCACCATTTGAAAATCACTGCAAATGTTTATTTTCAGCACCTATTGACCCAAATCTTGGATTAGTCTTTTAGACGTCCCTGAATCCTAGAAATACAGGAATGGGAGAGAGATTCTTGAAATCATCCTTGGCCCAAACCTACTGACTTGTATCTCTAGTGCAAAGACTCAAAATCCACACTATCCAGTTGATTCTTACTCCCAGTGAGCCTACAGGACAGGACACAACTGCTCCTTGGGGTTTCCAAGACTTAAAATCTTTATGGGTGCAGACAGCCTCATCTTTCTCCCTCAGGGTGGTGGGTGAGTTTGAACTGCCGACCTTGTGACTAGTAACCTCAGTGCAGGGCACATTATGCCATCAGGGCTACCGAGCGCCAACGTGGATCAAACAATGAATAAGTGGACTTACGAAGCGTGGCTTAGGAGCTGCAGGATTGCTCCAGGGATGACTCCCGAGTTTAAAATCTTCTTCCTCTCCTCACACTTTCCAGTTTCCACCTTACTCTGCAAGGTGACTGCTGTTTCCTCCCTTTGCAGATGATAAGTCAGAAGCTCCAGAAGGTTTAAAATGTGCCCCAAAAGGCACATCCCAAAGCTGGGGCCAAAGTCCATTCTCCCACTTGCCCATCTGTCCACCAGCCTGCACTCAGAATGACCCAACGGCTTGGACAACAGCCATGGAGCCACCTGTGTCTGTGTTTTATTGTGAATGGCAGCCTGGATCAATTTCATGTTTAGCTAATTCCCATCCCAAGTTTTCCTTTTGGACAAAACACAGCAGCATTTGGTGCCTCTCTTCCTTCTGTACGTCAGGAGCATAAAATGCGTCATTTAAAGCAATTATGAAGATCTCGATCCACTTGAAATTTATTACACCGATTGATAAGCACGTGTCTTGGGGGAAAAATTCTCCATTGTCCAAAGTTTTGTTTTTAAAACTTTACTTCACACCTTTTTTTCCCACTCTTGGTAAAATAATAAATCCAAAAATTGACAGAATTTTTCAAAGTCATTGCAAACAGAAATGCTCAGATTTCTATTACAAGAAACTTCCCAGAGAATCAGCCCTTTAGTCATTTCTTGGATAATATTTGCATATGCTTGTGGTGGGTGATATGTTTATTTAAAAAATCATCCAAATTTAAAGTGTTTGTGATATGAAAAAAGAAAAGAAAAAAAAAAAACCAAACCCAAGACACAGATTCAAAGTGGTTATTTCTGAAGTCTTTACAATGCACTTCACCTGAAGGCAAAGCATTTTATTGCCAAGAAAAGCTTTGATAAGTTGAGAATAAATTGCATAATTAGCATAATTAGTCACAGAGTTAGCAATATTTGGCCCATGACTTTAACTTAACATTGTGAGATACCTTGTAATTCCCTAAAAAGATTTTTAAATTTCACGTTTCAAGAAACAATGGTAATCAGAGTGAATGAATCTTCAGAATTTTCAGAGAAATACGATTTGCTACGCCTCTAAAATATAGAAGAAAGTATAAATTTTGCACACAACTCCGTATGTCTTTGCATTTGCATTTTTGTGACATAACCTTTCTCTCATGCCGATTACAGAATGGAACAAATTGGGCAATGGTTTTATTTTTAAGGGATTATATTTTGGTCAAATCATTTTTCAATGAGAAAAGAAAATCAACATTTAAAGGGTCCAGAAAGAAGCTGATGAAATTACTTGATTGTTTTTAGGAGACTTTGATGAACTCAGCTCACTGTGTCTTTGACTGAGTGAGAAACTCTCACAGGAAGATAAAAATAACGAGCCTCATCCCCTTCCTCCTCAAATAAAACCTTACAGGCTACCGAGAGAATTACTCTACGAGACACTTATTTTTAACAGGTGGAAAAGAGCAAAACCATCATGCCAACATAAGGAATAGATACTATATTTCATAAATTCCTAATGATGAAAACAGCGACATAGTCATGGTTAGATACAACCCAGCAGTCTCATATCCGATGTAACTATATGTTGTACAGTCATTCTGGTTATATTTTGCATTCCATCTTCACCAACTTAAGCTGACTATGCATAAACGGCATTCTGAAATAAACACTTAATATCACAAGGGGGTCGTAGTCTGCTAGTGCCCCACGGTGGCATGCAAGATACTGTGCATCATCTGTAAACAGTAATGTGCCATTCAACTTCCCCACATCCCAGAGAAGCCGAGGAGGACGCAGCTAGTACTAACCGTCCAAGGTTTTTACATGGCTTTCATAGTGAACACACGCGATCGTATTCAAGAACTTTGGATATCTATTATGGCCCTCTCCATTTCTCCAGGGGCCACCTGGCAGTGAAGAAACTGGCATCTCACACATCCTACTGATTCATCCTCCTGGGCTTCAGCGGACCTCTGTGCATAGATGGGCATAAGCAATCGTGTGTCCCACGATGAACGCCGCGGCCCATCATTTCGCCTTTCCTGCCATACTTCAGATTTTTCAGTCATTTGGATACTATGAACGTGGGCAGCGAGGGCTCTGGAATTTCTGACCGTTCCCTCCGGACACTGGTGCGTGTTCATGTGGGAAGCACGAGCGGCCAGGGCGTGCACACCCCCACTTCCACTCCCCATGAAGTCGGGGGCAGGAAGGGCCTTGGAGCTCAGGCCACCGCCATGGAAGGTGTCGCCTCCAACCGGTGCCGTAGCCGTTGGGAAGGTAGATCGAATCCAGCAGCTGCATGAGGAAGACCAGCAGATGGCCTGTTCTTAGGAAGAGGCAGAGGGATCGTGCTGGTCGGACCCGGTGATCCCTGGGCCAGGATAAAACATTACGTTCCAAACGGGCACTGAAGCTGGCACACGGTCAGAAAATGATCTTAGTTTCTTGGGTCTCGGATATCGGACACTGTTTGGAAGGAGGGGAAAAATTGATTGCTGGACAGGCTTTTCCATGCTCTCTCAGCAACGATAATGAGTTAGGCGGTTGGCATGGATGGCAGGAATGGCCTCTCCACTCAGAATTCTAATAACCCCCCTGTGACATTGTACGTGCCCTCCATCCAAGTGGGCCTGATTTTTCATCTGCATTCCAGTTTGGTGGGAAATCGTCGTGTTCTCAGACTGTACATGGAGGTGATGCTGTCATGTTGCAAAACATTTAAATACATTGCCTACCCCTTACTCAATCAACAGCCTTCACAAGTACAGTGAGATAAGCGAGCATCTAAAGCCCTTGGTTCGTGTCCTGTCCTTACACAGGCGATTCAAGTTTGTTTCTGAGGCAAAAAACTGTACAATTCTCAATCATTCTCGAATTATAAAATGTCTTTCTTCAAAGTCTGGGGATATAAACGGTTTGTGTTCATACGAATTACATAGTTTTCATCTGCATTAAGAAACAATATACATCTTCTTATCCCACCCCACCTCCACCTCAGGAGTAGTTTGAAGGTATCAAGGATGAAGCCCAGATCATCATAAACACTGGCTCTGTCACCTGTCACCATCAACACTGCTACATTTTATAAAAGCCCGACTCGGGACATCCTTTGGCCACTTGGGTCACTGCCCATTTGGAGGGACCGGTCCTCGGGCCTGGCATCACACAGAGATCTGCCTCCATCACAAGCGAGGCCGCAGAACAGCTTTGATGGAAGCCACTGACAAAGTAGAACACTTCAGAGTCGGCAGGCCCATCTCTCTCGCTCAGACACAGGTTCCTTGACGGGTTGAGAGGTGGTGCTTTCGATTTCGAACTCCTGAAGTCTTGTCTTTACTATCTGAAGGCTTCTGCTGTGAAATGTCTATGAGAGCGCTGGCGATGGCGAGGCCTGGAGGAAAAGGGGAGAGGCTTTGTGAATATGCTTGGTTATAGATGCCTGGGAGGATGACATGAGCAGCTTAGCACTGTTTCCTACTACTTTCCATTCAGTTATTACATGTTGAGTTGTTTATTAGAAGTCATCAAGCACGATGCCTTTCAGCTAAAAGATTTCTTAACTTGGACATGAAAATGTTACAAATGAAGGACAAGGGTCTATAAAGGTAATTGAGTCTGACTTCGGACCATCAGATCCATCACCTTCTCTGTTGGCAATGACCTCAGACCTCAGGTTCTCTGTCTGAACCCACGGGAACTCTGGAGGGGCCATGCACTTTCAGTCTGCCTTTCCGTTTTGTTTTTATGTAATTAACCTAATCAAGAAAGGAACTTTAAGAGCCTTTGCTATATATTTTTAGAGACATTTCCTATAAATTGTATAGGAAATCTACCCCCAAATTATGTGTGTTCCGTATACCATCCCTTTTGCCCCTCTGCTGCCCCCCCCTCTCATCCGCACTCTGTATGAGGATGGTACATTTGCTCCAGTCAAAGAACTAACATGGACACATTGTTTTAAAGGAAGATTCATGATGTTATGTTAGAGTTGACTTTGTGTCACACAGCTCTGTTTTGACAAATGCATGATAGCACATCCTCACGCAGTCGTTCAAACCGGGTGCTCATTCCCCCTCTCCTCTGAGCCCCTCCTCTTTTTTTTTAACTACAGTTTTGTCATTTCCAACATGCTATTTAGCTAGAACTAGGTAGTATGCAGTCTTTTCTGTTCAGCCTCTGACACTTAGAAATATGAATTTAAGGTTTTTCTATGTCTATTCATGGCTTGTTAGCGTATTTCCTTTGATTGTTGAGTAGTATTGCATTGTATAGATTGTGCCGATTAGTTTATCTCCCTATTGAGGATTACCTTAGTTTCATCTGCATTTTGGCAATTATATGTAAGTATGCTATACACATCCACCTGAAGGGTTTTGTGTGGCTGTAAGGTTTCAACTCATTTGGGTAAATACCTAGGAACTCAGTTGCCGGCTTCTATGGCAAGTCTGTGTTTCACTGGGGAAGCCATTTCTTCCAGAGTGGCTGCACCACTTCACATTCCCACTTGTAATCAATGAGAATTCCTGTAGCTCCATATCCTCACCCACATTATTTTAGTTTGCAATTCCATAATGACATATGGTGTTGAGCGTCTTTTAATTTTTATTTTTTTTGTGTTGCGCATCTTTTCATAAGCTCACTTGCCATCTGTCACTTTGGTATCACATCACAACAGTTATTTTGTGGTTTGGCATCTCTATGGATTTTTGGCCCATTTTACAATTGGGTTGTTTTCTTACTGTTGAGTTCTAAGAGTTCATTGTGTATTTTAGACACCTGTCATGGTCAGATACATGCTTTGCAAATATTTCTCTCAGGCTGTGGATTTGTCTTTTAATTTTCCTAAGTTTTCTTTTAAAAAGAAGGAAGAAAGCACAGAGTTGTGTTATTTTGAAAGGTGTCTTGGTGGCACTGTGGGTTATGTATTGGGTTATGAGACTCAAGCTCAGCAGTTCAAACCCACTACCCATCCCAAGGGAGAAGGACGAGGGTACCTGCTCTTGTAAAGATTTACAGCTTCAGAAACACCAGAGAGCAGTGATCCTTCACTCACTGGGCCAGTAGGCATCTGGACTGACCTAATGGCAGTGGGTGTAGTTTGGATTGTTAAGTGGATATGGAAGAAAGGCAATTTCTGAAATTTAGCTGATGAATGTGTTACATTATAAGAATTGGGCTTTGCATGTTATCAGAAAATATCAGCTCCAAAAGTGGCCCTTGAGCCATTAAAGGTAACTTAAAAAAATGTTGTCTTATAGATTTGGTCCATTGCTTGACAGAAATATTTAATAAGACATTTGGGAATAGTTAAGATTGTCTTAAATTGTATAAACAGAGGCTTAACCACATACCCTGGTTTGTAATGGTGATCTGTTACACGTCAGGCCATTCCTCAATAAGATCAAAAGGGTCAAGTCACAACACTAAACCAAGAGGCTAGACTGCTGGCTTTCCTTAAGAAGAGGTTGCCAAAGGACTGTAGGTGTATTTCCTCTTTTCCAGGGTCTTGACGATTGAATCTGAATGGATCTTCACAGACATCTGCCCTCACACATTGCTTTAGAGCTAGGCTTCATTTTCCAATCTTTCTCTCCAATAAAAAATCATTGGCTGCTGTTATCTCCTTGGGTCAGTTGATGCTCAGTGAGCCTCAAATATATCCTGGTAAGAAAAGAACCTCAGAGACTTAAGAGCAGGGGTCCTCAAACTATGGCCGACGGGCCATATGTGGCCCACGGAGGACATTTAGCCAGCCTGCCGGGTGTTTTTGCCCTGTTTTGTTTTTTACTTCAAAATAAGATATGTCCAGTGTGCATAGGAATTTGTTAATAGTTTTTTTTTAACTATAGTCTGGCCCTCCAATGTATCTGAGGGACAATGAACTGGCCCCTTGTCTAAACTGGCCCCTTGTCTAACTGGCCCCTTGAGAACCCCTGCTTAAGAGCCAGAAGAAATGCCAAAGAAGGAAAATGGACACTTGAGGAAAAGACTACACTAGCCCAAAGCCTAGTGCAGAGCTGTGCAAATCAAGAGAGGGAAAAGCACTTGCTGCTGTAGGGGAACCTGGCTTTCTTACTTCTTTAATTGATGGAGCAAGACCTATTATTTAAAAAGCCTTGGGTCACATTAATGCCCAATTCAAGTCAAGTTCCAGGAGACCTTAAGTTTCCACAGATACCCTGGCCTGCTGCGGTCACAGTTTGCCATTTCATGGCCCTGATGGACTCAGAGACAGCCAATGATGACAAACCCACTAATGTGAACATAACAGCATCCAAACATGACATCATTCGGTTCATGAAACTCCTGCATGGGTTAGTCCAAAGGAACTCTGGAAAAAGGATACTTTTCTATTGACATGTGGTTACAAATGTGGCTTCCCCTCACAGAGCAGAGAGTGCCAGAAGAAGAGCCAACCATTTGAGTTGCCAAAACAAGACGTTTCATGCTAATCCAGCCCCGTCACTGTATCTTTGTGTTTCAGGGTATATTGAGTCCAAAGCCTAAGGAAGTCTCCCAACGTGTCCTGGGTTTCTTAATGACCCTTCAGCTTGAAAACACATTCAGTTGAACGTAATAGATCATGAACCATATATCAGCTCTTCATTTACAAATAAAATTGCAAGCCCAGCTTGTTTTTAATTTGCGTGATTTCTCCTGGCTGCTTATGGTGAAATGTGAGAGCAAAGAGCGGGAACTTCCAATCAAACTGTGACAAATGAACACAGTGTTTTGGAAACAGTGAATAAAGTAGATAGAGATGCATGTCCTAGAATTTACACTAAGGCCATGACTCCACACTGCTGTGTTAAAGAGATTAAGCTGGGGACTGATGGGGCTAACCAGCCGCCACAGCAGAGATTTAGGAAGAGAGATTGCAAAGCATGGGAAGATCTCCCAAGAATAGGAACTCACAGAGGAAAGGCAGGAAAGGTGCCATCCTCCACAGCCAATCAAGAAAGAGAGCCTTCCCTTAGAGACAGCCCCCTCTTTCTACCCCTGCCCCCCCAACCCCGCCACGGAATTTGAACTTCTAATTTTTAAATGGCAAGAAAATAAATCTCTCTTGGTTAAAATCTCTTGGTTAAAATAAATCTCTCTTGGTGGTATTGCTCAAGGCAGATACCTATAAACATTTCAAATGAACTGTCTTTTCAGATTCTGCGGAGACCTCGCCTTTCTTCAGCTTCCATCGCTGTGTCCCCCGTGGACTTTCACAGGGGCCCGCTTGCCCTAGGCCTTCCCTTCTTGATGGGCCACAGGATGTTCCGCCCACATTGAAGGGTAGGTTCTTCACTGAATCACACGGCGTGCGGTCCATGAGTTATTCTTCTTTATACAAGTTGTCATATAATCAAGAGTAGCACCATGAGCATCATAATTGCCTTTGTGTATACTTCAAGGGTCAAGTTGTTAAGGGGAAATTTTGTGTCATTATTTGGCTTTTCTTCTTATCTTACGATTTGGAGAACTTTTAAAACATACCACACGAGGAACAAAAGAAAAATAACTCTGACCCTTTTCAACCTACCAGAGACCTTGGACACACAGTGAGCAAAGGAGACAAGATCCTGAACTTTCTGAATTGTACGTTGGGGTGGGAGGCGAGGGTTGTGCCAGGAGAGGGGGAGAGTCACTAAAAAAACTAATTTTCATTGCCCTCCAGCATATTTTTTACAGGATCCAATTTTCCAAATTGATGAAAAGTCAAGTCAAACCCAAACTCCCCCACAAAAGAACCATCAATTGAGTCTCATAATCACCCTCTAGGAGAGACCAGAACTGCCCCCTTTGGGTTTCTGAGGCTGTGAATCTTCAGTGAAGCAGAAAGCCTCATCATTCTCACAAGGAGCAATTGGTAGATTCAAACTGCTGAACTTGCTGCACGATGACACCAAGGCTCCTCTCAAGCCAGTAGCTCTTTAGAAAGACAGTCACCATCCCACCCCTATGTATATACATATATGAAAACAAACATGTACACACCAACAGTAAAGAGGTAAAAGATAGCCTGAAATGTAATCTGGATTAAAAAAAAACGAACAAACAAAACCCTCAATAAAATACAAGCACCCAGAAATGAGAAACCCCTCCACTGCCCTTTGAAGCAATGGCCTTTTAATGGCGGTGTCCCTGGGAACTTCTTCCGGGTGAAGGTTGATGACCATGGGTTCCCATCACCCAAGGAGGAAGTGCTTCCTTCCGGCAGAAGCGAGGCTGTGGCCCACGTGGCATGCTGGGAGAGTCTCATTAAAGTCAGATCACTCGAGAAGATAATTTTTCAGCATGTCACACCCATCATCGGAAGAAATCTACTTATTGTGTTCTCGAGGCCCGGCGTCGTTCCTTGTTATCAAAGCAATACCATTAACTGCGGGAACAAGTCATGATTTCAGACGGGCGGTCTAAAGGGACCTCATTTACCATGTCAAGATGGTGTACTGCAGCAAACATGCCGGCAGACTCAATAGAAATACGGAGGCTACAATAAACTGTACCTTTTTGCACGTTCAGTTCTTAAAGATCAGACAAGCTGGCATTTAGCTTATTTAGACGTGCACTAGACACCCAGGTGAAAGAACGGGCGTCTTCTGTCTTGACTCCCATTTCCCATGGCCTCTTGGTGTTTGCAAATGGTGTCTGTTGATGACACACGTGTGGAGGAAATGGATTCCCGCGGAATTTCCTTCACACCACGTTTCAGTCACCCCTGGTGGGGATGTCAAGGGCTACCACAGATATCAGACCTTTCCCCGTACCCTTAGAAAACTTCAATCTTTTCTTCCGAAAATGGAAGAACTTTGTTCCTCCTGAAACATTTGTAAACAAGCCTGCAAGAGAAAGCAATGGAAGCTAACAGCGAAGTGTTTTAATAGTGAGCCTCCATTTTCAAACCACTTAATTTTCAACAAAACCACCGACCAAGGGGAAACATCAGGAATTTTGTTATCTTTAGTAAAACACTCATTTTCCCTAATGGAAGTGAAACGGTCTGAGTACATTCCAGCAATAACCATCTCAACATAAAGTGACTGGTGTGGGTGTGTGCGTGTTTTTGTTGTTTTGTTGATTGTGGGAATTAAAAAAAACAATTATGCAGAACAATTAATGAGTAGTCAGAAAATACTGCACATGAAATGAAACTGCCCCCCCCAAAGAAAACTCCCACTTACATCCAAACAGAGCCCTTCTATTTGAACAGACATCATTCATTTCAAAGTGCTCTCCTCCTAAGTCAGCGTCAATGCAAGCATCACCATATATTTTAATTTTCCAGGGGTGGGGGAGGGGAAGCTTCATTAGGCACGAAAGGTTAATTGCAGGTTTAAGGGGAGTTCAGGGAACAGGGCAGGGTCTGTGGGGAATTGCACAGTTGGCTTCTGGAAGGCTGACCGAGAGCTATAAACTGTTTGCCCTGCTGAAGTGTTTTACAACCTCATTTACTATCTGTCTTCTTTTACGGCTTGTATTTGTAGTTCTTCTAAACCTTTAATGGCTACAGTTTTATTTCACTGTAATCAGATTTAAATGGAAATACCGTGCTGGGATGTTTAAATGTTTTCCCTCTGATTGTATAGAACTACAGACTACTGATCAGAGCCTTGGCTATCCTTCACGTGATTAAGAAAGTGACTTTGGGAAACTTTGATGTTCCAGAGGCTTCAGCTATTGAGCAAAATCAATTTAGCATTCCATGTGGCCACGGTGCCAATACCCAACTCAGGAGGGATGCATCCTTAGAAACTATGCGCTTCCATTTTCATTTATCTGTTGGAAGACCAGAAAGTGAAGTCATTATTAGGCAAAATTCCAAAGGTTACATTGTCGAGCAAAAATGGAAATATTTCAAGGACTGAAGACACTGGGATGACAAATGGACTCGTCAGATCTGCCTGAGAGTATAAAGTCATGTTGTCTCTCAGCGACTAAACACCAAGGGCAGCCACGCTGCCAGCGTTTAAACACAAATAATCATTGTATTCTGGTTATGAAATTGTGTCTGGCCTATTAGAAGAGACGGTACAAGTTATTTAAAAGGAAATCCTCATTGCCCATTACACTCTCCTGGTCACTGCTGAGCCTCCCTCTCAATTAGAGATGAATTGCTCTCATGGGTTGAAATATGTCAAGTTAGTCAAGAATATCTCTCCCTTAAATCATTGTTTAATGCCAATCATGGTTTCTAGCAGGTTCGACCTCTTCAAGATCCCATCAGTTCTAACTTTCAGTCCTCAACCACACTCACTGCCCTTGAGTCAATGCCACCTCCTAGCGACCCTACAGTACAAACAATGGACAGCTGCTGTCCCTGTGGGTTCCTGAAACTTACTCTTCATGGAGTAGAAAGCCTTGTCTTTCTCCCGAGGAATGGCTGGTGGTTCTGAACTACCTGACATTGCAGTTAGCAGCCCAGAGCATCATCACTATGTCAAAAAGTCTCAGACAGACTAGAAATTCTACTTCTTAAGAGTCACCAACATGTCTAACAAGCAACCTTGCACCAGCCTTTCCATGCTGATAAGCAATTGGGAACTCAGAGGAGAACTTCCTTTGCCTAAATCAAGTGGGGAAACATTTCTGATTATTTTTCTCCTCCAATTTTTTTAAAAAAAAGATTGATACCTGATTCCTTCTTTTAAGCCCCAATCATCCTTAATTTAAGTGCTACTTCTCTTTGAACAAATCGAGCTGTGATAGTATTGAAATAATGACACTGTTTCATCTTCCATCAGACAGATGTGCTGTAATTGAGCATCCTAGTGTTAAACACCATTGATTCTTTTAGAATTAAATGAGGTTAGAATGAAAAGTATTTTGTGAACTGTAAAATATAACATAAACGGAGGTATTAATTTCAATAATAAAACAGTAAATTTCTATTCAAGAAGCAATCAAAATGAAAATGTCTAGAACATGCCAAATTCCTAAGATACACAAAAAATAAAAACAAAACAACAATGCCACCACCAATCAAACAAAGATTTGAAGATCAAGTTACTTTGTTCAATAATTGTTTCTGAAGTGTCTTTTATACATTGACCGAGTGATTGTGAGGATTACCTAAGTGAAAATCTGTCATGGGTTTGAAGAAGTGTCTAGCAAAACAGAAACCAGTTAGAAATCAAAGTAGTTCAGATTATCTTGGTAAGTAAAAACGATCATCACAAGATAGACACATCTCCTAGAGCAAGCAGATAAAACAATACGTGACCATTTATGAAGCTTACTGTATGCTAGGCTACTAGATGAAAATCAGGGTGAGCCTCGGTGGTGTAGTGCTTATGCATTGGCCTGTACTTTGAAACTACCAGCTCACTTTTCGGGAGCAAGAGGAGGCTATTTACTCCCATAAACAGTTACAGTTAGAATAGAGCTGTCACATAGAGTTCTCTTTATTTTTATAAAAAGTTTTATGGACATACTGGGAGAAAGACACAGCTTTCTACTCCAGTAAAGACTTACAGTCTCAGAAACCCACAGGGACAGTTCTACTCTGTTCTACAGGGTCACTATGAGTTAGAATTGATCCAATGACAGCGAGGTTGATTTTTTTAATTGATGTATAATTCACCCACCATACATATCATTGGTTTAAATATATTAAAATATTTGTGTAATTAACATCACAATCAATTTTGGAACATTTTCTTCATTCTTCTGCATATTTTTTATTAGCTTTCCATTCCCCATCACAGTCCCCTACCATATCCCTGAGGAACTATCCATCTAAGCTGTCTCTATGGATAAAACTATCCTGGATTTCATATCAAGAAAATTATCCCACAAAAATGCAACAAAATAAAACACAGAGAAACCTCCATCCAAAAGAAAGTGGAAGCTACCAGAAACCAGAACAAATGAAAAATGAGGCAAAAGGGAACACATGATGGATAATATGTGGGATTATAAGCTAACTATATGTGCAGTAAATCTTAACTCAATCCGTAGGGTTTTCAATAGCAGATTTTGGGGAGTTGATCACCAGGATATTCTTCTTTAGATGGCCTTGAACCTACAACTTTTCAATCAGCAGACAAATAGGTTAGTCATTTGCACCACTCATATACTTTCCAATATAGGAATAAAAACAACCCACTGCTCTCTAGCTGATTCCAATCCCTAGGGACTGTCTGGATTCAGTAGAACTCCTCTTCCAGGGTTTGGAGGCTGTAAATCTTCAGGAGAGCTGATAGCCCCATCTTTTCTCCAAGGAGTGGCTGGTGGTTTAGAACTTCCAACCTTTCATGGAGCTCTCCAACACTTGACCTACTCACTGTTCATCCAGGGCTCCTTCCCTAATACAGGAGGGGAAAGGAAATCCTGGGTAGACAGCGATGAGCCCATCCTAATAGAAAGAACAGAATTAGAAGAGGAGGCTGTGAAGAGGGCTGCTATGGCGTGAGGCACCCCATGAGAAGAAAGGACCGAGGCTGTCCACTGACTCTGGAAGACAAGTCGTTAGTGGCTACTTATCATCTGTGGGCCTTGTTTCCCTTTGTAGCATATAACTCACAAATCCCATGGCTACAGAGGACCAGCTGAGTTTGTGGTTTCCAGGCTTCTCTTGATTTGAAATTCAG
This sequence comes from Tenrec ecaudatus, assembly GCF_050624435.1. Taxonomy (NCBI): domain Eukaryota; kingdom Metazoa; phylum Chordata; class Mammalia; order Afrosoricida; family Tenrecidae; genus Tenrec; species Tenrec ecaudatus. Next base: position 99,505,470 of record NC_134545.1, on the reverse strand, counting down.
AATGTCTTCTGAGATTTCTCTTGGAAGGAAGTTGGATAACGTGTCCGCTGAGGACACTGCCTATAGCTGCTGACTTCTGCTCTCACGTATGTAGCGTGATCAGCTATAAGCTTCCCTGAGCAGGTGGGAGTGATCTGGTTGAAGGGCTAGGTATTTGTATTTGATCTTGCTAGGGGACAGACACACTTCTAGCAGGGGGAAATCACATTGGCCACACTGGTAATGTTCAGCATGACTTGTCTTTATGATTGGGTGTGACTTCTATAGTGTCAAGGACACTTACCATGTCATCAGTCAAGAAACTGGTCCTGAGGCTCACATCTGAGCAACCAAGAGCTGGGGGCTGCTGCAGAGCTGGCTGCACTGTAATCCCTGGCGTGGGCATCTCTGTACAACGTGACTATGTTTTTTGAAATTTAGTTTTGTCCTTGTTCGTGGCATGATACAGTTTTGTCTTTGTGACTCTGCCTGACCCTTAAACGTTGTCGCTGTCGACCAGGTACGAGCCAGTTGATTTTTGATATATGGGCACTCTATGTAACAAAGCAGAACTGCCTCATAGTGTATTCTAGGCTGGTGGGCTGGTAACCACTGCTAACCACAAGGTTAGCAGTTCAAAACCACCAGATGCTCTGTGAGAGAAGGAACTCCCATAAAGAGTTACAGCCTCAAAAACCCACAGGGGCAGTTTCTGCCCTGTCCTAGAGGGTCGCTTGGAGTCAGAATCAACTTGATGAATATGAGTTTTGAGTAATATTTGCAGACATAGATGGCTATGTCCGTCTCTGCCGGGTGGGTTCACACTGCCAACCTCTTGGTTAACGGCACAGGGTTTAACCAAGGTGTCACCAGCGCTCCTCAGCTTGAAAGTGGGGACTTTTATCTCTGTTCACTTTTATAGTCCACTGCTCAGTCTAAGGTACGTGGTCAATAAGCATCAGCTGCAGGGCAATGAGGGATCGTGGTGCGGAGTTGTGTCCCTATGAGGAAGTGAGGTCTGATTAGAAATCTCTGTTTTGTTTTCACGCTGAAGGTAGCTGGAAAGGTGAGCTGGTCGTTTACGTTTCTCAAGGAAACACCTTCCTGCTTAGTTTCAAGGAAAGCGCAGGGCGGGGGGTGAGGGAACACCAGAGTGCCAGCATCACGGCTGTCATTCATCTATGACCCAAGAAGGGGACCCAGAGGAGCTCAGCCTGAATGGTGACACTCAAAGGTGTTAGCACCCCTTCCAAAGGGCGGGCGTGCTGACCCCAGAGAGCGAGAGCTGCCCTGGTGAGCATGGAATGTAGTAAGATGGTTCACACTGCCTCTCAGAAAGGCTTGCACATCTGGGGCTCTGTGTCCAACACGAATGAAAAAGGGGCACCAATGCCCAGGACTGCTTGGCATCAAAGCACCAAATGAGTCAATTCTCCCACATCAATAGTTTTGGAGAGGTTTTCAGTATTTTAAGCCAACTTTGCAAGTTCTACTGCCAGCGTTCCCTCTCATCACCCCAGTTCCCTAAGGGACGAGAAGGAACTAGTTCCCCAAGAGGTGAGTGTGGGGAATCAGCTCTGTTTTGATTTCTCTTTGCATACCTGTGCAAAGTTAGAACCAGGCCAAATTATTGTTCTTAAAAAACAAAACAAAAACACTTTACCCAGAAATCTGATGATATTTCCAACTCTAGGAGAGGCAGTGCTGGTGGTACTCAGTAGCCTTGCTTTTCTATGACATTTTTACCATAAGGCATGGGGCAGATATGAAGCTGTATCTCTGAGTATTAGCACTTTGAGTATTGGACGACAAGATACACATTAAAAGATTGAATTTTGGTCTTTTTCATGGTGACATTTCTACTCACCTAATCTTATAGCAGTTAATGCTTTTCTAAAAAAAATTCAACATCAAAAGAAATTTTTAAATAATACAACTATTTCTGAAAAGCAAAACTATTATTTTAACTAATTCCCATGATAAAATGAATCTTCCTCAGCTGCATAAAACTCTGAGATCCTGGCCAAAAAAGGGGAGAAAAGAACCTTGGTGGAATTATGAAAATCCTCACTTTTAGCCATGTAGATAAAATGGAAAAGAAAAATGCTACACCGAATCATGATTTTCCATTAGTATTATTATAAATTGCTTAGACCTTGCCAAAAGTCGTTACAGATAACTTTATGGCCAAAGGCATTTTTACAGAAAAAGCTGTGTCTGTAGCCAAATTGATCCTTGATAAATCTCCTTTGTTGAAGGAAAAAGGCAGCGGAGTTGGGCAGGGTATTTCTCACAAAAAAGCTTCAAAACCAGCCCTCTGATGTCTGCTAAGTGATCCAGGGCTCCGGTTAGTACACATTCTTTCCAGTAATACAAAACAGGGACTTTTTGGAAGTAGTTTGTGTAAATGACCTCTGTTAATCTCACAGAGGCTGGTGTAAAAGAGACGACCGTTCTCTGAAGCCATTTGGAGAATCTGACGGAACACATCCCATAAATGCTGACCCTTTTCAGTGGGGGGGAAAGTGTCATTTGGGCCCGCTCTGCCTTTGGGAGCAATCGAAGTGGGCTCTGAGTGATTCTCAATTGACAAGTGTCACAGAGTGTCAGCACTAGTGGGGACCTTTCAAACTCCGCGGGGACGTAAATCATAGGGGGAAGGCACTTCAGAGTGATCTGGAACTTTCTGATGTTATATCCTGGGGGGTAAACATGGCCCTGCATCCACTGCGAGGCATCTCCAGACACAAAAGAATTCTCGGGCACTACTTCCACAGACCCTGCCTACCTTTTCCTGAGAGACCCTTCAATTTCCTGAGAGACCCTTCAAGGATACTTGTAGAAGGGACACCTTGGGAACAGCAGGAGGTCCCTTATCTGGGTGGCGATTTTTTTTTATTTAAAAAATGGGCAGAATTAGAAATCCTATTAGCACATGTCATTGCAGAGTCCCCAATGCTCGAGAGAGACTCCAAACATGATTTGTGGCGAGTGATGGAAGACTGTGTCCTGTTTATGAGACACACTCACTTTGGATGTTATCTATCTACTTTCAGTAAGTGCCTGTGTTGGCAGGAAGATGGAAAAAAAACCCCAAACACTTGCTTTCGGGTCGATAAAGGAAATCACTTATGATCACTGATTGATAAGAACAGGATCTGGAAGCAGGGGCTCCGGCCTGCCTTCTGTGAAGGTTTTCCTTTGAGTCCTCGCTAAGGTCTGGGAAAGGGACCGGCGCACCACGCGGTGGCCGCTGACTTTCAGCGAACTGTTGACAAGTTGGCATAATTAGAGGAAACCTTTTCTTTCTTGCTTTTAGTAAGGAAGACAAGGATGCTTTGTAGGCATCAAATTTCAGCCACTGGAATAAACAGCAAAAGTATGGCGCTACAAAATTCAAAAGAGTCTCTCTGGATATTTATCTTTAAAAGTGTGTGTATGTGTGCACCTTTCATAGCTAGCGTCATGTTTCATTTTGTATTCTTTCAATCCACACGTTCATTTGACTTGCTCTAAACAAAGTAAAAGTGAATCTCACAAGAACAAATTATAATTGGCTTATTCCACATTGCCTAGTACCCTGAATCTTTTTCTTTATTTTTTGGTAATTTTATTTTTTAAGCATTTTAATAAGTGGGGACCAGGATAAGAATCAGCATGAAAGCAAGCCCCGGTGCATAACTGCATGTCTTTATTTCATTTTCTGGATTTGAAACCAGCCAACCAGTTTGTCTTTATTTCTTTGGTCAAGCACTAATGGAAAGAAAGGGTTAGAAAAGTAAAAAATATGGCTTCTGTGCCAGTGAGCCACCATGCTCAAGCAGCGGTTCTCAACCGGGGGGTTGTGAACTCTTTGGGAGCAGAACGACCCTTTCACAGGCGTTGCCTGATTCATAACAGTAACAGAACGACAATGATGAAGTAACAATGAACATAATTTTATGGTAGGGGGTCACCACAGCATGAGGAACTGCATTAAAGGGCTGCGGCATTGGGGAGGTTGAGAACCCCTGGGCTAAAGGCTCCCTGTTGGATCTGAATAACTGGAATAATCTAGTAGGATGAAAAGTGCACAAAAATTATCGCGTTCTTGCGGCTCCTTCTGCTTATGCTTAGATGCCTACCATCCATCAGCATTACTCTCGCTTGAAGATTAGGAATACTTTTTGAAAGAGCTATAATCAAGTTAATTGTATGTTTCTTATTATCTTCATAATAAAAAAATGTTAGGTGAGCTGCCTGAGGCAAAATATGGACATCTTTGTATAGAACTACTTGTATGACCAGAACTGACTCAGGTACATATTTCAGTTAAACCAACTATATGCAAACCTTCATTCTGATTTAAATATCAACAGGTGATTTAATTGTCTGTGGACAAATTGTCTGGTTGTTTGAACTGTTTGGACCGGGATCTAGTTATCCAGGGTCCATCATGGAATGCCCAGGCCATACTTTGAACGAAGTTCTGGATCCACTCCCAGCCCCACCAAAGAAGTGTTGCACTCCAATTCTGAGCATGACCTTCCCTTAGATGCGTCATTAAACATGGAAGAAGAAAGTCATAGACGGGGGGAATTCTAATGAGTTGCTAGAATGGCTGTGGGATTTTTTTAATGGAAAAGTTCTATTTAGAAGGAGAAAATGAGACATGCAAGTCACATATAAAATTAAACGTTAAGGATAATGGGCATTAAAATGTGAACTGGACAGAGCTGATCATATCCATGGAGAACTTGATGAGTAGCAGATCGAGTGCTCACAGATGAGAGACTCGGGTTGTCAGGCACTCGGAATACACCTGCAGAAGAGCTGCCTCCTCAAGGCAGAGTCTACCGTATTGATCTGGGGGGTGAAGAAGAGCCGTGGGGACCCTCACTTACTTAGAGGGAATGGCTCAAAAGGAGAAGAAATAGCTGCAAACATCCGACAATCATCAGAAGGTGGAAGGAGCAAAGTATGGATCGAGGGAAATCGAAAGTCTTCAAACATGCAATGGAACATCTGAGGATAGAGCTCCTAGCTAAAATGGGCAGGGCTTGATGGTGTGGAAAGGCCAGTCAAACGGTTCACGATGCTGAGGATGCCAAATCCGACAGTAACAGTGTTGTGTTCATTGTCAGCAAGAGTGCTCTGAGTGGAAGAATAATGTTTGTGCCCTTCTAAGGAAGACTAGTTACTACAACGATTGCTCAAATGTGTGCACCAGCCAACAAAGCAAATGAAGACTGGACATAATGCACAGCTATAACCATTCCAAAGAGATGGCCCGGCAGAAAATGAAGACATTATTGATCAATATTAATAAGGTCAAGCGAAAGCAAAAACTTGCTGAAGATCATTTAAAAATGGTTGCAGCTGTCTATCAATAGGGGGATTCCATCCATTCAAGCTGGGTACCGAAGAGGCCATGGCAGGAGGAGCATCAGGGCTGATGTCAGATGGGTCTTAGATGAAAGTAGAGTATATCCGAAAGGTTTGGGAATCATTGACCATGAAAAGACATTATTAGACTGTGTGGGTCATAATAAATATGAATACAATTGTGAAGAATGGGAATTCCTGGGCACTTACTTGTGCTCATGTGGCATCTGTACACAGATCAAAAGGTAGCCATTCAAAGAGAACAATGCAATACTGCATGGTTTAAAGCCAAGAGAGCTGTGGGTCAAGGTTATATCCGTTCTTCATATTCATTCAATCTGAGAAGCTGAAATATAGGGAGAAGCAGGCAGCATCAGAATTAGAGGAAAGCTCATCAATAGCCTGTGATGGGAGATGACACACTCTTGCTTGCTGAATGCTAACAAGACATGAAGTACTTACTGCTGAAGACAAAATTTTCAGTATTGATTGCAGCACAATGTAAAAAAATCTCAAACAAATTCACTGCCATCGATTCAATATTCACTTATCCCGACCCTACAAGACAGGGTCAAATTGCCCCTATGGGTTTCTGAGATTGTCACTCTTTACTGGAGTATAAAGCCTCTTCTTTCTTCCATGGAGCGATTGGTAGTTTAGAACTGCTTACTTTGCAGTTAGCAGCCCAATGTATAATCATTAGGCTGCCCATAAAATCCTCACAAGTGGGCAAGTAGACAACTTCACAATAAAGGGAGAAAAGATTGAAGTTGACAAAGGTTTCAATGGACTTGGATCCACAGTCCATGCTCATGAAATCTGCAGTCAGTGAATCAAAATCATGGTGCATTGGGCACATCTGCAGCAGAAGATCCGTGCCAAGTGCTAAAAAGCAAAGACATCACGGTGAGGACCACATTGCATCTCCCCCCAAGGCCCCCGAAGTGTCAGTCGTGTCTCATAAGCACGTGGAAGCAGGGCAATGGATAAGAAAGGCTGAAGAGAAGAATGGACACATTTGAATTATGGTCAGAAATGACACATTTGAATTATGGTGGTGGCAAAGAATCTCGGAAGGACCATGCCAAAAGAACAAAGAAATCTGACTTGGAGGAAGGAGAGCCAATGAGGCCCTTTAGAAGCAAGAGGGGCAAGACTTTTACACACATGCTTTGGACACGTTATCGTAAGATGGCAGTCCTTTGAAAAGGACATTAGGCTTCGTAAAGTAGAGGGTCAGCAAAACAAAAGAAGATCCTCAATGAGATGGATTGACACAGAGGCTGAAACACCCACTCAAGCAGAACCACCATTGTGAAAGTGACACAGACCCAGGAAGTATTTGTTCTGTTCTACATAATGCTGCAGTCTCCACGGAGGCACCGAATAACCACAAATAGTCAATTTGGAAGAGCCATCTAATTCTTCTCCTCTCAGGGTTTTGGATACTGATGTTCACATGCTCCATTTGTCTACTGAATGAATTGTTTCTGTAAGTCTTAGATCTCCTCTTCTCTAGACAAGGAAAGACCAGCAGTCGCAGCTTCCAAGGCAGTTTGTGGGCTTTAAAGACCCCAGTTGATACTCACCAAAGTAGGAGGTAGACTTCATGGACTATGTTATGACATTGAACCTTCCTGCCCCCCAAGACTGTGGCTCTGAGTCCACAGACCCAACAACTCATTCCCCAAGGTGCTTGGTTATGCCCAAGAAGTTACTGTAACTTAGCTTGCTATGTGCACCACCACATTCATGAAGATCGTTGAGCAAATTTTAATAAGTATGAGCAACTATTCTGTCATACATGTACACGCATACATATATTGATTCAAATATAAGCAAATACATACCTACACCTGCTCAGCCAGTGTGTCTCTCCACACATTTAGTCAGAGATCATCATGGTGGCGTACATACAGTGTTTACCTCGTTGTATTTAACTTGCACACTTCGTGTGTCCTCCTTTATGTCTATCATTCTTTGCTAAATTTTCTCTTATTGTATACCACCCTCCCCTTTACCCAAGGTCTTGAAAGTCACTTGAATGCGTCTTTATTTGAAAGTTCTGTGACTATACTCTTCTGTCTTTTCACTTCAGAGAAAATGACCAGTGCTTCAGTATGCAATAAATTAAGCCACATTCTATGCAAAGATTTTAGGAACGATACAGTCAACTTCCAAAGGTGCTACTTCTACAGGTTATCTACTCTTTCTCAAACACTGACATTGAATTCATATTTGAAAACTAAGGTGATCTGGTGAGAGAATACAGACATTCAAAAATATATACAAAACCAATTTGTCCAGCATTCCACTTGTGACATATTAATGCACGTTTTGCTCTAGGATTATTCAAAATTCACTTTGAGATAAAAGTTCAAATTAATTAACCCCTAATGTAGACTCATCATTGCTGATATTTTGAAGGAAGATGCTAAGGTTGCCAAGGTAAGAACTAAAATGTGCATGAAAAAATATTTCACATGCTCATCAGCAAAACATGTAGTGCTCATTCAGAAGTTCATTTTCTCTTAACAAAAAGCTGGACATGGACCATAGCTAAAGGCAGGATCAGCTAATTGGACCCTCTGACTCACTCCACCTAACGTTGTCTGCACACTTGGCATTTCTCTTAGGTACAGGAGCCTGCAAGATTTTGGACACATTTCAATTTTAATTTCATGGTTTTATTGATTTTTAGGGCTTTTTAGTATGACATAAAAATAAGAGAGAATGTGTCAGAAGATTTATGCTTTCGATTTCTCATTCTCCATTGAAATCAGCCTTAGAATTAAGTGGGCCCTAACTCAGTCTACTATTTTTTTGAATTTAGTCAATGTTGCAAAATTTAATCACAGAGTCAAGTGTAGTTATTATCCAAAACTTCGCAAATCCCAGTAAGGAATGAGCATAATTAACCTTTGCAGATAGAATTTCTGCTCTTTAAAAGTCTGAGCATAAATGAATGCCAGTAGTTTAAGGAGCCCTGGTGGCGCTGTGAGTTAGGCATTGAGCTGCTCACTGCAAGATCGGCAGTTCAAGCTTACTGGCCACTCTGTGGGAGAAAGACGAGGCTGTCTTCTCCCGTGAAGAGTTACAGTCCCAGAACTCTAGGGACTGCTCTCTGCTCTTCCGTAGGGACACAGTAGGTGGGAATTAACTTGATGGCAGTGGGTAGTGGGTGAAAGTTTATGTTTATGGCTAAGTAGTCAATATTAAAAAGTTGAAACCATGGTGACATGAGTGAAAACCAAGTACAAACATAAAAGCTGAAGGAATACTCATTTTTAAATCTTCTCATGGTCTTCAGGAGCATATTCTACAAAGTGGAGTTTGCAGACAATTATGCCAACACAGAAGGATGTTCGTGGTTTGTGGAATATTTTTTCTCCTTACAGTCTTCTTGAAATGACTAGTAATAATCTTAAAACTATGGGAGAACCACTGGGCATGTCTCTACAGTCTTAAAATATTATCCTAATTCAGAAGCTTACCTGCACACACACACACACACACACACACACACACACACACACACAGTAGCCAATTAAGTCTTACAAACCAGTACATTATAAAATATTCTGTTAAGTCCATGCAGCTACTCTTGCGATTATCAATATAAAGGAAAACAGAATATTCCCCTAATTGAAAAAAATGAAAACTATTTTACTTCTGGTTTTGATCAGAATATTTTAAAAGAACAAAGATAAGACAGTGATCACCCAGGACTAAATCTGGTTCCCTTGGTTTCAGATAATTAACTAATCAACAGACAATTCTCCTTCCTGTGGACACAAAGAACCAGACATTTATTAAGGATCTTTTCAGGCTTTTCATACAAGGTAATTAATACAGGCTTCGCTACTATAGAAAATTACATTTTAATGACTTTCTGTTCAAGTTACATGAATTTTATGTAAGGAAAAGCTTATAAAGTCTACGATTTTCTTTCCACCCAAGTTATTAAAATTTGTGTTTGAATATAGTTCCTTTCATTAGCATCAAATCAGTTAGCTTTAATTTATGAAAGAGCGCTGCTAAGTTTTACCACAATAGTTTGCACAGCTTTAATTTGCATTCATGAAAAAAAACACAATAAATTAATTTGCTACTTGGAAAGAATTTGACAAATGCATTAATCATGAAGAAACTGAATTCCATTTTCTTTAGTCTTTCTCACCAAGATAGATGTAAGATAAGAGACTACTGATTTAACATTCTTTAAGCAAAATGAGACGTGATGATAATAATGGGGATATTCACAGAAGTCGAGAGTTTGAAGGCTAGAAAGAACTCCAGGCATTTCTAGGTTTAGCAAAGAGGAAAAAGGCAATTCACTTCTTTGGAACAATCCAGTGTCGCTGAGTAGTGAAAGAGGAATGATTTTCATTTTCTCCACTGGAAACCACCAGCAACGTTAGAATTAGTCAAGTGCTGACTAATTTGGCTTTTAAATTACGTTGGTTCATCTTGAGCCAGGCTAGTTCCTGTCCCTAAGGTTTTGAGAGTATATTTGGAGCTCACAGCTACTGCTGAATCATAACACGAATCGCTTATTGCAGAATTTAGATGTTTAAAAACAGCACGAAAGCAGCACTTAGACCATTCCCAGCACCCAAGACTGTGTACTGATTCTTTTGACAAGTCAATGAAATATTGTCAAATCCATTTACAAGTTTGTATCTCTGTGAAAAGGTTTGGATAAGAAACATTTAACAGCAACATATTGTAATGCAAATATTTCTCTCACTCTGTTACTTGTCTTTGTACTACCCCCACCCCTTCCCCAGCATCAAATGTAGGCGTTTATAAGCAGGGGGGTTTACACAGCTTCTCTATGGGTCTGTGTCAATGGCCTCCCCATCGTAGGACCCAGCAAGGTTCTCCAATACACTGAAAGCATGAAATTCACCATCATGGAGTCAAGTCTGAGTCAAGTCTGACTCATAGCGATGCCGTAGGGCAGGGTAAACCTGTCCCTCTGAGTTTCTGAGACTAACTCTTTACAGGAGTAGAAAGGCTCACCTTTCTCCTGCAGAGCAGCTGGTGGTTTCGAGCTGCTGACCTTGAGGTGAGCAGCCCATTGTGTGACCCACTACGTCACCAGGGCTCTTCTGATCATTTTTTTAAAAGATACTTTTTCCATTTGGGTGAAATGTACACATCCAGAGACACACCATTTCAACTATGTCTACATGTACAATTCAGTGACAGTGACTGCATTCTTTACATTGTGTATTATTCAACTTCAAATCATGCAGAATTAAGTTTGGTGTTGTTAAGATGTACAATAAATTATAGAAAGCAGCAGTATTCATGGCATTCTTAGTAAATGTTCAAATGTGAGAACCACTTTTTGAATGAAACAGATTTTAATATTCATATTAAAACACGTGTATTACATGTATATACCTGTATATTAATATCTGGGCTACATGAAGGCATTGTCCTATTAATTTCAATCATGAGAATCACTGCATAGAAGCACCCAAGACCTAAGGTAAAGACAGCTAAAATATAATGGAGGTATTTCCATGCCTACAGAATGATCTTAATAAAATTAAAACCTGTTTTGATTCACACTTTTTATGGGAGTTCTGTAAAGGATTCATATTCTCCCTTTAACAAGTCTTAGAAAAAGCACTATATCTTACGGAAAAGATGAGAATAATGCAGGTGCTACACTTACGTTGCATTTATGTATCTTGTATTTAAAATGTCTCTGTTCTTTTAAACTAATGGAGTCTTTGTTTTTGTAGAAATCAGTTTAATTTCTTCTCTTAACCTAGTGACTGTTTTGACTATAAGTGATCTTTTTCTATGAAAGAGCTTGTCATATTTATTTTTTCTTATGTTTTCTAATTTTAAAAATCTTCTAAGTCTACATAATATCAACATTAAAAAGTGAGTTTTGATGAGGTATATTTTGCTAGAGATGATATTTTTAATGACTCCTGAGATAAAAAGCTACACGGTCATTTATTTCTATATGTAAAGGTATGGTGTTATTTTTATTTTTAAGCATACCTGGTCTTGATGGGCTATTTATCTTCCAGAAAACCTAGCTGTGCCCATGAGGAACCTGTACATAAATCAAGAGGCAATCCTTCAAACCGGACACGAGGATACTGAGTATTTTAAAATCAAGAAAGATGTGTGTCGGGTTTATATCCTTTCATCATATTTAATCAGTCGGTATTCTGAGAAAATAATCAGAGAAGCTGGACTATATGAAGAAAGATGTATCATCAGGATTGGAGGAAGGCACATTAAAAACCTATAATATGCAAATAACACAACTATGTTTGCCAAAAATGAGCAAGACTTGAAGCACTTGCTAATGAAGATCAAGGACTGCCTGCAGACTTTAGTAAGGGTTACACCACAATTTAAAGAAAACGAACATCCTTACAATTAGATCAATAGACAACATCATGATGAATTAAGACACATTTGAAGTTGTCCAAAGATTCATGTGAATCCACAGTCAACATCGTGAAAGCAGGGGGCAAGAACTCAAACAACGTACTGCACTGGGCTAATCTTTAGCAAGAGATCTCTTGGAAGTGTTAAAGGAGAAAGCTGTCGCTTGGACATTAAAATACACCTGACCAGTCCCTGGGAATTTCAATCACTTCATATCTATGGGTAAGCTAAACAAACAAGCAGGAGCACTATTTGATGCCGTTGAGTTACGTGAATGATGCATGATATTGAAAACATCATGTCTACCCAGTATGAGGGCTCATAGATTTGTCCCAATTTTGCCATCGATGAACCTGTTAACTTCGGGTCTTACAGTTCGTTCTTTGATCCACCTTGAGTTTAATTTCCTGTATGGGGTAAGCGATGGTCTTGTTCCATTCTTCTGCAGACGGATATCCAGTTCTGCTGTTGCACCCGGTTCCCAAGTCAAACAGGACCACACTAAACTGGTCAAATGAGAAGCTGTATTTGGAGCCGGTGACCAGGAGCAAGCTGTCACACAAGGTCTCTCTGTCCTGAGCAGTCTCTCTGTCCTAAGCGCTACTCCAACCTTGACTGGGTGGGGTGACTTTCCGTGTCCCCTCACAACTGTGCACGCTGACTAGGGGGATGAACCAATAGGGAACTTCCCACTGGCAATCGTTATGGGCATGGGCAGCAGCCTGCCAAGATTTCCAATCTGGTGGTTGTGGGCAGGAAAACGAATAAGGAAGTAGCAAGCTTAAGCAATGGAGAAATAAAAAAGCGAGAGTCAGCAAGTTAGTAAATGAGCCTTAGGGTACGTCATTTCTAGCACTACTTATTAAAAAGGGCATCCCTTGCCCATTTAATGCTTATTGACCTTGAGTGGAAACCAGTTGTCTCTATCAGGTGCTTTTATTTCTGAGTGTTCTGTCCTGCTCCATTGGTCTGTGTATCTATCCTTATACCAGCACCAGGCTGTTTTGACAACTGTGGCTGCGTACTAGGTTTTTAGGTCAGCTAGTGCATGATCACCTACTGTGTTCTTCTTTTTGAGGCGTTCTTTGCTTATCCTGGACTTCTTCCCTCTTTGCCATTTCTTTAAAAAAATGATGTTGCAATTTGGATCTGTATTGCACTGAATTTATAGATTGCTTTACGTAGTATTGACATTGCCCACAATATTGAGTCTTCCTATACACACACAGGGGATAGTCTTCCATTTGTGTAGGAGGGAATAGTATCCATGCCTAAATTGTTCCATTCTGGTTTGCAGAAGGCTATGGATGACAGTGGAAGCCCAAGATACATTTGTGAGACCTACACAGGGAATAAGCCTCTGGCAATTTCCCTCTATCCATAACAGAGGGAGGGGAAGAAACTAGCTACCAAACAGAGTGCATTGGAGAGATGACTATAGGAGATCAAAATGATAAAACTGATGTGAACAGTTAAAACCACACTGAGCCTAATCTGGTTTTCAACATTTGTGTGTGTGTGTGTGGTTTTTGTTTTAATTTCCGATATTGGTTTATCTCAGATGTATTTTGTCATTGGGGTGACCCTCTTAAATTTTTGCTATGTTTTCCTGTTTTCAGCACATGAAACCCAGGATTGATGAATTTATAGAGACAGAAAATAGAATAAGGGTTCCTGGAGGTAACATGGGGGAGGGGAGGTAAAGGGGAGCTGATATCAAGGAGTTCAAGAAAGAAGAGAATGTTTTGAAACTGATTGTTGTAGCAATTGTACAATACTGCTTGATGTGATTAGACAGTGGGATAATATGATATTTAGCTCTCAATAAAATAGCTTTGGAAAAAGAAAGGAAGGAAGGGAGGGAGGAAGGAAGAAAGGAAGGAAGGAAGGAAGAGAGGAAGAAAGAAAGAAAGAGAATTCCATTAACTACCAGAAAACAAAATAAAACAAAAGTCTGTCTTGACATCAAAGAACTAAACATCACATCAGTGGGTGCCCACCTTCCTGATATGATCACTGAAGACAAACATGTGCATAAGCAAATGTGGTGAAGAAAGCTAATGGTACCCGGCTATCAAATATATAGCATCTGGGGTCTTAAAGGCTTGAAGATAAACAAGCAGCCATCTAGCTGAGAAGCATCAAAGCCCAAATAGAAGAAGCACACCAGCCTGTCTGATCACAAGGTACAGAAGGGACCAGTTATCAGACATCAAAGAATGAAAATTCATATCAGTGGGTGCCCACCTTCCTGATATGATCAATGAAGACAAACGTGTGCATAAGCAAATGTGGTGAAGAAAGCTAATGGTGCCCGGCTATCAAAAGGTACAGCGTCTGGCATCTCTTAAAGGCTCAAAGATAAACAAGTGGCCATCTAGTTCAGAAGCAATAAAGCCCAAATGGAAGAAACACACCAGCCTGTGTGACCACGAGCTATCGAAGGGATCAGGTATCAAGCATCAAGGAACAAAAAAATCATATCATTGTAAATGTGAGTGAGTGCAGAGTGGAGACTCAAAGCCCACTGGTAGCCAACCAGACACCCCCTTACTGAAGGGTTGTGGGGAGGAGATGAGTCAGTCAGGGTGCAGGGTAGCAACAATGAAACATATAACTTTCCTCTAGTTCTTAAATGATTCCTCCCCACCCACTATCCTGATCCCAATTCTACCTTACAAATCTGGCTAGCCCAGAGGATGTACATAGGTACAGAGAGCAACGGGAAACACAGGGAATCCAGGACAGATGACTCCTTCAGGACCAGTGGTGAGAGTGGCGATGCCTGGAGGGTGGAGAGAATGTGGGGTAGAAAGGGGGAACTGATTACAAGAATCTACGTATAGCCTCCTCCCTGGGGGATGGACAGCAGAGAAGAAGGCTAGGGGAGACGTCGGACAGTGTAACATATGACAAAATAATAGTTATGAATGATGAAGGGTTCCTGAGGTAGGGGGGAGTGGGGAGAGAGGGGCAAAATGAACAGCAGATATTAAGGGCTCAAGTAGAAGGCAAATGTTCTGAGAATGATGATGGCAACAAATGCACATATGTTCTTGACACGATGGATGTATATATGGATTGTGATAAGAATTGTATGAGCCTCCAATAAAATGATTTTTTTAAATTAAAAAGTCTGTCTTGAAATGCACACATTCAGGATGCACTTTGGAAGTCAGGATGGTGAGATTTGGTCTCCTATACTTTGGATGTGCTATTAGCAGAGACCAGTCCCCAGAGAAGGACATCATGTAGAGGGTCAGTGAAAAAGTGGAAGATCCTCCACAAGAGAGACTGACACAATGGGTTCAAACAAAATAAAAATTGTGGAAATGGTCCAGGCCAGGATATTGTTTCGTTCTTTCGTATATAGGATTGTTATGAGTTGGAATGGACTGGACAGACCCACATCAATGGGAAAAATTAAGGATAGTGGATGTTAGCTAAATCACATACAGCACTCTTTATTCCATTTTTTCCCCCACCAAAACACTGGAATCCAGTCAACAAATTACACCAACTCATTTATAGACCACCTTCTTTTCCATCATTTCACAGTGAGGACAATTGTGAAAAAAAATTATCACTCAACTATTTTGCAACTAACAGCAGTCGTGAACACAACTATGCAAGGTAAGAGCATCTTGGTGCTGGCTAAGATCGTGTGTCAGCTTGGCCAGGCTGTGCTTCTCAGTGGGTTTGCAGTTATGTAATGACATCATTGTGCAGTTATGTGAAGATGTAGTTCGGCAGTTAAGCAATATGTAGTCATCCTCCAATTTGGAATCTGATGTCAACCTCCATTTTCACATAACATTGCTTTTCACATAATGACTTGGTCTTTGGGAACTAACCATGTCGCGTCCATCAGTGAAGAATACATGTGTATATAGTGTTTTCCTAAAAGGTTAAAATAGCAATACCAGCTGTCATTGATTCTATTCTACCTCATGGTGATCTTCCCATGGTGTGGCACCGCAAAAGTGTTCTCCATAGAGATTTGGAAAATGGATTAGTAAGCTTTTCTATTGGGGTGCCTCTGGGTGGACCAGATGTCAACCTTTTGTTTAGAAGCTGGTGTTTAACCATTTGCACTCCCTAAAGATGCCTCTAAAAGACAAGGATTAAGGTAACAATATCTTCTCAGACAATCTCAAATCGTCTGTTTGCAGACCTTTTTCACTTGAGGAATTCTTAGTGCTGGAGATTTTTGGTCAGCATGTGGGTCTGGGTTCAGAGACGCTTCCAACTCAGCCTAGTGCCTTCCCTGCCTACACTGCTGGCAGAAAGTCTGAAGAGCCGCCCCAATCACTAACCTTGGGAACTACTCTGGGTGAGTCAATAATCACTGAGCAGGGAAGCAGTTTCACTCATTAGGCATAGGCTTGCAGTCGAATCTAAGTTATTCATGAGCACTTGGTTAATTCATTTTATTTTACCACATTTGGAAACATGGAGTTATAAAAAATGTGATGTTATTTGGGATAACTGCATTTATCGGGATTTACCAATATTTTACATTGACACAACTTTTAAAGAAATCGACTACTGTACGAAGTCGAGTTAATGGGAGCTATATACTTTTTTCGGGTGTTGGCATACTTCTATGGCAACGGTGACCTGGTGTTCTCAATGCCTCCGCCATCTCCTTCACAATCAAAGTGATGAGAGAGAACGGCTACATTAAGAAGGTAAAACCCTTCCCCACTGCCATTTGATTCCCACTCACGGCGTCCCAAAGTAGAACTGCTCCTTAGGGTTTCCCAGAAGGGAGATATTTCTGGGAGCAGGCAGCCTCATCTTTCTCTTGTGGAGTGCGTGAGGTCCAAGCCGCTGGCCTTTCCATTAGCTGTACACCGCTTAACCCCCAGAGCCACCAGACCTCCTTAAGAAGGTAAAGGAAGAATTTGTTATCAAATTTGAATAACGTAAATATGAAACCATGGAAGTAGAAGGAGTATAGGGATATAGATCCTTTACATTCAAGGTTAGAACTGTCGCCTCTTTCTTCAGCCTTAATAATAATAAAAAATGTTTCTAATTTCAGCAGCTTTCTCTTTGATTTTTTAATGTGTCTTAACTCATATAAATTCTTGAGACAAAATAAATAAATAAAAATCTATAGCTATAATCTCTACCTAACAGACTACCTGTAATTATTATTTTTTTCTTTCTTTTGTCATTAATGCTTCCTCTGCCCTTTTTTAAATCACCTACTGAGTTCCTAGCTTCCTTAGCATAAAAAAGGCAGTATGATGGCTGATATCTGACGTTTTTGATTAAATAATGGCATTATCTAAACCACCTGCGAATCTTCAGGGACCTCCTTTTGTGAAACTACAAAACCGTCTACTAAATTTTCTCTAATGCTTTCTTATTCTGTGAGCAACTGGCGCTGCCACATTGCTATTCAGTACCGAAGAACTCAGGAAATTTCAGATGGTTTCAATAACCGTTTCTGTGATTGTGCTATTGAGAACTTTTCATATCGGTTCACAGAAAATGTATATTTAAACATCTTTCACATATGCATCAGTTATAGAAAGAAGTATTGGTATTTTGAGACTTTTAGTACCTTCATTTTTCCTCTTAAAATTGTTTTGTGTGTATGTCTGGGGAATTTTAGTACCAACATCTACTGGATATTGCATTTCTAGAGGATATCTCTCTCATTTTTTTTATTAATGTTCCCACCCTACAGTTATGAAAGTGATTTTTTTAAGGCCCACTGGAAAGGAATCCAGATTTTGGTTGGCCATGCAAAGTCACTTTGCTTATCTGTCCGCATCTGGTTCTCACTCCTGTGAGACCCTTACCTCCTTTTACAGTATATTCAGGACGCCTTCTCATGATCCTGAGGAAAAAATATCACAGGGCATATAAAATACTTTTTACAAAAGCAATATAATGCTTTAATCTCTAGGGGAAATCAAGCAAAGTCATTTAGATGAGCAAGTATTTCATTATGTAGTATCTGCAAATGAGTAGATTAGAAGTAGAAGCTTTCACCTATTTGTAGAAGCACCAAGAATTCTTCAAGTCCAAATGCCTTTTACTGGGGACTCAATGGGTGGCCAACAGTGTTGCTATTGATGCAGTTTTGAAAAACTCTGGAAAGAGCCGTGTCGTGGAGCAGTGAGCTCAATCTGTCTGTTAAGACAGCTTCATCAGAGTTCTGTAATTCCTGGAAGCTTGGTTTTCACCAGTGCTTGCAGTGCAGGTTGGACTACTCCTCTCATCAGCATTGGGTCTTGACTGAATGCTACCTATTTAAATGGCTGGAGATCAACTGATGCTTTTATCCGGCACAGCAACTCTGGGCATTCCTTCCGTCTGCCTTTGATGCTTTCCGCGTCATTCGACATCTTTCCCATTGAATCGTTCAACATTGCAACTCAAGGCTTGACTGTTTTCTTCAGTTCTTTCATGTTGACAATGTCTGAGTGTGTTCTTCCCGTGTGGGTTTCTCACTCTAGATCTCTGCATATTTCATCACATTTTATCTTTATGAACAACCCTTTGGAATCTTCTGCTCAGCTTCTCTACTTCATCATCTCTTCCTTTCCTTTAAGTTCTCCCTGGCCTACAGGAATAGTAGGGTTTCTCAGGACATCCATTTGGGTCTTCTTTGTTCCGTTCTTGCATTTTTAATGACTTTTAGTTACACCTTGTATGGGGTCCTTGATGTCACTCTACAACTTGTCTCATTTTTGGTACTTTGTGTTCAATGCATCCAATCTGTTCTTGAGATGACTTCTAAATCCCAGTGGAATATTTTCATCTTTGCAAAGGTGTCCAGTTGTCTAAGGCAAAAAAAATGTTAGTTTGGGTTCTCTAGAGGGAGCAAAGTCAGTGATGATTTTATGTGCACATGTATGGAAAGAGATTTATATCAAGAAGTGGTTTATACAGTTGGAGAAGTGGGTAAGTCTAGTCTGGTCTAGTTAAGCTTCTCTTGATTGTGTAGCTGTGGAAGCTGATGAACAGGAAGCAGGATGATGAAGCAAGAAGGTCGCAGGCTTGTGGATACAGAGGTATATGAATCCAGTTTCAACTGAATGAATCCAAGGTCAAGAGTTCACTCACAGCTCCTGGAATCAGCAGACCACACAGCCGGAGATCACTGAACAAGATGCAGGATCCAGCTTCAGCAGAAGATGAAGGGGAAAAAGTCCCTCTTATGCAAAAGGCCATACTCCCCCAAGGAGGTGTTATCAGGAAGCATCTTGCTTAATAGGTTGGGCTTCACCCCCACCTTCACCCGGGAGTATCTAGTTGACATAAACTCTAACCAGATAACAGCTCTCCAGCCAACGTACTAGAAGAGATCTATACTCATGCCCATTCCAAAGAAGAGTGATACAGCAGAATATAGGAACGATTGAACAGTATTACTACTTTTAACACACGTAAAGTTTTGCTGAAGATAATTCAAAAACAGTTGCAATAGTACATTCAACGGGGATTGTTTGATATTCAAGCAGTGTTCAGACGGGACATAGAATGAGGGAAGCCATTGCTGATATCAAGTGGATCTTGGCTGAAAGCAGAGAATATCACAAAAATGTTTACAGTGTTTATTGACAATGCAAATCAATAGACTGTGGATCACAACAAAATCACGAACAACATTGTAAAGAATGGGATTCCAGAACACCTAGATGTGCTCATGGGGAACATGTGCATAGACAAAGAGGTTGTCATTCAAAAAGAACAAGGAGATACTTTGTGGTTTAATGTAAGCAAAAAATGTGAGTCGGGATTGTACCTTTTCACCATACTCATTCAATACGTATGCTGAGCAGATACTCTGAGAATTGGACTACACGCTTCAAATTCTCTTCATACACAGCAAGCTAGGTTATGTCATCTGGTATTGAAGCACTTATAAAGATCAAAGACTACAACCTTCCTTTTACATTTCACATCAACATAAACAAAAATTCTCACCAGTACACCAATAAGCAATGCTGTGATAGACGAGAGATCAAAGTTTTCAAGGATTTCATTTTGTTTGGATCCGCAGTTAACATACATAGAACTAGCAGTCAAGAAATCAAGTGAAATATTTTTTTTCTTTCTTTTTAAATCATTTTATTGGGGATCATACAACTCTTATCACAATCCATATATCGATTGAATCAGGCATGTTTGTACATATGTTGCCTTCATTCTTCCCTAGACATTTACTTTCTATTGAGCCCTTGGGATCAGCTCTTTCTTTATTCCTACCCTCCCCCCCCATGGTCCCCTGATAGACTGTACATTCTTATTATTTTCATCTCTCATACTGACCGCTGTCTCTCTTCCCTCCATGTTCTCTGCGCTTCTTCCCCCTGTAGAGGGGTGTATGGTTATGTGTCAATCATTGCGATTGGTTACCCCTTTCTCCCTTCGTCTCACCCTTTTCTCCCTACCCTTCTGGTATCACTATTCCCACTCCTGTTCCTGGATTCTGTGTGTTGTGAGCTCTCATCCCTTTCTATTCCTGTGTGCTACATCTGGTCTAGTCTGAGTTGAGAAGCAGCACTGTTTGGTCATGGTAGTGGGGGTATGCAAGCCTCGAAGATACAGAGGAATATAGTGTGTTTCATCGATGCTTTACTGCACCCTGGTGATTCATCCTGTCCCTCTGGGGAGACCATTCCACTATCTACATATGGGCTTTGGATCTGTGCTCCAGTCCCCCTCGTTCTCAACAATATGTTTTTGTTTGTTATGCATCTGCTGATGCTTTTTACCCGGTCCCTATGACTCCACATGATCACATAAGTGATGTGCTTCTTCCATGTGGACTTGTTGCTTCACTGCTGAATGGCAACTTGTGTAACTTCAAACCTTTAAGATCCCAGAAGCTATATATTTTAATAAATAGCCAGGTACCATCCGCCTTCTTCACATTTGGTTATGAGCCCGTTTTGTCTTCAGTGATTGTGTCAGGAGAGTGAACTTCTCACACTGCTGATTAGTTAGAACAAAGTGTGCTTGTATTGAGGGAGGGTATGAGCAGAGGTTCAAAGTCCATCCCCTACCTCAGTGTATTGCTGTATAAATCTATGTACATGGGTCAATACCTCTATTTTGTGGGTTAATGCATTTACATATGCACACCGCTAGGGGAGTAGGGCACTAATCCACTCAGGGGGAAGAGTACTGGTCTTGTCTCCACAGAATTGGAAGTGGGCATGCGGACCCTTCCATGATGCACCAAACCACGAGGACAGCATGGCTACATGGAAGAATGCATGAAAAGAGAGAGCTACAGGGCTTGCCCCAGCCAGAGCCAAACAGAATTGAACTTACAGGTTGGGGAGAGGAGCCAGCATGCCACACCCACACAGAGGCAGGCTGGGAGGTGGAAGAGTAAGACAGAGCGGGACTGGAACCCACACTGGCACACCAGGCCAGAGGATGACATCCCAGCGGGGAGCTAATAGAACACAGAGGGGACTGGGCAACTGACAAGAGCATGTGTCTCGCTGTGCCCTTACTGGAGCAGACAGCGACAGGGGACACTTCTTGGGTCACATGGTGGGGATGGAGTACAGTCTGGACTCCCCAAAATGGAGCAAACCAAGAAAGGAGCATACCAGATCAGCAGCTGGTGCAAGGCAGAGCTACGAAGCCCCCCGAGGAGCCCCCAACGGGCACTCCAGGATGGGAGGGGCAGCTCAAGTGAAAGATTTCATGGGGAAAATCTGCTGCAAAACTCTCTCTTTAAGGTGTTAAAATGCAAGGGTGTCATTTTAATGACAGAGCCATGGTACTTTCAATCCTTTCATGTGCTTGTGACAGCTGGCCAAGGACAGAAGACGGAAGACGGAAGACGAAATTAGACCTATGGGTTATGATGTTGGTGAAGAATCTGAACTAGACCATGGACTACCGGAAGGAAGAGCAGGTCTGTGATGAAGGAGTACAGCTAGAGTTCTCCTAGGAAGCAAGGATTGAGAGCTTGCTTCACCCACTTGGGCCATGTTATCCAGAGGAACAGTTGCTGGTAAAGGACACCACACTTGGTAAAGTCATGTCATCCATCCCAAACAGGGACGGCACTCAACACAGGGGATTTCCACAGAGGTGGCAATGATGGTCTTCAACACAGGAATGACAGCGAGGATGGCACGGGACTGGGTCGTGTTTGCCTCCGTTAGATCCAGTGAGATCTAACAAGAATATGAAAACTTCTAAAGAGAATCAATTTACACAGTGATATATTTCTGGAAGATTCATGCTGTAATAGAACCATCAACAATTTAGCTAAACTTAAAACACGGGTTCGACGTTCAGAAGGAATAATAAAGACGCTAGCCTACGCGACAGTCTGCTACAGACTTCTCTGAGGACCGGAGAGTCTGCTTCCCAGGTCACTTGAGTGGCTACTGACCACAGGTCTCACATGACAGAGAGTTCACATGGGCCTCTCCACAGGTAAGTGTCCTTATGGCATGGCAGCTGGCTTTCCCTAGAACAAGTGATCCAAAACAGAGGAAGCCCGGGGGTCTTTCATGCCCTAGTTTCTACTGTATCATACTCTAACTTACTGTTCTGCTCTGTTTGTGAGCAGAGGGTCACTAAGTCCAGGTCACCCTCAAGGACGGGAAGCGGATCCCGTCTTTGGAAGAGAGGAATATCAAAGGGTTTATAGGCATATTTCCAAACCACGACGGCCATGCATGCCATGGGTGACCTGTCCGCTTTGGAAAATGAAAGATCTAGAGAATTAAAATGACCCCGTGAACCTAGTAAAATGTGACATGGAATGACAGGTGGGGTTGGCGGTCAGTGGGTTGAGGTCAATGAGTTACGTGGGAGAAGACTGGGGGAAGGCAAGGCAAGGATTCTGGGGGACACAGACAGGTGAGCAGACGCCGAAGGGAACTCTAAACTCATTCGTATAGCAACTAACGCACAGAACTCCAGTTCCTTCATCTACATTTGATCTGAAGAAATCCAGATAAAAGTCACAGGGTTTTTTAAATAGTTGCCCTCCTTCGCAATAGACTTAGCAGGAAATAATTAGACATGCAAAACCTTCCAATATGCCTTCTGCACCTATGACCGAGACCTTGGAGCGGAGACCATCATGAGCAGCGCTGAGTGGAGAGAACATTTCTCCATTCGGCTGCACTTCCTGCAGGCTGAGTGAGCCCATCATTTCTTACCAAGGGTGTTCTAGTCAGCATTTCAGGTAGCTTTCTAATTTAGCTAACTTTCAGGTTCTCTTGTTAACTGATTTACTTGTGCTCCCAAGTAGAATCTGAACATCTTATTTGCATAAACACAATCTGTTGACCCCTTGTCTTTGGAAGATGCACATGTCAAAAGGCAGGGCCATGCTGGATACTAATGAGGAAAGGTGGGCTTCTGTGGAAGTCTTTCTTTTCCCAGGGGGTCATCTCTGCCAAGTTTACTGCTGAGTAAGGGCCTAGTGCTTTAGCCATTTACAGTCAAGCTATTAGGTTTGCTCATTATCTGGAAATATTTTATCTCTCATAATGGGAAAGGATTCACAGATTGCTAATACAGAATAGGGCAGTAAACACAAAGTTTTCAGAGTTTGGCTGTTAACAGAAAGGGTAACGGTTCAAACACACCTTGTGTTCTGTGGGGGGTAGGTGGACCCCGGCAATCTGCTTTCATTGGAGTTACATCCCGCGCCATCTTCTACTCTGTTACATGGGGTCACTGAATCAACTTGACAACACCCAACAGCAAGGATCAACCTTCTCCTACCTACCCAACCATATGCTGTTCCTTGCTCAAGACCCAACAACTCCAGCAAACATTTCTGATAACAATGAACTTGACTACAATTGTTTCCCTTCGGAATTTCTTTACCGCCTGACTCCTGGGACTAAACAACTCAGGCCTGGTGATTTTATTATTTATAGTTTTATCAGCTAAGACTGAAGATCTGGCTGTGAGTTTTATTTGGATTTTATCATGCTCAAATCCCTAGGCCCCAGCCCAACCCTAAACTAGGCGAGATACTCATTTGGTTAATTTGAAAAATAAACACAAAGCAAATCATTGTTTCTCAAAATTCACTGAAATAACTGCCTTGAAATTATTTCAACTTCCTGAGAACTTTTCAAACCATACATTCCATAGGAATTCAACTAAACTCCTTATATATTTACATAGTTATTTAAATTAAAATAGAGACTATTCTAGAAAGTAGGGAGCTGTATGGTAGACATGCATTGTCCAAATCGCAGTCTTTATTTTGCAGCATTCCAAGAAGCTTAAAAATAATATTAATCATTATTTTGGGACCTTTCATCTCCTTCCTTAATAATTATTCTTATTAGAATTTTACTCATAAGAGTCACTCAAGAAAAGAACGCTTGCTTGTAATAGCTATTTTAGCAGTGATTATGCTGGTTATAATTACTTGTTGACACAGAAAATACCAGGTGAATAATCACTGACTTGAAATATTAAGAATCAAGCCCTGTGGAACATCTGGTTTAAGAATTATTATGAAAAAAGCATGGCTACGGTGACTAGTTGGTGAAATGTTTTGTAAGGTCTTTATTCCTAATAGGAGTTGTGGTGTTTTATTGGTTAAGCACTAAGTTGATTACTGGAAGGCTAGGGGTTTGAACCGCAAGCTGCTCTGCAGGGAGACAGATGTGACCATCAGCTTCTGTGGAGATGTATGGTCTTGGAAGCACACAGGGGCCATTCTACTCTGTCCCACAGGGTTGTTATGTTAACATTGACTCGAAGGCACAGCGTTTGATTTGGGGACTTTTCCTTAGGATAGGTATTTGAGGGGGAAAAAAATAAAACAAGTTTCTCCTTTAAACTGTTGATCATGGGTGGGCTTTTTACTCCACAGAAAAACTGTTATTGGACACTGTTGAGTTGGTTGTGACTCACAGCTGCCCGGACAACCAAAGGAAGTACTGCGTGGCCCTGCGCCATGCTCACTCTGCTCATCCAGTGGAGGGCATTGTTACAAACACAATGTCACCCCGTCTGGCCCAAGGTCTTCCTCTTCTTTACTGACCCTCTATTGTCTCATACATGCTGTCCTTTCCCAGGGACTAGCCTCTCCTAATAAGTACAAGAGCCATCCGCACTATCAAAAAAGCACTCTGGTTCTGCTGTCTCCAAGACAGATGGGGCTGTTCTCTGGCAGTTCATGGGATTTTCAATATTCTTGGCCAATGCCATAATTCAAATGCATCCCTTCTCCTTCACTCTTCCTTATTCACCTTGTCCAGATTCCACATGCACTTGTGAGCGCAGAAAACATCATGGCTTCGGTAAAGTGACCATTACTCCTCCAAAGTGACACCTTTGTTCTTTGACACTTTTTTTTATGTCAAGTGTTGTTTTACTTATTTTTAAAATCATTTTATTGGGGTTTCATACATCTCTTATCACAATCCATACACACATCAATTGTGTAAAGCATACTTATACATTTGTTGCCCCCATCATTCTCAAAACATTTGGTTTCCGCTTGGGCTCTTGGAATCAGCTCCTCATTTTTCTTTTTTTTCCCTCCTCCCTCCCGGCTGCCCCTCCCTCATGAACCCTTGATAATTTATAAAATATTATTTTATCATATCTTACACGGCCCAACGTCTCCTTTGACCCACTTTTCTGTTGTCCATCCCCCAGGGAGGAGGTTATATGTAGATCCTTGTAATCAGTTCCTCCTTCCTATCCCCCCTTCCCTCCTCCCCCCCAGTATCACCACTCTCACCACTCATGCTGAGCAGTTCATCTGTCCTGAATTCCCTGTTTTTCCAGTTACCTATCTGTACCACTGTTCATCCTCTGGTCTAACCAGGTTTGTAAGGCACAAATGGGATCATGATAGTGGGGGTGGGGGAGGAAGCATTTAAGAACTAGAGGAAAGTTGTGTGCTACACTGCATCCTTACTGGCTCATCTCCTCCCCACTACCCCTCTGCGAGGGATGTCCAGTTGTGTACAGATGGGCATTGGGTCCCAATCCTATACTCCCCCTCATTCACAATGATATGATTTTTTGTTCTTTGGTGCTTAACACCTGGTCCCTTCGACCCCTTGTGATCACACAGGCTGGTGTGCTTCTTCCATGTGGACGTTGTTGCTTCTGGGATAGATAGCTGCTTGTTTACCTTCAAGCCTTTAAGACCCCAGGCACTATATCTCTCGATAGGTGGGCACCATCAGCCTTCTTCACCACACTTACTTATGCACACATTTGTCTTCAGCGTTTATGTGGAGAAGGTGAGCACACAATGATGGTTTTTGTTCTTTGGTGTGTCTGCTACCTCATCCCTTCAACACCTCATGATCACACAGGCTGGTGTGCTTCTTCCCTGTGGGCTTTGTTGCTTCCGAGCTAGATGGCCGCTTGTTTACCTTTAAGTTTTTAAATCCCCAGACACTATATCTTTTGATAGCTGGGCACCATCAGCTTTCTTCACCACATTTGCTTATGCACACGTTTTGTCTTCAGCAATCATGTTGGGAAGGTGGTTATCAAGGAATGACCATTTAGTTGAACAAAGTGTTCTTGTATTGAGGGAGTAAGTGAATAGAGGCCCAATATCCATCTGCTACCCTATTACTAAATCTATAAATATATGCACATAGATCTATTTTCCCCACATTCATAAATATATTTACATCTCTATATGCCTGAATTTAGGCCTCTATGTATGCCCTTTGCCTCCTAGCTCTTTCCACTATTTCTTTTTGCTTCCCTCTTGTCCCACTACCATGCTCAGCCTTCATTTGGGTTTCAGTAATTCCTCTCGGTTACCTTGCCCTTGATCACTCCCTACCAGTCCTTCCACCCCCTCCTTGCCACTGGTTTTTAATCACTTGTTGTTCCCTTGTCCCTGGGTTGGTTAACACCTCGTCCCTTCCCCCACCTTCCACTCTCCCATGTGCCCCCAGAACTAAAGGGGCCTTATGCAGCAGATTTATCCAATACAGTACTTTCATTGATTGATTGCTGCTTTGATGAGCTTTGATTGTGGATCCAACTAAAATGAAATCAGCGACCACTGCAGTCTTGTCTCCATTTATCATGTCATTGTCTATTGATCCAGTTGTGAGGATTTGGGGTTTCTTTACCTTGGTTTGCTAGCTATACCGATGGCAGCAATCTTTGGTTTTTATTAGCAAGTGAGCCCAGTCCTCCTTGCTTTCAGCAAGTCAGGGTAGGTCAGGTCTAAATTGCAGATTATAATTAAGTCTTCCTCCCAATCCTGATGCCATGTTCTTCATATAGTCCAGTTCCCAGGCTTCTTGAACTATTTTCTTCTTGAACTCTCTGTCTTACCTTTAGAGAATCCTCTTCATCAAAAGCAAATGAGGCAATACCCAAAGGGCAGCCACCGAGCATCTTTTTGGATACTTCTCATGTCAGGTGCACGCAATCACTCAAGTACAGTGAAAGATGCCATGAGTTGATTCTAACTCCTCACAACCCTCACCAATGGCAGAGGGGAGCACAGGTACCTGGGTTTCCAATGGCTGATTTTTCGGAAGACCCCAGGGTGTTTTTCCAAGGTATCCGTGGGTAGACTTAAACCACCAAACTTTGGTTAGCAGTCAAGTGCATCAATCTAGTGATGCTACAGTCACTTTTAAAAGACGCATATTATCATACTGTTTTACAGAGGAAGAGACACAAGGTCCCAGATATTGCCCAGCATCTCACAGCTCCTAATCTTGAAGCCAGAATTAGAACCCATTCCAAAGTCCCTCAGCTTTTCCTCTCCCATGCTGCAAGACCCTGTCTTGGTGATCTTGTCACACAGGCTAGGTCTGCCATACCCTGCGCAGCTGCCTCTGGCAGCCCTTCTCCTTGTGTTGCAAAAGTGAGCACGCTGAACTTGAACTGGGAGCCTGACCTATAGACAAATGGTCTTCAGCCTGGTTCAGCTATGATTACAGAAACAAACTGAGTATTATTATTTTAAAAAAGCATTATTACAGCTGAGTATTTTTCACAAAAGTAAAAGGAGAGTGGTTGGAAGCACGAAGTCAGAGCATCTCAAAGAATGGGCCAAAGAACTCAGTGCCAAGGCTCCCAGCGAAGGGACTGCAGAGCCCCCAGTGCTGTGACTTGTCCCAAGGCTGGGAATCAGTCCTATGACCGACAGCTGGGGGGACTCGAGGTCTAGCCATCTGCATCACAGGGGTCTCTCCCTCACAGAAGTTTCCCAATGAAAGTGATGTTTAATGCATCTAGGATTAGAGGATAAAAACCAGTGGAAATTAGATCTTAACTCACTGCCATTGAATTGACTCTGACTCATAGCCACTCTCTAGGACAGGGGAGAACTGTGCCTGTGGATGTTCTGAGATGGTAACTCTTTGGGGGAATCAAAAGCCCCATCTTTCTTCTGACGAGCAGCTGGTAGCTTTGAACTGCTGACCTGTTGGTTAGCAGCCTAACGCATAGACGGTACTTCGCCAGAGCTCTTTGTTTGATTGAAATGTAGAGTGCAGCCAAGTGCTATTGGCATATTCCGTAAGGGGAGGTTGAGCGGAAGCCACGGTCGTGCTCAGCATCTGTGCATGTGCAGTGGCTTTAATCGCTAGTTTACAACCACTCGCCCTCAGTGTGCTGCTGGGGTGCGTGGCTGCTGGACCAGGATGATCTCAAACAAAAGGTATCTGAAGGATGAGGCTAAGTCACCTTGACTTGCTGCGGGAACACCGCAGCGGAGCCCAGCAGGCATTGCAGGAAGTTGTAATATTCTTTTGGGTTGATAATGTAGGGTCAGGTGGCACAATGCTGAAGCTCTAGGCTGCTGCTCCAAAGGTCAGCTGTTCAAACTCTATTGCAGCGGTTCTCAACTTGTGGGTCGCGACCACTTGGGTGTGTGTGTGTGTGTGTGTGTGTGTGTGTGTGTGTATGACCCTTTCACAGGGGTCGCCCAATTCATAACAGTAGCAAAATGACAGTGAACAAGTAGCAACGAAAATCATTTTATGGTTGGGGAGTCACCACAACATGAGGAACGGAATTAAAGGGCCATGGCATCAGGAAGGTCGAGAACCACTGCCCTATTGGCTCTGTGTGGCAGCAAAGGTTTGATGATCTGTTTCCTTTAAAGGTTACAGCCTTGGGAATCTCCGGAGGTAGTTCAACTCTGTCCTCTAGGGTCGTTCTGAGAGGGGGCCAACCAGAAGGTACAGGGCACACAGCAATTACGACTCAGCTGCAGCACTAATAGAAAACAATTCTGCAGTGAAATGAAGATGACATTCAAGGGGTCTGTGTCTGCTAGCCTTCACAATCAAATTCTGGATGCACAGGTGCAATGCTGAGGTTTGGGGGTGCATGCAAAGAGAAAACCTCTGGACAAGCATGCATGAAGCAGCTGATGCATCGATGTATCTGCAAATGCTTTAAAACTGCACTTTAAAGGATGGTCTGCTGTGAACAGATAATTGGTCCAATTCTTCCTTTTCCCTGGGTCTGTGACTTCCATCGAAATCAATGAGAATGGCATACACAAGAGGGGGCGAGCTCGACGGAGTTGCAGGTTGAATTAATGGGATAAAGGGCCCCGCGGTTCTCTTAAAGTCGGTGCAATTTAATTGTGACCGCGCGCCATTCCCTTGGGCCGCCCGCAATTTGCTGGTCCAGGAAACCCAGCTGACTCTGTTTTCAGAGGTGTCCCAAGTTGTAGAATGCGTTTTCTTAGAAGGCAACATGTGGTCCCACGCTACCCCAAATCTCCCTCCTCACTCTCATCTCCTTAGGAGCCAACCCACTGGAGTCATCTCCCGCTAAGATCACCAATCAACGGCGAGTCATCCGAGTCAACCAAGTATCTGTATAGAGATAGTGTTGTTGTTCTATTTTTCAATTTGAAAAATCTGCTTCAGCTCAAAAGCTCCCCCCGTAGTCTTTTGGGCTCACTTGGGTCAGGCACCTGTTGCAAACAGAGCATCCTTTAAGGAACTGTTTTTTAAGCGTTTGCAGGCACTTGAGTGAGACTTCAGGACTGGACCCCTTGGCGTTTGGATTTCAGTAGCTCGTATTTCTCTCCAGCTAAGGCAATCGGGCCTGGGGACAATTGTGAGGATGTTACTGTCTTTCCTTCTGTTATACACAAACTGGCTCGATAGCCCCTAGCAAGAACAAGAAGCTAATCCGCCCATCAACTGGCAACCACTCTGCTATTTACAAGTCAGAGACTTTTAAGGCACAGATGAAGATCTTATTTTTCTATAAACACATTTGTCTATACATCATTTACAGACAGTTTTGTTTGCTGTCTTTCCAAATCAACGTGAAAGTCCCAGCTGACAAGAATAAGTTCTCATTTGCCGGCATACCCTGAGCATCTGACCTGGGTTTAATCATCGCATAATTTTAGTCACTAGGATGGCTGTGAGGACATCTGAGCAACAAGACCAATACTTCTCTCCAGAAGGGACAGAATTATTTACTAAGCACCAAACAGATGCTGGTTTCACTATATACATATACACGCAAATACACACACGTACACAAACATATTCATGACGATGGCACAGGATGCAGTCCCTTTCCTATCTATGTTCTTGTTCTTCTGTGCCGTCGAGTCAGCTCCAACTCATAGTACGTCGGTGTACAACAGAAGGAAGCACTGCCAGTCCTGTTCCATCCTCACCCTTGTTCTGTTTGAGCCCATTTTCGCAGCCACTGGGCCAACCCATCTTGTCGAGGGTCTTCTTATGTTTCGCTTCCCCTCTAGCAACCATGATGTCCTAATTCAGGGTCTGACCTCTACAGGTCAATGTCCAAAAGCTCTGGGAGAGGAAATTAAATACCTCTCCCACTGACACCGGACTAGGCAGTTCCAGGTTGGAGATTGCAATCCTGTCCCGACTCCGGAGCCACATATTCCTGCTTAGCATGTGGACCCACAGGAAAGGGAACACAGTTACCAATGGTCAAAGAAAGCAACGGTGATGATGAACATGGCTGTCTGCACGGAGAAGGATCGAGCAGGTAGGTGTTCAGAGAAACAGAAAGGGGGTGGAGTGATGGGGAAGACCCAGCCTGGGCTGGAGCTTGAGCAGCAGTCAGTGATGCACTCTGAAGCCGGCACCACTCACTGGTCTGCCTTGCTCTTGGCTGGTGTGACTGCACAAGCTGATCCATAGAGCATGCAGATGTAACACCACCGCTTTGACGCCTTTGGGGGACTATCATTGCTCCATGGTTCCTAGACCACACCCTGTTGATGTTTCTCCATCTAAACCTGCCCCAGGGAATTCTGCTTTGCAGGACACGCCCTCCCTACCAATCTCTTCATGAAGTCTTGCCAGAAACACTCCCCGGCTGCACTTGCACATGAAGCCTCGAAGGGTAGGGCCCTTGAGTTTTGGAATGACCATTTGGCAGTATCTAGGAGCCATCTAGACTTTTTGCCATGTAGTGTCACATGCATTATGTGTCACATGTTTTCTGCATTGTCGAACGTTGCCCTGGATTCCCAAGGTTGCATCTATGCCCCTTATCAGAGCAAATTGGGAGTGTTAGGGAAGCCCGGGCAGGGTTCCGACAGCTAGGGTCACTGCCAATAATAAAACATAGCATGGACTGTTTGCTCAGCCTGCCATTGCCCTAACTGAACACTTGGATTCTTGCTTCTTTTTTTAAAAAGATCATTTTATTGGGGGCTCTTACAGCTCTTATAACAATCCATGTATCAACTGTATCAAGTATATTTGTACATAGGTTGCCATCATTATGAATTTTTTTGAAGTTTCAGTTGTTGTTAGGCTCCGTGGAGTTAGTTCTGACCCATAGCGACCCTATGTTCAACCGACTGAAACACTACCCAGTCCTGAGCCATCCTGGCAGTCGCTATGTTTGAGCCATTGTTCCAGCCACTGTGCCAATCAAACTCCTTGAAAGTCTTCCTCTTTTTTACTGTCCTACATGACCAAGCATGATGACCTCTTCCAGGGACTGGTCTTTCTAGATAACATGTCCAAAGTCCATGAGACAAAATCTCACCATCCTTGCCTTTAAGGAGCCTCCTAGCTGTACTTCTTCTGGCAGCCCAAGACACTTTCTCTTAATTTAAAGGCATCAATTTCCCTGTGGTCTTCCTGTTTCCTTGTCCAACTTCCACATGCAGTGAAGTGAATGAAAATACGATGGCTCAGGTCAAGTGAACCTTCGTCCTCCGAGGGACAGCTTTGCTCGTGGACATTTCAAAGAAGTCATCCAGCTGACTTCCTTACTGCAATACATTGCTTGATTTCTTTTTTATTTCTCATTAATCATTTTATTGAAGAGGCTCTTACAAATCTTAGGACAATCCACCATTCAACTGTATGAAGCAAACTTATTAATATATCACCATCGACATTTCCAAAAGATGTCCTTTCTACTTGAGCCCTTGGTATCAGTTCCTCTTTTGTTCCCCTCCATCCTACCCTCATGAATCCTTGATTGATTATATATTATTGTTGTTATTTCATCACATTTGTCATTGTCTCCCTTCACCCACATTTGCTATTTGCCCACCTTGGGGGTAGGCTATATAGCCTTGTGATGGGTTTCCCCCTTCTCCCTCACACCCACTACTATCCCCCTATCCTCATGATATCACTACTCCCACTACTGTTTCCAAGGGGTTTATATGTCCTGAATTCCATGTGTCCAGAGTTCTTATCTGTACCAATGTGTGTATTCTGATCTAGCCAGATTTGTAAGGTAGAACTGGGTCATGGTAATGGGGTGGAGTTGTGTGTGTGTGTGTGTGTGTGTGTGTGTGTGTGGTGGGGGAGCATTCAGGAAGTAGAGAAATAATGTCGGTTTTGTCCATGCTGTACTGCACCCTGGGTGAAATGTCCCTTCCTTGTAACGCTTCTGTGGGCGATGTCCAATTGTCTACAGATGGGCTTTGGGTCTCCAACCTAAGCCCCTCATTCACATCAATATAATTGTTTGTTTTGGATCTTTTGGATCCCGTTGACACCTCAGGATCACACAGGCTGGTGTGTTTCTTCCATGTGAGTTTATTCGCTTCCCTTTACTACCTTCAAGCCTTTAAGACCCCAGATGCTATATCTTTTGATAGCCGGGTACCATCAGCTTTCTTCACCACATTTGCTTATGCACCCATGTTGTCTTCAGTGATCGTGTTGGGAAGGTGAGTGTCAATGAGTGCCAGGCTATTAGAACAAAGTGTTCTTGAGTTTAGGGAGGCCTTGAGTAGAGGCCCAAAGTCCATCGGCTATCTTAATACTTAACGTATCAACATATGTACATTAGCCTCTGGTGTTCTCCTCATGTGATAGTAGAGGGAGCAGTGGCTTCAGAGGCCATAAGCATCGTGGCTATGGCTTTGCACCTGGAGTTGCGACAAAATGGATATTTGAACCAGGTGTTCTGAACTGAGAGTCAGCGATCTTAATCGCAAAGCTACCCTGAACGACTGTGGGGAGGAGCCTGGGTGTCTTTGGGAGGCGGTACAGGTAGGAGAGATTCAACAACTGTGTCTGCAGCGGGCAGCAGCACAATTAGGCAACTGCGATAATGCTTAAGATTCAACAGCTGTGCAGACAAGTACTCCATATGTGCAAAGGAACAGAATAGGAATCAATTAAAATGTTATCTTAGCTATATAATGCAATTTAATTTATAAAGTATTTTCACAGTGTATAATCCATCCTACTTGGACATTTTTTTTTCTCTCCAGTGCCTGCAGCCTGAGCCTGCTATCACAGCTCCCCTTGTAGTTCACAAAGGGCCTTCCTGCAAGTCTCCTTGTGGCACTCCTGCTGAGGTGGGGGCAGGTGACACTAGGAGAAGTTTTGAGCTCTGGGACACATGACTAGGAAGTGTTAGCAGCCAGGGCTTCCCGTCCTTACCCCATTTTTTGCAGAGAAGAGTATATGCTTCCATGATTTTTGTTGATTGAACTGTGTTTTGCTATTTCTCCAAGTGAATTCATATTCTTGTCCTGTAATGAGACCACTGTATGCTAAGCTAGGTGCATCTTAACACTAGTTTAGTGAAGTATTTAACTTTCCGCTCTCAAAGAAATGATGCTGGGCTAGCCATTTCAGCGTCTCATTATCTATCCAAGTTTCTGACTACATCCTTACTTCTTTCGAGTCTAAATCACTTTCGGCTTTGACTTTTCTGTTGAAAGCATGTGTTTTCAGTAGTGGATGGCATTTTGAATGAAGTAAAAGTACTTTTAAAAAAGGCAATATGGATTTTGATACCAGTAGTGGAACACATAAATCCTGAGGTGTCTCTGGCGCCTGGGTTCACGATATGAGATCTGTTACTTCAGACCGATGGCAGCATGCACTACAAGTGGGGTTAGAGCTCCCCACTAAATCCCAGAGGTGGAATATATTGTGTGCCCCAAGGGCCATGAAGGGGTTAAAGTGAACTCTTAAAAATAAAATATTGAGCTCAAACCTATAAACTATTTTGAAGCACTTGATACAGAGTCGCATTTTTTTTCACCCAAAGTCACGGCCATCGAGTCAATTCTGACTCACAGTGACCCTATAGGGCAGGGTAGAACGGGGTTTCTGAGACTTTAAACCTTTATTGGAATAGACAGCTTTATGGGTCTCCTTCAGAGAGGGGGGTGGGCTCAAACTGCTGACCTTCAAGTTAGCAGCTCAGTGTGTAGCTGCCACCAGACCTCTTCTATTTCTACAGAAAGGCTTATTATATTGAGCCACTCTATCATACCAGCAGTGTTTAAGGTGTGCCTGTCTGATTGCTTGCATACTGACATTGGACACACACACACACACGTTTTCACTGATTTGACGGGTGATAATTATGTGGCGTTGGTGGGTCAAAGATACATAGCTAGCCTCAAGGTCAGTAATTCAAACTTACTAGGCATTCCCAGGGAGAAAGACAAGGCTAGCTGCTCCCATAAAGCCTTCTACCCTTGGAAACCCTATGGGGCATCATAATGAATTGAAATCCATTAAATGGCAGTGGAGTGTAAGTACGTGTACGTTGTGTGTGTGAAAATTATTCTTTTAGAATTTGATTTCATGACCATGAGCTAACTAAAGCTTTTTCATTTCTATATTCATTAGCTTACTTATCAGTCATCTCTTTGCATATTCTATCCCTTTTTCTCTTGATAGGTTAGATGTTTCTAATTGATGTCTATGGTCTTTCTCTGTAATAAAGCAATCAATGGCTTATCATTTTTAACACCCTCCCACCCCCCTGCTGTTGGCTGATGTCAATGAAGACGTCTAAGGTGGGTCTTGGGGATGGGGGAGGGTGCAGCTCTCTCCTGTGGTTCTTCTAGCCAGATTCTTCCTCTCATCAGCCCCCCCCCCTAGTGAGATGCTGATAAGTCGTAAGCAGGAGATGAACTCATTCACCAGTCTGCTAGCACATGGTGTGGTGGCAAGAAAAACAGCCCGTGAAGGAAACATACCATACGGAGTTCTAGTAAGGTCCGCAGAGGTAGGAAGTGAATCATGGATGACTTCTTTCCAGGCTTCCAACTTTTCAACTGAGCCCAGAACAAGTGACTAAAATAAGAGGCAGCTCAAAAACAGCGGGGCACCCAGGACGGTGCCTTGAAAGCAAGGTAACAGCACCTGGAGGGGAGAGGCTGTACCTCATCTACCTGTGTGTACCCCACCCCCTGCCTTACTGATACCCAGTGCTTACCAGCCTTCTGCTACGGTCTTGTAGCAGACGGGGTGGCATGGGTGGATCAATGGCCATGTCCCTTTCGCCAGACTGCCTTCTACTGTCCTTGCTACTTTGGATATGCGATAAGTCCCTCATGGGACTTCATAGACATCATGTGTAAAATGGGGATTCCTCCGTGTCATTCCCAAGACCCCATGGGATAATGCGCATGAAACCCGCTGTGAAGCAAACAGGTCATGCAAGCCACACATTTCCTTGGACACCTGGCTGCACTGCTCTAGGTGCCTTCCAGGGAGCTACTTATGGCCGGGCAGTGGGAACAGCTGTTGCTGTTTTCTCAGCTGGTTACTCTCTGGTTTTCTTCTGCTCTCTTCTCCCAACAAACACCATTTACGTCTCCCAGAAGAGCAGGCGCTCTAGTCAGGCTACTTGCTCTATCTCTTGTGGCCACCAAAGCCTGAGCATATGTTTGGATGAACATTCTTCAGGTATTGTTATATGCAAGTGAGTCCCAGATCATGCTTGAAAGGTTAGCACGAGACATTCCTCAGTGCCCTTTCCTTGGGGTGTGCGTTGGGGCATGGTGGTCATTGGGAAGCACTCCGGCGGATGTGCTGGGTCTGACAATGGGCAGGAACTGCCTGGTGTGCGATCAGGGAGGGGACGAGGCTGCTGCAGCCCATCAAAGGTCTGGAGGTCCAGCGGAGCATGCAATGTGTCCTGGGTGGCTTCTTTGGGTTGCTGGGGGACAAAGACCATGCACCTAAAATAATCAATATGGACAAGGGCGACAGTAGCCCCTCAATCGTGAGAGCTTCGTGCAAACAGCAGAGAGGACAAGGAGTGTGGAGAATGTGGTGGCATGAACCCCAATCTTCTCTTCTTCTAGCCTTGGCCCTTCATTGGAATGTTGTCATGGGTTAGGGAGCCTTCCTCCATAGGGACTTAGGAAGGGGGTCATGTGAGTGGCCCTTCTGGAGGGGCATTGGTGGCTCTCCTTGGTGCTAGGGCATTTGGTGAATTACAAGAGATAGCCTGCAGCCATGGCTAGGCACAAGAGAGAGGAAGACCTTCTCACTGCCCCATTACTACCTCACCCTCCCCTAAATCAGGCTGCCCCATAACACATGGAGGAAGACTTTCCAGGTAGTTACCTAAGAGCCACGGAGCAAGCCCTGGTGGTGTAGTGGGTCAATCATTAGTCTGCTAACTGCAAAATCGGATGTTGAAATCCACCAGCCCCTCTGAGGAAGACAGATGGGGCTGCCTGCTCCTGGGAAACTCGATGGGGCAGCTCAACTATCCATTTAGGGTTTGGTTTTGGTTTCAGGATAGGGTCCCTAGCGAGGAACTGGAACCAAATTAATCACGGGAGGGTTGGCTTGCTTTGGTTTAAAGGGGCATTGAGTTGCAGTAGGGACTCAACTATTTGCTGCTCGCCTAGCTACAAGAGTAAGTCAAAAATATTGCCACTAGGTTTCAACACACACACACACACACACACACACACACACACACACACACGGCTTTTTCCCAAGCAAAATCTGTTTCAGCATGCCTCTGTGGTCACTGGATGGCTAAAGACCAGTTCTTTTAGTAATGGCCTTAGGGGTATCTTTCCAGGAGAGTCCCAGTCAAAAGAGTGGCTTCAGAGGGGATTGCCTGGACCAGTTAAATCTGAAGCACAGAAGTCTTCTTACAAGGCTGTGGTGACTGTCTTTTGAGGCCCCACAGAGGTACTCCTCTGTTTCCCGCTCAATTGTACCGTGGGCAGGTATGAGGGATCTACACCACAATGTGGCAGAGCCTGGATCTGAGTCTGGCAGTTTCTTCCAGAGTCCATACCATTGCTGTCTACACTGACAGAGGCCTAGGGGCATCGGGAGTGGGGTGAGGGCAGGCAAAGAGACAAACCAAGTTCATTGCTTGCCATGTCCCTCATGAAACTCACATGATGTCTTGAAAGGATTCTTAGCATGTGCCAATTGAAAAAAAATTTTTTTTCTGAATAAAAGATATTAGAAGTCCAGAGATCAGGATGGGATATCACACATACCTGTATGGAGACCTCCCTCGCCCAGAGTCTACCGCACAGGGGTTTAGAGCTGCCATGAGAATAAAAGGAAGACAACGAGTCATCCAACTTCCTGGTCTTCAGGCTTAAGAAAAAAGTAATGGGGAGAGAGAGAGGCCGGGTAGAGGGCACATTAGGGAAGCGATGGCAGGAGAATGGGAGATGAGCCAGAGATGCCACTGAGAGCCCCTCAGGCAGCCTTCCCAGCAGACCCCGGGAGCTTCCAGGAATATTTACCTGGAGCTTTCCCTGTGTTTCTGAAGTATGCAGAAGAAACCCCCCCCCCAAAAAAAAAGTTGACTCTAATCCAGTGGTTCTCAAGCTTTTGGTCACGACCCCTTTGGGGGTTGAGCGACCTTTCACAGGGGTTGCCTAACACATATTTCTGATGGTCTTAGGAACTGAGACACCGCTCCTCTATCCGTCTCCAGGCGGGTCCGCCCACATGTAGATATGCCCACCTATGAGTACCTGGTGTGAAGGCTGTGACCCACGCTATACCATGCTTCAAGACAACATTTCATCTATTTGCAATTAGAAATAAATACTTCACAATATAGAATTACATATTGTTTTTGTGATGAATCCCTATGCTTTCATTATGTTCAATTTGTAACAATGAACATACATCCTGCATATCAGATATTTACATGACGATTCATAACAGTAGCAAAATGACAGTGATGAAGTAGCAACGAAAATCATTTTATGGTTGGGAGTCACCACCACATGAGGAACTGTGTGAAAAGGTCAAGGAATTAGGAAGGTTGAGAACCACTGTTCTAATCCTGGCAACTCATGAATATGCAAATGTGTTAAAGTGTTTAAAGGCTTGGCCTCTAACCAATAGGCAGTAGTTCAAACCCAACAGCCAATCCATTGGAGAAAAATATGGTAGTTGGCTCCCCTAAAGACTTACAGCACAGGAGACACCCCCTGACCGCCATAGGCAATTTTACTCTGGCCTACTGGGTGAGTAGGTCTTGAAATGAACACAAGGGTCTGGGTTTGATTCTTGGTTGTATTTGGTTTGGTTCTTGGTTGTGTATCATTTGGGTCTTGACTGTGTTTGGTTTGGTTCTTGGTTGTGTATGGCTAAAGGGATGGTGCATTTGGGATGACGCCATGCACCATCCTTGGTGGTCTGAAAGGGCCCTGTGTCATCAGGAGAGTCTTGAAAAGTGGAAGAGGCGGTCAGAAACGTTGGTCAGAGTGATGTGCTGGGAGAAAGACCGGGGTGCCCATGGCTGGATTCGAAGGTGGAGGAAGGGGGCTCTAGCCAAGGAAAACAGGAGGACTCTCAAGCCAAACGAAATTCCCTGCTCCTAAGCTGATTCTGACTCAGAACCACCAGATAGTCCACGGTAGAACTGTCCCTGTGGGCTTCTGAGACTGTAATTCTCTGCAGGAGGAGAAAGCCTCATCTTCTGAGGAGCTAGAAAAGGCAAGGAAAAAGAATTCTCCTGGAGCCTCCAGAAAGGACACAGCCTTGCCAGCGCATTGCAGACTTGTTACCCCGGGGAAGTGACAAGTAACACATTTGAGTGCTTTATGCTGCCTTGTCTGAGGAAACAAGCACTGCCCGGAATGGACTGAGATGCTCAGAAGTGTGCTCGAGGGGGACCGGGCCTGGGGCGGTACCTTCTGCATGCAGGGAAGACAGGTTTCCTGGCCCAGCAGGGGTCATCCTCTCGGAGTCTATGATCCTGGTGGGTACAGAGTGCACTTCGTCATCCCAACCTCGCCCCTCTCAAGAGCCTCTTTTCCTTCCTTATGCTGCTGTTCCTCGTTGTTGCTTCATGTAGAAAATACGTCTCAGATGTGCCAAGTCAGAAAATGGAGATGGAGGAATGATGTAGGTGTGCTCATGGTAATGTATAAGAAAAATAGCTGTTCATTAAAAAAATTTGGTTACTGAGGAAAGTTGTGAGTAAGACAGTGTGCATTCTCCCCCGACCTCCTCCAACATGGCTACTTGTGCCCAGAGAGCGAGCCAGCTTGCTGAAGAGCTTCTCAAGGATGGAAATGAAGCGTGTCCGAACACGGTGACTTGAAGACCTTCATCAGGCCCATCCACACTTAATAAAATGTCCCAACCTCAATCAAGATTTAATTACATAATACTTCAAAGGGCTTTTATATTCTTGTGTTTTAGTATTTGCTCTCCTCGCTGAATATTTGATTGGCTGTGATTATTCGGCAATGATCCCGCATACTTGTGACTTCTAAAAACGTGAGCAAATTAAACCTACACATTGTTTGCAAACGTAATGATGACTTATGAATCTGACCTCTAACAACGAGTCCAAGTTGGCATCACTGTACACTTCACAGATATGTGTGAACTGCAGTTGTGTTCCTGTTCTCAGATCTTTTTCGCAGTGTAAGACCTTCTGCACAACAAGCCCTGGTGGTATAGTGGGTTACTGGGTGGGCTCTAGCCTCAAGGTTAGTAGTTCTAAACCAACCAGTGATCCATAGGGAAAAGTTGAGGCTTTCTACTCCCGGAAAGAGTTATAGTCTTGGAAATCCACAAGGGCAGTTGTACCCTGTCCAATTGGGTCACTATTAATCAGAACTAACTTATTGGTAGTGAGTTTGGCTGAGTTTCAAGGCATCATGGATAAAAGTTACCCTATACAAAGATACCCTGTAGAAATGCTTCCCTTATAATGAATTGATACTATGGGACTCACATTACAAAATTTAGTTATCTGAATGATTACTAATCCAATCGGCTTGCTGCTGCAACTTCCCTTTTACTTAGTGATATGATTAGCATCGTCATTCGAAGAAGGCAGCCTCATGGTTAAGACAGATGCGCGATGGAGCCAGGCTACCTGGACTCACACCTCGGCTGCACTACTTATTCGCTGTGTAGCTTTGGTGAAGTCGTTCACTCTCACTAAGGCTCAGATTCCTCATCTGCAGAGCAAGAGTAATAAGAGTGCCAACCTCGGAGGGCTGTGGATGAATAGTGGCCCATCACTTATAAAAGAGACTGGCACCTATGAAGCTTTATAGACAAAGGTGAGTCAACAAATAGTGCTTTAAAATCATACATAGAAGCCTTTATTAAACATGAGGATCAGAGTGTGAAGCTTTTATTTCTTGATCTCTCTGCCGTCTAGGTCGATACCCTTCTGAAGGCAGTGTTTCCATCTCGCTAACCTTCCCTAAAGAATTCTGTACTCTTTGATTTATACCAGGTGTAAACAGTACTGTGGGCATCTCCCAGGGACTCTAATCCTGTTCCTTTGAAACATTCTTTGAGGTTCAGGCACAAGAAGGCGGCTACAGGGGCAAGATCAGGGCCTTCGGGTGGATGGGGTAAGGTTTCCCAGTGAAATGCTCATTGGAAAGTTCTTGCTACCCTCCAGGGATTAGTAGGTGCATTGTTGTGGTGGGGAACTTACTTCAAGAAACTTTCTTGGCCTTTCCCTCAAAAATGCAGTTTTCAATTGTCTTAAAACCTCTTCCTAATCAGCCCCTGGGATTCCTGTGTCCTTTGAGAAAATCCATCAAGGTGACCCCTTTTGAGTCCCCCCCACCCCCAGTCACCATAGCCTTCTCAGTTGACCTCTCTACCTTGGCTCAGTAAATGCCGTGGGAAGCCACCATTTTGATGGGACCATTTTCTAGCGAAAACACTCTAAGAAGAACTAAGCCAAGCGTTTTCATGGGAGACTTTGTCTGCAGCCGTACACTGATGACAGAGACATGCTTACACATGTTTTGTTTAGCGTAAACCCATATGTGTGTGCACTAGAACGCTACTAGTAATACTTTTCTTACCTCTGTATGGGCTTCCCGACATTTACTAACTGTATCTATTTGAAAATTATAGCATTCCCAGCAGAGGGTCTCCTCTGTGGTGATGTGGAATGGGAATGTCCAAGTGCTCAATGCAGCAGGATTCTAGTAGGGCACGGACCCTGCCAGAGGAGTTAACGACGTACATGCCCATTTAGGAGAAAACAATTCATTCGAATCATGAAAGCTGTTTTGCCTTATTAAGGTCAAAACTGTCTAAAATCATTACAGACTCTCCAAAAAAAAAAAAAGGAAAGCTAATTAAAACCTGTTAAGTGCCTATGTAGCACTTATTTATTTGTAGACCTGGGTCATCACCGATTTTTGTGATTGCAGAAATGTATTGAGAAGGAGCCCAATATATATGCCAGGGAGTTCCCTGGGTGGTACAGAACAGTAGCATGCTTCACTGCCACCTGGTACGTTTGAGTCTATCCACAAGTGCCTCAGAAGAAAGGCCTGGTGATCTCCCCCTGGAAAATCCAGGCCTTGACAACCCTATGGTGTGCGGTTCCACTGGGACCCAGCGGGGGCGCCATGAGTTGGAGTCAAGTTGATGTCAATTTGTGGTGGAGGGAGGGGGTGTTTCACTCTGCTAGGCTTTTAAAAAAAATAATTATATTGGCGGCTTATACATTCTTATCACAATCCATCCATCCATCCATTGTGTCAAGCACATCTGTACATTTGTTGCCATCATCATTCTCAAAACATTTGCTTTCTACTTGAGCCCTTGGCATCAGCTCCTCATTTTGCCCCCTCCCTCCCAGCTCCCCTCTCTCTCATGAACCCTTGATAATTTATAAATTATTATTATTTTGTCATGTCTTACACTGTCTGACGTCTCCCTTCACCGATTTTTCAGTTGTCCGTCCCCCAGGGAGGGGGTTATACGTAGATCCTTGTGATTGGTTCTCCCTTTCCACCCCACCGTCCTTCCACCCTCCGGGCATCGCCAGGCTTTTAAGACGGTCTTTTCTAACTCACGCAATCTCCCAACCAACTTTGAAGTGTGTCTAATCATTCTATCTTTCGACCCTGTTACCTGAGTCTCACACATGTGAAGACAGAGGTAAATCTGAGTCCACACAAAACCCCAGGGCTCCAAGCCGCATCTCCTTCTGCTGAACCTGTGCTTTTCAAACTGTTACAGGTAGAACCCTAGCTTTAAAATAAATGGTGACCGTGTGAAGGATACCATTTTACTCGTCTACATCTCATGTGTGCTTATAACGTTTTAAAGCGATGAGAACAGCAGACCTTTTTACTGTAAATTGATCAGTGGGGATGATGTGACCATGGGGAGGAGCATAAGCTTCGGGGATCCGCGGTCATGAATGGCGGTAAATGCATATCCGTCTGCAGCCTCACTGATTTCGGGGTTTGTTTTGGTGGCCCTGTATTTCGATGACCCTGCATCTCACTGCTGAAAATGTAACAGATTTCTACAGATCACCTTGTAAACCCAGGCCTTCCTTCAATTAAGCTGATAGAGAAGCTTGGATGGCAGGAGTAAGAATTAGATTCGATTAAGTCCCATCTTATTGCAACCACTTTGGGATCAAGCCCTTTCCACACGCCAGACACGGGGTTCGAGGCCAGGGATTCCACAGTGAACGTGACAGCTATGGCTTGGGGCCTCACGATAAGGAGGAAGTCCCGGGTCAAGAGCATTTACTGGAGTGGGACATTTACACAGAGGGGCTCTTTCCCCCCTAGATACAAACGAGGATGTTCACATTAACCCCTTACGAAGTGATTCCTCCAGGTGGAACGCATACCCGCTCAGGGACCTGGGCATCTGGCCTAGATTGTCTGGTGCCACTGGAAAGAAAGCCAAGGTTGTCGCTACCTCTCTTCTCAAGCTCCCCCCTCACTTCCCACGGACCCTCTGCTCTGGCTTGGGCCATGAGGGCTACTAGGGTAGCAACTGCCGTCAGGTTTGGGGACAAGCTCATTTTCTAGTTCATGTGTGTGTGAGGCCAGCATTGGAATAGCTTTGAGAGTCCTACAAAGTCTTAATACTCTTTCAAGGTTCGGCATTAAAGGGATCTATGTGCATCCCACTGAGGGGAGAGTCCAGATGCAAGCTTTCAAAGAGGCTGTGCTTTTCCTAGGCCCCGGGAACCTCTCTGATTGGCTCTGGGAAGTACAGGATATTGGAGAAAATGAACTGTGGATTCAAATTATTTTAAAAATCTAACTCACCTCCCGTGTGGCACCATCATCGCATCCTTAGTGCCACCCCCCAATCCCCCCCACCCCCACCCAAGCCCACTGGCCAGTCCATGTTTTGCAAACCACTTGGTGATACTCGGTACCAAGTGAATTAGATTTTGCTCTGAAATTAAAAAAGAAAGCTGTCTCTTTGGGGAGTTCTGGTAAGAGCAGGTCAAGGTTGAATTGGGTCCTTCGAGAGAAAAGGGGGATCGGCTGAATACCTGGCAGGACTACTGTAACATCAGAATAGAGAAGGAAGCCGGGCTGACACATCTGCATTTCCCTCTCCTGCAAAAGGAAGTTGCAGGCAATGCTTTGAAGCAGGGAATAGAGTTCCAGGCAAGAAAGGAAGCAATTAAGGTTGGAAAATAAGTTAGAAGCGTTTTCCAGGTCCCTGTGAATAGCAGCGGAGATTTGGAGGCAGCGCTAAATAGTCAAGGAAAACAGGAAATCAGGGGCATAGAATGACGCTACCAAACCCAGTTTTTGTCGCTCGGGCAAAGTCCAAGCCCAGGCAACGGAGGACACTGGTCTACACACTCAGGAGTGTGCAGCTATTCGGAAGACATGAACGTGTCAAGATATTTTACAAATATATATCACATATATGCATATGATGGAGCTGGTCATACTATAAATACTTTTGGGCCCCAAGTAATTAACCAAAAGGATGACATGATAAAAGGAGAAAGGCCCCCATTCCACTGGATTCTATTGGGGTGCAATTTCAAATTCTTACAAGGCAACCCAGAGAAGCCTGGGCTGAGAGGCTCACACATCCAGGCCACACTGCGAAGTCAGAAGCACTTCCCAGATTTTGATAGATTTCAGGCAAAATATGTCAAAAGATAAGCTTGGCACTGACAGCCAGTCTCCCTCGCAAATTAAGCTTCTCTGCACAGAGTTCTCCAGGTAACCGATTGCTCCTTTCACCTCTGCCTCCCAAACCCAGTCTCCCAGGACTGCGCTTCAGCACAAACCTGTCAACCCCCAGTCACGTTCCGTGACCGCCTTCCTCCAGAACATGCTGTTGTGTGTGAGAACAGCACAAATCCACAGCCACCTGGTTTGGGAAAGACGGCACTGCCTCAAACCGGAGCACTAATTTCCTTGAACTTTCAAGGGAGCAGAGTCTCCTGCATAGACAAACCAGCAGAGAGAGACACCTTTGGGAAAGGAATCCTGGAGGTTGCTGGCGTGGCACTTCGCCAGTTCCCCACATGGAGACCCTCATTACAGATTCTGCCTTCCCCCCTTTTTGATTCCAGGGCCCCTCCCCTCGGCAGTTGTTCCCCTCCTATTAATGTTAATGCAAGTCACTCTTTTGTATCCAGGGGAGAATAGATCCCTTTGTCTTTTTAATTGGTCCTATAAGACAATAGATGAATGCACTATGTGAGTTCTATCCAGAAATAAATTCTGGCCATAGATACTCTGCTACCTTTAAAAGCAAAACACTGAAACTAAAACCCAGATTTCTTTTT
The DNA here is from genome assembly GCF_050624435.1 of Tenrec ecaudatus. Lineage (NCBI taxonomy): Eukaryota > Metazoa > Chordata > Mammalia > Afrosoricida > Tenrecidae > Tenrec > Tenrec ecaudatus. The sequence goes on along the minus strand of NC_134545.1, from coordinate 99,460,476 downwards.
TAAAAGATAATGTGTAGTTTCCTGATTGGACACTAGTTAGGAACCAAATACATTAAAAAGTACATCAAGATGAAAGGGATAATAGGTAATTCTGTTCTTCAGGAAGATGGTGTTACTAAGTATGCCTGCCAAGCACGGGGCAGAATACAGAGCACAAGAGGGCCTGTTCCAATGAAGCCATTGCCATCGCAATTTAATGGGGGACAAGAAAGCAATTAACAGTGTAAAGTCATTGATGCAAAAGATAGACCTAGAGATTAGAATCTGATTAAAACAAAGGCTGGTACAACTTGATTATAATGAGTTCAGTTGAAATATCGCCAAAACAATCTCAGCATGTGGATGTGGAAAAGAAAACATAATTTTCCCTGTTATTACACTTCGAGCCCCAGAAGCTGCTTACAGCCGTGGGAGCTTCCACAGATCAATATTCCAAACAAACTGGCCAGGAGCTGCACCCAAGGCCTTCATTCTGCAGGGCTGGACTGGGGGCTTTAGGGGGGGGTGTGCCCTGTCTCCATCATCATTACCTCATCATAAGCTACAGCTTCTAGCATGAGGGTTTATACACTTCATGAGAGCTGTCAGAAAAGCGCCTGATTCTAAGAAGTCAGAGTCTGAACGGGACTAGAAACCTGCATAATGTACTCTACGGTTTTTGATGGCCGCATGACAGACACTGGCCTAATGTAAAAATAGGAAAAATAATGTATGTGTTGGCAATGATTTCATTAAAAGCATATGAATAGCATCATAAACATTAGTAATTCAGGGATTCTACTCTTGAGAGGAATGCAGAAGAAGTGTGTGTGTGTGTGTGTGTGTGTGTGTGTGTGTGTGTGTGTGTGTCAAGGTTGCCTTTACGGCAGCAGCAAGGAGAAGGAAGGTTGATGCTTTCTGAATTTGGTGTGTGAGCATTTTATACACGTGGAAAATGATTTTAGATAGTAGCAAAAGAGAGTATTTCTGTATTCAGATTTGAAAATCTTGCCCAAGATGCATTTATTTTCATTTTAAAAAATCATTTCATTGGCTACTCTTACAGCTAAGAGAACATTTCTTATGACTTATTTTATATCATTTGTTTTCATCAGTCCCAAAGTCAAGTAATTAAATCTTGTTTGATTTGGTCCTCTTACAAAACCATAAAATAAAATAAAGAATGAGAAGTTTTAGTGGTGATGTTGGGAATCTTTCTAAACCATCCAGGCTTTATAAAAAAAATCACTCTCTAGTTTGTTTTATAGCCCAGCAAGCCCGTGAAGATATGTACGGGTTTGAAAAGGAACAGAACTATCATCTTCTGATAGTCCCTCGATGATCAATATTTTCAGAGAAGTATCATGTAAGAAACGATGAGCCAGGAAGAAAAAAGGCACCAGACAAAATGTTGAGGAAACAAACCGATGCAGCCCACACCCCTGCAATCAACTAAGAGGGGCTACTCTGATTTGTCAACCCCCCAAATTTGAGAAAAAGTAAGGGTCTTCAGAACAAGTTAAACTAGGGTTTTCCAATCACGTATGTGTCATCGTTTTAACCGAACTTGATTTGAATGGGGCTGGGTTTCTCCTTCAATTTTTAATGATAAATTTTATATTTCACAAGGCATTTAATAAACCCCATATGCATATTTTATAAAGTGAGGCGTATTCGCTTCTCCCTTTAATGGAGATACTTTGGGTCTCCATGTTAAATAAAGTGTTGGGTTGAAGAAAGAAAAATGGGACATAAGGAGATGGTGAATTTTTTTCATTCATTTTTAAGACAGTGGGACCAAAATCTCAATTAATTAACTTTCAAGATGATGGCTTTAATATATGTATTGATTTTTACTCCCTCCAGAAGTATAGCCATTATTTGTCCTGTCCAATTTCCTCATTGTGGCCAACTGTGGGCATGAGAGTGCCGTGGACGCTCTTTGTAGCTAGTGTGCATCCCTCTGATCATTCGTGAAACTGAGCACTCTGGGATGTGTTCACTGACCATTCCCAGCTCCTCTTCTGCCAAGAAACTTGGACTAGTGTCTTTCTTTTATCAGTCGTGGTGTTGGTCTTTAGGCCTGATTTGGAGGCGTTCAGGGGCCCTGGTGACATAGTGGTTACCACAGGGGAAGCAGTTTGAAACCACCAGCAGCTCCTCAGGAGAAAAAGGAGGCCTTCTACTGACCCAGAGGCCCACAGAGGCGCTTCTACCTCACCCTGCAAGGTCACCGTGAGTCAGAATTATGGCAGTAAGGTTTTGTTTTGGGGCACATATTAGATTCGCTCTCATCCTGGCTGAGGCAACATAACGTTGCGTTGAAGTTGTTAAAAGATGGACTTTGGACCAGTATCCCTGGTTTTAAATTCCAGCTCGATTTTTCACTGGTGGCAGGGCTAGCGCAAGTTTCTCAACCTCTCTATATTTGAGTTAGCTGTCTGTAAAATGGGGAGCATGCTGAAATGGACGAAAATTAAGTACACTAATATACGTAACACATGCCGTACAGGCAGTCCCTGGGTGTGTAGCCCGTAGTGATGAACCAACCCCCAGCCTAAAGAATGGCTATACTGCCAGGGGGAAGGCAATTTGTAAAGCCTGTTAATATTAAAAGTCTGAGGTACATACAATGGTTTGTAATAGCAAACCAGCTATTTTGTGACATGCAGCAGAACATTATTGTTATGTATCTGCAAGTGTTTCTTTAGTGTTTTTGATTCATAGAATGGTATGCTACATACAGGACAAGCATGCGACTAACTGACATTAGATACAAACTACCTTCCTGTTCTGGCTTACCTAAAATTCTATTGAAAGGCAGCTTTTGGAAGCAAACTCAATTGTAATCTGTGGCCTGCTTGTATCGGGCCTGGCACACAAAAGCACTCACAATCACTAGGTGTTATGATTGCCAGCTCATTGTTGTTAGTTTCCATGGAGTCAGCTCTGACGCATGGCAACCTGATGGACCGCTGACAGGGACATTGCTAAGTCCAGCACCAGCTGCATGATCACTGGTAATTTAGAATCCATTGTCATGGCTACTCTGTCAGTCCAATCTCATGGAGGGCTTCCCAGCTCCAGGTACTTAAAATATCATCTCCGAGTTTGCAGTTGATTTTTCCTTCCTTCCTTTTGCGAAAGTGAAGTCTTTGTGTGGACAGAAGTTCTCCATTTTAATGGAGTTGAATTAAGCTGCTTGTCATCACGAGCACTACATGGAAGAACTTGTCTACTTCCTCCGAAGTCACTGGTACTTTTTGCACAGAATCCACGAATTTTTTTGTATATATCTAAATCTTTAAGCCACGTGGGGTTAATTTTGGAGTTGTAATGTGATGGGGTTGTAATGGGGTTTTTCTTTGATTAATGTGCATGATGGATTTGTCAGCACTGTGGACAGGAAAGTCTGTTCCTTCCTGCTTATCTGTGATCCTAACTCTTAGCATGGATCAAGATTCTGGATACACACAGGCTCTCCGTTTTCCCTTCTTGGTTGATGTATCCATTTCTGTGCCAATTTACACTATCTTCATCATGACTGTCTCAAGTAATCATTTCCATCTTGATAAGCTCATCTCCCCACTTTGATCTTCCTCAGCAGAGCTTGGCTGGTCTTGGCTCTACACTCACCGTGCGAAAGAAGGCTGCTATCTATATTTTGAGAGGGAGAATCCTAAAATGAGAGTATTTTATAATACTCTGAAGAACTCTAGTGGTGCGGTGGGTTGAGTGCTGGGCTGCTACCTGCCACATTGGTGATTCAAACCCCAGCTGCTCTGAGGAAGAAAGAGAAGGCTGCCTGTTCCTGTAGAGATTTACAGTCTCAGAAATTCTACTTATGGTTGTTATGAATTGGCAGTAGGTTTTGTTTGTTTGCTTGTTTATGTGGCCCCTGAGTATCTTTTACCATGTCACATAAAAAATTAATTTTTTGTTCTTTTCACAAAGATGATTTGTAACAGAAAATCCACACTACAAGAAAATCTAGAAACAAAAGTAACGACCCTCACACCTCCTACACCCCAAAATAAGCCCTGTCCATTATCTTTGTATATCTTCCAGATATATTTCTCCAAGGGATATATTGGCCTACAATTTTAAATACATTAATATGTAATTTTACATGAATGTTTTCCTAGGACACATTCTATTTTACCACTTGCTGCCCCTCCCACCCAACCCCAATCCTTGGACAACACACCGTAGGAATTTTTCAGCATCTGACTATTCAACAGTTTTCTTAATAAGCTTTGGTGTAAAAAACAATCCCAGAAGCTCAGTGACTTACCACTATAAATATGTATTTACTGTTCACCGTACACACCTGGGCTTAGGGATCACCTGCTGCCCCTCTGCTTCGGAACTATCTCCTTCCAGGGTCGGAACAGACTCAGCCCCTGCTTAGGATGCAGTCCCATCATAGGACAGCGGCAGAGGATGGGGCCAGAGAAGCACAGAAACATGGGACGGCTTTTTCTGGGACATTCTCGGTGCCCTGGCCACTCCCCTTTGGGAGACACTTGGCACTGCTGGCCATGAGTGGCACCGGGCAGGGCAGTACTCCTGCAGGCGGCCCTGCCAGGCACCCAGCTGCAGATGGGGCAGAGCATCCTTTTAAAGAGGAAAGTGGATGTGGGACAATGAAGCAGTCTACCACAATGGTCCTATAGGATTTCACTATGGAAAGCAGATGATACCAATGAGTGTCTTATAACCAAACATGCTGTACATTTGTATGTGTGTAAAATCACCCACACAGTATTTGCTCCCTTGTTTCCTTTTGAAATGGATGTTAAATTTAAAATCTGGAGAAGTTATCCTCATGGGCTACATTTTAGACTTCTTTTAAACAAGGGGAAAATCGGCGGCCTGGTTCTGCATTTGCTCACGGCCCCTTGGAAATGTGCATGCTCTGTGGTTTTCACTCCTCCCTGTTGTCTCACACTGGACTCACAACCCTCTTTTACCTAATCCTCAGGGTGCTTGGCTTTTCCGATTTTTATATCTCCTTAAATGGCAATCTACTCTCTACTGTCTCTCCTTCTGATTCACAATTAAGATCATTTTAATTGGTCATTCTTATATAAAATGCAGAGATTAAATTCCAGGATTCTACACCTGAACACTTGTTTAAATATCTTCAGTTCCTAGGAGGGAAATACAAAGAGGGTTCAGAAAGTTCGTAGAAAAATGGAATTTAAGAGGGAATGAAAATTTTCCGTGAACTTTCTGAAGCCTCCAAACTCAAAACTCACAACGACTTGATTCTGACTCATAGCGGCCCTGGAAGACAGACTAGAACTGCGCCTGTGGGCTTCTGAGACTGTAATTCTTTACAGGAGTAGAAAACAGGACTCCTCTCTCTCCCGAGGAGCGGCGGAGGGTTTGAACTGCTGACCTTGTGGTTTGCAGCCCAACGCATAACCCACTCCATCACCAGGGCTCCACATGCTGCTCCTTTGTCCCTCCAACAATGCATAAGCACACTGCCTTCTTCAATGTCATCTGTCATGAACCAGTTCTTTAAATATAATTTAAACGCAATTCATTAGACCCGTCACTTGAATTTCTTCAATTATTAGAAAATTTGAATATGCGTCTATAAGTTTACAGACTGTTTCCTATTTTTCTTGTTTATTTAATATGGAAATTGGCTATTCGTTTCGGTTGCCTAGATTCCTATTGGCATAGCCGTTTCTTTAAATAAATTAATATCGATTCTTATTTTTGAGAAATGGACTCTACTGCAAATGTAAACGGTTTGGCTTCAGTCTTGTATTGTGTGGAAGCGTTTCTCATTATGGAGTGCGCATGCCTGTATTACTTTCTCTATTGAAAGTTTGTGACACGATGTCTTTTAGTATTAAAGCCCTTGATCCTTCTGGGATGGACTAGAGTGTAAGTCGTGATGTTTGAACCCATATTTTTGGAACGACTATCCTGACACTCGTATTGAACAAGCTAGCCAACTCTCCTCCCTTTCTTCTACGTACCTGAACTTCCTTGCTTATCGTGCCACTAATTTACACTCTGTCCTCGTGCCTATTTCAGTGTTCTTCATTTTACTGCTTTGGGCGTTTAGTCCAAAGCCCACATTATTTTTATTCCGACAGTGCAAATGTTAACGTGCTGCAAAGCAAAGAGGTCACTTGGAGGAAGGCGGTGTCGCCGATCCAATCCATGGACTTATTTATCGTCTTACAGGCTGTCACAACTGGGCGGTCATGAAGGAAGACCAAAGAAGGCATGCTTTGAACTACACTGTTCCTGAAGAGTGCCGAGGCTTCCAGAAGAATGAAGAAGTACAGACATGTCCTGAGAAGCAAGAGAGTGAAACTTGGAATAGCTCGGCAATTTGTAATACCACGTGATCCACCTGGTCAAGCGCCTGAACCTTTCAGCCCCAGCTTGACCAGGATGCGATCGTTGGATGCGATCAGCTGTTTCTTCCTGTTGTTGCCACTGCAATGTGAGTTCTTTCCGTACACAGTTGTCATTACTTGTCTCCACGTCTGTCTCCTCCACGGACCATGCAGCTCTGACAGTTAGGTCTAAGTGGCCTTGCTCACGCAGGCAGTTGGCTGTCGGTGCTCTGCAGCAGGTGGTCAGTACGTGCTGGTGGAAAGTCACACAGCAAAGCTGGTGACCTTCCTGGCAGGAGGGACTTCTGAGAGGCAGGAATGGTAGGTCAGAGGCGGTGGAGGTGGCTGGGAGCTTCCATGGCGATGGGAAGAACGCATTCCCATCAGAACAGCCGGCTGAGCAAGGCCCGTGTGCAGCATGCTGCTGGGTGAGTAACCGCCCTTGTGGCAGCCGGGAATGTGCTGCCCCAGAGAAGGTAACACGGCGACAAACACCTCCAGGTCATTCGGCGGTGTCCTCCGCAGACCTTGCAGAGTTGTTCCCGCAATACGCTCAGCCCCCTTGGATTTGTGCCTCATCTTTAGTTCAGATCATGCAAATATCTGATAAGCTGAGCTCATGTTATGAAGGTAGAAATGATCCCTTTGTCCTCTCTTATCTTATTGATTTAGAAATAGCATTTAGAGGCGCCAGAAGAACATTCCTGGTCTAGCCGCAGCTCCGAATCAGAAGCTTTCGATGCAATTGCTCTCATTACACACCCCACTTTGGCACACTTCAATTGTGATCATTATTCTGGGTCTCATATGTACCGCGGCTTGGGTTTTACTTAAGAAAACCAGTAAACTAGAATTACCACACACAGATTGTGAGGGAAGCCAAAGTTAGACATGAGCGATTAGGGGCCATCTAATTGACCTAGAGGTATAGTAATTAATTACCAGGGGAGAAATGAAAAGCTCATTCTATAGACTCCTCAAATGCTTCTACACAGGCCCCACACGGTATGTCGGTCTGCCAGAAGCAAGGGCATTGTGGCTGCCTTTGTATAACACAAGGAGCTAGAGATCTGCGGTGGGTGGGTTTTAAAAGAAGGAATATTGCCATTCTCACTGCCCAAGAGTGCTATGTTGTAGCAGCACAGTCACCACATGTGTTAGGCAGGGTTGACTAGAGAAACAAATCCACTCGTATATGTGTAAGAAACAGCTTTATATCAAGACATAATTGATATATTCCAGCCCAGGGAACATCCCAGCCCAGGCTAACTGAAGTCCGTAAGCCGGATACTAGTCCTTAAGTCCTTCTTCAGACTCACAAAGCCACATGCAATGATTCAGAATACAGGAACACCACGGGCCAGTGGGTGCAAAGTCTTGTGGATCCAATGGCCATGGATGCATCTCCAGGGCTCTGGAAGGTGAAGGCAGAGAGAGAGAGAGAGAGAGAGAGAGAGAGAGAGAGAGAGAGAGAGAGAGAGAGAGAGAGAGAGAGAAAGAAAGAGAGAGAGAGGTTCCCAGGACCCTCCTTAGGAGGAGAAGGTCACGCCCACAAGGAGGCACCATCAGGCTGTGACCTGATTGACAGGCTACACTCCACCCCTACACTTTCATATCTTCAAGTTGACATGAAATTTTGCAACGAGCACACCACACTATTGTGCTGCTCGCTTCAATAAGCAGGAGTCCAGGGTTCTCTTCTAAGAACACACTATTGGCCGTTAAAACAATGCACTCACTGATGGCCAAGAGCTTGGTAGCTACTTCCAACAGGGATTTTCCTTGAGAATTTCTGGAGATTCACAGACATTTACACGACGACTCCAGCTCTGTGCAGGGGCCTCGTACGGGTCTTTGTAATTTTAGAGAAAGATTGAAAATCCTCTTGGGTGCTACCCTGCTTCTAATGCACTGCACCTCTTTGTAGCCAATTCCCAGGCTCTTTGTTTTGTTTCATTCCGTGGTGGTGAGACTAAAGTATTGCTTGCCAGATAAACAGTGACAAGCCAACACTTTCTTGAAGAAAACTCAATGGGAGTTCCTTAAAGAACAGCTAGAGTCGGGAAAAGCAACATGATGAGAAAATTCTGTTTTAGTCATTAACTGCATGGCATCTAAAGCAGAGAAACTCAACCATTAATTACCTCAATCCCTTTCTTCTAATGCCCGTGTGGACTGCTGACCATCAGCAGGCCCCTTTGATGTCTTCAAAGGCCATGCTAACCAGCACCATTACAGCTATATCCGTTAAGTCCAAGAGACAGGACTTTATATGTAAATAGGAGCCAGTTTGGGGCTTTCTTGAAGTCTTGTTAAAATCCCCTCTTCCTGTCCTCTCTCTTTCCTTAGCCTGGGACGCCCACAGACCTTCCAAGGATTTATGTTCCTTCATGTCAGGTCACGTCCAAATCTCTTAGGAATTTTCTTGACTTCTGGTTCCCTTGAGGGCCTTTCTGCTGACCCTGACATGAATCAGGGGTCCCCTTTGGGTTCACATCAGAAAAAGAACTTCATACCGAGTATCTGTGAGCTTCGTAGACGTCAAAAAACCAGAGAGAGAGAGAGAGAGAGAGAGAGACTCCACCTCTAGGAAAGCATCCCCAGGGATGGATTAATATAGCACACAGTGCTATTTGTCCCTCCTACTAGCTGGTCCGAGATTCCCTGCGGCCACCCTTACATCTCAGACCTGCCCGCGGACGAGTCCGCGTTGTTGGATTGTAGCCCTGCGCATCTCTGTCTCTAAGGGCAGAGCAATGGAGCGTTCAAAGTTTCCGCTCAAAGTGCTATGTGAATCTTTCAAGACGCTCAGTAGAACATACATTGTTCCGCTGAATAGAACCCCCTTTCCTTGGACAGAAGGTGAGGCATGACGAAAAACTCCATGGGTCTTGATTCTAGAATAAGCTGGTTAAATATGACAGCAGGTACCACAATCCTTTGAGAAGCTTATCTGATTACTCTATTGACTCTTCTCCCTAATTACATGAAAGCAAATCTTGGTTCCCAACAACATGAAAGTGTTTTGCTTCTTGTACCTTGAATTGGTCATTCGCTAAGTAACTGTGAACATCTGCCCCATGCATTTGGAAAGAATTAATGAGGCAAATTAATAATATCCAATTAAATGGTGTAATCTCCAGAAGGTGCCAGATGATCTGATCCACTCAACAAAAGATCATGACCGATCCAGTAAAGGAAACCCAGGATTCTTCCTATTTTACCCAATCACGTTCAATGAACCCAGCCAGACAACCCAATGCCACACAACAGTAGTGAACACCGCCTAGGCTGTGAGAGCTGGCAATCCCGGTCCAGTTTGGAGAGGCAGATCCTTTACAATAAGGACCTGAGGGACCCAGCAGTCTTTAGGGAAGATGCCTTTTGAAACGGAAGAAATTGAGGAAGAAGTAACTGATAAATGGATTCAAGGACAGAGGAGTAATTGACGGGAGGTTCATGATAATTCTCCTGGAAATGCAGTCACGTGCTCCAAATATGGCAACATTCTGTGGACAATTTCATATGATATATTGTCCTGGTGGCATGATTTTGGCCTGAAAGTCATCATCGCGCCCTGGTTTGTCTGTAGAACTCCCCATTGCAGAAGACCCAGCAAGCCTGTCTGGTGTCACTTCTTGGATGAAGTTCACGGACTTACAGAAAACAATTGGCCTTCCAGCTCCCCGTTGACTTCCATCACAACGAACCCTGATTTCTCTGCTTCCTAGCTGATTTTCTTTCTCCCTCCCTACATTCGCCATCTTCCCGTTTCCTTCTTGGCCACCCATGTTAGGAATAGAAAGATGACTGCTATTTTACAGCATGTCAGTGCTCATTTGCCATGACAATATATTAAATATATTTTAATATATTTAAAATAAGATGGACATGAGACGTGTTTCTTTTTTTAATTGTGCCTGGGTAAGAAAGCACACATTTCACAAAAGAAGATACCCATGAACGCTGTGGGCAGAAGATGGTCTCCCAAGCTCACAGACCTTGACTGGTACCTCGAAAGCCAACTGAGAGTTTCACGGACATTTTACGAGCGCCCTGCCAGCACAAGGCATCAGCCGAGAGAGCCCAGGTTGACTTCCTCCAACCTGATGCCCATAATCCTAATATCCACACCGAATATTCCTCTCATCAGAAACCTCCCTCAACACTAATTTGGCACAGAGGCAAGTAGGCCCTTGAGAACACCTGTAAACCAAAGGTGTCAGGCACTAAAAGGTACCATTAAGCTGATAAAGTATCTCTGTATATGAGCAGGCATCATTATGGGGCCGTATTTCTTCCTACCTCACCTTTATTGGCTCCTTCTCCAAACCTGACAGTGTCCTTCATGAACGATCAAACACAGCATAACATAGGTTATGACAGGAAATAGGAAGTGTACATTCCTCTAAATGATCTTTTCCTTAGTGCATTTGGGGGAAAATTATGCAAATAAGTAGCAGCAGCAAGTTTCAAAGGATGCTCGGAAAGGGTGGGGGCGTGGATCCTACTTTATAGGCAACGTGAGCTACATAAGCAGCCTTTGTGCCATGCCATTGCTGCAAACTGTAACGGAGATACGATGAAAACAGGCGATGAACGAGAGCTGCAGAAAAAGTCTCACACGACCAAGCGCTCCGTCACACGTCTCTATGCTCAGCAAGTAGCTTTAAACTTGAACCGTACTCGAAGTGCTGACAAATGGCACCCTTCACCTTTACCTGCTGCACTCAATAGGCTTCCCCATCCTTCCTGGGTGCTGTGAGGGCCCGCCACCCACCGTGATGGAGGCGTGGAGATGAGGAAGAAACGCCCGTATGAGGGACTCTCTGGCTTTCCTGGAACGAACACATTCACAACTCCATGTTTCAAGTGTACATAACACCCACAAAACCTAATCTTATCTGTGTAAACGTGGAAGCGCATCGATATCCAAAGAGGAAATGACAAGGTACATGCTGGTCCTTGTCTCAGCAGGATCACCATGTCCCCCGAACAGATGTATCTGAAGGAAAAACCCCCAATTAGAGGGTACCACCATAACTTAAACACTGAGACTTAGCCTTCCTTGGATGCTGTCGGTAATCTTGGGAAAATTCTACCAAGTTTACCTCTAAGTCTTACTTAATTATATATGTTGGGTCTCTAAGTTTGGGTCCAGAAATCACAGTGAGTTGATGAGTGACATTACTTACAAATTCTAGTTAAGCACAGCGTTCTGAAAGTCAGACAGACTTGAGTTCACATCCTGAGCCAACCAATTATGAGCTGTGCGGGCTGCAGCAAGAAAACTGAACTCTGAGATACTGTCTGTATTGCACAGCCGTGCACGCAAAGCTCTTTGTACCCTGGCCAACACATAAATCATTACGCTGTGTAATTCCATCCATGTCACCACATCACAGGAAACCACCACCTTGCAACAACTCATTTTGTTTTGGCTCAGACAGTAGCTGAGCTTAGTTAACACTGCATGAATGTGTTGTCAGTACTTGAAATGAGTAGCTATGGATTATGAACGGAGTGGTTTCTACATGTTCTGTATCTAGGAGAGCTGGTGGTGTACTGATTGCCTGTGGAGTAACTAACCACCCAGTCAACAGTTTGAAACCACCAGCTGCTCCTTGGGAGAAAGGTGAAGTTTTCCACTCCTTTAAAGAGTTACACTCTTGGAAACCACTCCACAGTGAAAGTTTTACCCTGTCCTGTAGGGTCACTACGAATCAGTTGACTTAATGGCAGTAAGTATTTGTTTTTTTAGATCATGTTATTGGGGGCTCTTACAGCTCTTATAACATTCCATACATCAACTGTATCAAGCATATTTGTACATATGTTGCCATCATTATTTTCTAAACATTTACTTTCCATTTGAGTCCTTGGTATCAGCTCCTCATTTTTTCCTCCTCCCTGCCTCCCTATGAGCCCTTGATAAATTATTATTATTTTCATATCTTACATTGACTGTTGTCGCCCTTCCCCATGGTTTCTGTTGTTTGTCACCCTCGGGGCGTGGGATGGGGAGGTGTGGCTATGTGTCAATTGCAATTGGTTCCCCCTTCCTCCTTTCTCTCCCCACTTCCCCCCTACCCTCCTGGTATCTCTACCCCCAGTTTTGTTCCTGGATTCCATGTATCATGAGCTCTTATTTGTACCAGTGTACATGCTCCGGTCTAGCCAGAAGTGAAAGGCAGCACTGGGGGTCATGACAGCGAGGGGTGCGGAAGCCTCAAAGAACCAGAGGAATGTTGTGTGTTTCATCAGTGCTATACTGCACCGTGGTTGACTCATCCCTTCTTTGTGACCCTTCTGTGAGGGGATGTCCCATTGTCTACAGATGGGCTTTGGTTCTCTGCTCCAACCCCCTTCATTCTCAACAATATGCTTTTGTTTGTTTGTTTGTTTGTGTTGGGTGTTCTGATGCCGGTTTCCTGATCCCGTTTACACTTCATGATCACACAGGCTGGTGTGCTTCTTTCATATGGACTTGTTGCTTCTCAGCTAGAGGACCACTTTTTTAACTTCAACCCCTTAAGACCTCAGAAGCTGTATCTTTTGATAGCCTGACATCATCGGATTTCTTTACCACATGTGCTTGTGCCCCCATTTTGTCTTGAGCAATTGTGCCAGGAGGGTGAGGTTGTTAGAACAACGTGTTGTGGTGTTGAGGGAGGGCATGAGCAGAGGCCCCAAATCCATCCACCACCTCAATGTACTGCCATAAAAATATGGGACATAGGCCAATATCTCTATTTTATGAATTAATACATTTACATATATATACATTTATGTTTATAACACCATCCATAGCTTTGCTTCCTAGATCTTTCCTCTGTTTTCTTTTACCTTCCTCCTATCCCACCATCACGCTCGCTCTTCTTCTGCCTCTTGGTAATTCCTCTCAACTATACTGCTGTTGTTCCAACACCCCCAAGATCTCTATGTCCTCCTCATTGTTGACTTTATTTCCCTAGTTGTTCCTCTGTCTACAGTGTTGTTTGCTCACCGCTCCCTTCCTCCACTTCCTCCTCCCTCCAAGTCCCTCCGGAACCATAGGTCCCGTTGCTTTCTCTTCACACTTACTTCCCATGCCTATCTTATATATAGGTAGGCAAATCAACAACAGCAGAAACAAAACAAAAATAAAATAAAAGATTGAATAAAAAGAGAAAAGAAGAAAAATAAATAGCAAAAAATTTTCTGAAAATGCATTCATAGTTCCAGGTCTGTCTGCTGATCTTTATAACTATCTCCCTACCGGTCCTGAGGAATTCTGGGAATTGTCCCTCTTAGCCTGAAGTGTATTTTGGGGGCTCCTCGGGGGCTTTGTGGCTTTGCTTTGCTCTTGTTGCTGATCTGTTATGTTCCCTTCTTGGTTCACCCACTGTGGGGGATTCAGACCAAGGTCACTCCCCGCCATGTGTCCCCAGTATTGTCCTCTGTCTCGGTGTGCTCCAGCGAGGGGACATCACGCAATGCCAGGGAGTTTGGGGATGAGCCCTGCATCTGTGTCTCTGCCAGGCTCTCCCTCACTTTTCTTCTCTCCTGAAATATTCACTTGTTCACGGAGCCATCAGTTTGCATTCATTGCGAAATATATTCATGTTGCCCTGTTAACAATCCTGTTTCTGAACAGTACTTGTCCTTGGATTGCTAACTCTGTGAGCAGGGTAGAGTCTGGTAGAGTTTACTAGTTTCCCCCCATAGGTGGTTCTATCCACATTCAGGGGGAAGACTATATTCCATCACCTCACTCAGAGGGTGGAGCCAGTTTATTTATTGCAGCCAAAGGCGTGCCAACATAAATGACATTCCACTTCTGGCCAGGGCACTTAAAAGCTCGTGAGTTACCTCCACCTTGGACATCACACACTGGGAACATCGTGTTATGAGATACTCGAAACGCATTGCCATTGAGTTGATGCCAACTCACAGTGACCGTACAGGGCAAGGTCGAAGAGCACAAGGTAGGAACTGTGAGTTTCTGACACTTTAGCTCTTTACAGGAGTGGGCAAGCTCATCTTTCTCCCAAGGAGTGGCTGGTGACCGTGAGGATTGCAGCCCAACATGCAAGGGCTTAAATATCTGAGTCATTGTATGGTGAGGTGTCTCATTCCATCCACAAGGGACTGAGTGTGGATGAACATTAAACATATTTTATTTTTGCAGAAGCTTATAGACGGTGCAAGAGAGAGAGAGAGAGAGAGAGAGAGAGAGAGAGAGAGAGAGAGAGAGAAGAATCACGGTATTAATTAATTGTTAGGGAGTATAATGAATACCATAGAAGATAACTAGATAACTTCAGGTAGGGAAAGTGCCATTCTCTAACCTTGACAGGCAGGTACTTTTCAATGGACAGTGATAGAGAAGTGCATACCATATGTGGGAACCAATCAGAGGAAGAAAGAGAGGAAAGAAATAGTAGACTATCATGTTCAGCCTTCATTAGGGTTTCAGTAATTCCTCCCAGGTTACATTACCCTTGGCCACGCCCTACCAGGCATCCAACACCCTCCTCACCACTATCTTGGATCACTTGTTGTTCCCTTGTCAGGATTTGTTAACACCACTTCCTTTCCCCCCACCTCACACTCTTCAAGAGTAAAGTAAAAGGAAATAGAGGAAAGAGCTAGGTGGCCAAGAGCATTTGTAGAGGTCTAAATACAGGCATGCACATATGTAAATATATTTATATATGAGGATGTTGAAATAGATCTATGAGCATATATGTATAGATTTAGTATTAAGGTACCAGATGGACATTGGGTCTCCACTCAAGTACTCCCTCAATGCAAGAATACTTTGTTCTATTAAACTGGCATTCCATGATGCTCACCTTCCCAACACAATTGCTGAGGACAAAGCAGGTGCATAAGCAAATGTGGTGAAGAAAGCTGATGGTGCCCAGCTATCAAAAGATATAGTGTCTGGGGTCTTAAAGGCTGAAGGTAAACAGGCAGCCATCTAGCTCAGAAGCAACAAAGTCCACATGGAAGAAGCACACCAGCCTGCGTGATCACGAGGTGTGAAGGGATCAATTGTCAGGCATCAAAGAACAAAAAAGCATATCATTGTGTGCTCACCTCCATGATATGATCACTGAAGACAAATGGGTGCATAAGCAAATGTGGCAAAGAAAGCTGATGGTGCTGGCTATCAAAAGGTATAGCGTCTAGGGTCTTAAAGGCTGAAGGTAAACAGGCAGCCATCTAGCTCAGAAGCAACAAAGTCCACATGGAAGAAGCATACCAGCCTGTGCGATCACGAGGTGTTGAAGGGATCAGGTACCAGGCATTATCAGAACAAAAATTTTTACCATAGTGAATGAGGGGGACAGTGCGGAGTGGAGACCCAAAGCCCATCTGTAAGCAATTGGACATTTCTTTACAGAAGGGATGCAGGGAGGAGAGGAGCCAGTCAGGGTGCAGAGTAGCAACAATGAAACATACAACTTTCCTCTAGTTCCTAAATGCTTCCTCTCACACTCCTCCCTCACCCTACTATCATGATCTGAATTTTACCTTACAAATTTGGCTAGACCAGAGGATGTACACTGGTACAGAAAGGAACTGAAAACACAGGGAATCTAGGGCAGATGATCCCTTCAGGACAGGTGGTAAGAGTAGCGATACTGGGTGGGTAGAGGGTGGGGTGGGAAAGGGGAACCAATTACAAAGATCTCCATAGAACGGACAACAGAAAAGTGAGTGAAGGGAGACGTTTGACAGTTAACGATATGACAAAATAATAATTTATGATTATCAAGAGTTTATAATAATTATAAATCACCAAGTGTTCATAAAGGAGGGGGCAGGAGGGAGGGAGGGGAAAAATGAGGACCTGATGCCAGGGGCTTAAGTGGAGAGCAAATGCTTTGAGAATGATGAAGACAATGAATGTACAAATGTGTATGTATGGAATGTACAATTGATGTATGTATGGATTGTGATAAGAGTTGTATAAGCCTCTAATAAAATGATTTTTTTTAAAGAAATAGTAGAATAGTGTCTATAAGCTGCTGGGCTAGGAGCTAGGTACTAAGTTACAATAGTGTCGAATAAACTGCATGAGTCCCATGATGGAAGAACATTTCTTCACTTTTTACTGGGATATTTTAATCAATATAGTGACAATACCCCATATGTGTACCCGAAGGATTACCCAGGGTGAATAGTGGAAAATAGATTAGGGTGTAAAGAATAACAGCAGGAATAGTAGTTAAGAAGAAACTGAGCTTCGACAATGGTAGTGGAGGAGGAGCAGGAGGTGGATAGGCTGAGAGGGATGTGAGCGATAGGGAAGTTGGTGAGACATTAGATACGGGGATAAGACAGTGGCAGCTTTCCAGCCCCTCTGTCAGAGTGATACCATGCGATTCCTCGAGATAAGGGATTCTGAGAAAAAAGAATTAGGTTTGCTGGGGGCAAAAAAAAGGATTACCTGTATTTTCAACATGTTGAAGTTGAAGTCCCTTTGAAGTCTCTCTTAAGAGTGAGCCAAGAGGAAATGGCAGAGAAGAGCCTACCTCCAGCTCTGGTCCTGGCTCTCAGGATAATGTGTCTCAAACAGGAATCACGGGGGCTCTTTCTCATTTAAGTGCAGGCATCCAACTCAGCAGGATTAAGGGGGAGCCAGTACATCTGCATTTTCACGTGCTCTTGGCTGATCTGAATGCTGCTAATCTATGGAGACTTTCCATCCATCCGGAGTGCACTCTACACACTTTGAATCGGAAAGTTTGGGAAAGCTCTGTGCTAAAGCTAGAATGTGTGGGAGGGATATCCTGTCAGTAGAGCCTCACTTCTGAGTGCATTGAGAGGGAATATAAAGCTGCCCGTCAGAAAGCGGGTGGCTCACACCTACCAGGTGGTCTGCTAGAGGGTGATGTGCCACCAGAAACCCCACAGAACACTTCGTCTTTGTCCTTTGGGGTTGCTATGAATCAGAATGGACCCGACAGCAATGGGCTGGGTTTGGGGTGTAGAGTGATAGGAGATGAGAGGTTAGAATGGAGCCTTAAGTCACACTAACCCTTCATGGCTAGATAGAGGCACTTAGACCTGCAAAGAAGGAAGAACGAAGGGAGGAAATCCAGTAACTCGAGGCAGGAGAGGATTTTAAGGGCAAGAGCGAGCGAGCACTGCTTTGATGGTTTAACGGGACCGGAAAGTTGATAACAGTAGATTGAGGAATACATGGAAGTTGAAGAAATGGACACAGTGTACAGAGATAATTTCTCAGAGAACTCTGATGTGGAGAGGATAAGAGAGATAAAGCAGGAGTCGAGGATAGAAGGGGCACAGGGACAGGGATGCTGAGGTGGAAAGGTAGAAAGGTAGGGGTTTGGGGTCCAGAGCTGAAGGGGCTCCAGACTTTTTGCTTTTAATGGTACATCCTTAAGCAAACTCCTTCTCATTCTTGGGGTTTCAGCTCAACCAGGACTCCTCTGACAATCCTTCCCTGACTCTCCTAGGCTGGCTGAGGTGCTCCCTACCATCCTGCCTGTGTTAGGCAGGGTTCTCTAGAGAAACAAAACCAGGACACTTATGATTGTATATATACCTATACCATATATATAGGTTTATACAGCACAAGGAATATAATAGCTAATTAGTACACATAGCGGTACAGAGGACTCAATTGAACTCACTTCCATGGAACAGTTAACATATTGGAAATCCTTCAACTCAAGAGGGCTGCTGGGCCCAAGGTTAAGGAAGCAGACAGCTTATTCTTTCCTCGGGCAGTGCAGGCAGGGTCGGTCCACAGGCAGAAGAGGTCAGGGTGAGTCACCAACAGTCAACAGTTCAGGAGCTTAGCACAGCAAGCCCGGATGGGATATCGAACTCAAGCAGTGCAAGATAACGGGACCCACCAGCCTCAAGCTGCAGCAACATACACCAGCAGAGTGGCGAAGCAGGTCTCAAAGGAACCTCAAGTTCTAGGGACATAATCCATGGGTTGGCTTATCCTACAGGTAGCGTAACTCACAAGTTGAGGCAGAGAACTAGCTAAAGCAGCTGCATGCTGATCTGATCACCAGAGAGCAAGAGAGAAAGGGGAAGGTCTTGCTGAGCCATTTATCTCTTTGCCCTCCAATCAAACTGTGACCTGATTAATCACACAGTCTCCTATTGGCCAGGTCAGCACAATAAACCTACCTATCACACTGCCCATTGACCTATCATGACCACAATCATAGCCTATTCCTGTGAGTCTCACAGTGGGATCCACACCCTCCTGGGGGCTCTAGAGACCCTTTCAGGGAGCTTGCAGGATAAAGCTGCTTCATGGCATTCTTCATCCCTGCTTGTTTAAGTAAAAAGTAATACCAGTCTCTCTTAAGAATACATTCATTGTGTGGCTGCCCAACATGAAGACTGTGATCAATGCCATGGAGTTTGTACACAATGAAATTGTGGAACTGGTGGTCCTTCTGCTGTGTACATCTTCAACATCATCAACCACAACAGGAAAAGAAAATGGTGTTTTTATTTTCAGGAGAGGGAATGCATTCATTGTTTTACATCTCAACAGTTGAGTTCCTATCTCTCCCACACTCTGAGTAATGACATGGCAAGTAGACGCGGAGCACTTTGGCTGCTGCACACTGAAACCTGGTGCTTGTCTCCAGGGAAGGCAGGGGTGTGATTGCCTCAATTGCCAGCCTAGGCAGTCACATTTTCTATGGGACATCATTTTGGCAAATGAGTGAGTGACGGGCAAATTATTGTCATTCAGACTCGCGTGGATGGAGGGTTCTTTCTCGAAAATGAGACAAGAAAGCCTGTGATGTGGAGAAAAACAACTGACTGCATTTGTGGCCAAAAAGAAAGCCCAAGGTTCAGAGCGAAAATAAGAATTTGGCACCGGGGCAAGGAAATATCAGTTTTTAATATGGTTAATAAAAGTAGCTGTAACCCACATAACCAAACGTTCTTTGGAGGCCTCTGTACTTTATAAAGGTGTAAAAGGCCCTGAAAGCAAGAGGGTTCAGAACCACTTTGGTGTGTTTTCATGGCTCAGTGAATGAGGGAACTTCTTTGGGACAGAATCTCAGCCGTTCCCTGCGTGAAGACCTCGTGGGCAGCATGGGAGCGCTCAGTAGGTACTGAGTAACCTAACAGGACTGGGCTCTGGCAGAAAGCGAAGGAGATGTGGAAAGCAGACAAAGTCCCTGACGATTGTACGCACGTGGACACAAACATCAAAAGCCCTGGATGTTTATACTATTTGACAGTAATTTCATGTCTTGGGAATTTTCCCTAAGGAAATAATTTATTCTAAAAATATGCAGAAAGATACAGCTACTAGAACGGTGTAAACCAAATTGAGAAAATGGATAGACCTACTTTAAGAGAAAATGTTCCTACAGACCCCAATGTTGTCTTACATTACTTTCACTACCATGTTACTTAAATGGGTAAAAATACAAACTTTTCTATTAAATCCTTATTGTTATGGCTCTTATCCAACTATACCACCCAAAAACAAGGAAAATAAACCTACAGATTACAAATAATATCTGCAAAAACAATACAAATCAGATCAACCACATTAACTTGGGGTGACATTGTCTAAACATTGATGGCTGCTTGATATGTGAGCCGAATACCAATCTACAGGGTATTTTTGTCTGTTTCCGTGTGATGTACCTCAGCTGCTGCCATGTGAAGACTCTTCCTGCCATTAATTTTTTTTTCTGTCTGAACTTCCTTTTGTCTGTCTTCCTATGGGGCCTTTTGGCTTCACTTGGTTAAAAAAAATCATGTGCTTATTAAGCCTACTTCTTCCCTTGCTCATGGATCCAGCACAAAATTGACCCCCCTCAGGCACTGGACTTGTCGCAAGGTAACAAGTCAGCCTGCAGGGTCCAGAATACGATGTGTGGGCTTCAGTGACGTGGCAACACTCCAGAATTCTAAGAAAATGCTCCTGCAGTGAGCCAGGCTCCAGCGTTGATGTCACGCAGACAAAACAACAGCCACAAAGAACCTAAGGATGAATTAAAAAGCCGACAGGTTAAGTAAGTCAGGGGCTATCACTGTGTCAGAAGATCAGGGCATCATGGGAGCTATGATGAAAAGAATGCTCATTGCAATGGTCATGATATATGACAGGCTGAAACACTGTGCATTCATTCCACCAACATATGCCGTCTTTTAAAATGAAATACACACACACGAGAGGCCTTCATAAAAAAACTCTATATCTTTTAGTTCCATTTTCCCATAAGCCCTTTGGAAACCTCTTTGTGGGTTGTGTATATATGTGTGTACACACATACATATAAACATACATGGGAATGAACACATGTACACACATGCAAGCATCTACATATGGGTGCACATATGTGCATGTTTATATGTCCATGTACACATATATATGTAGAAATGTGTAGTTTATCTAGAGCAGACACTGACAGTAGATACAACAAAAAGTTAACACTGATGATACGGGCTTAGCCGTAATTTTGTTCAGTATGTTTTTCAAGCTTCTATAATGAATATATGTTAACATTGTATTTAGGATAAAAATATCATTTTAAAAAAGAAGTCTGACAGAAAAGCATGTTAAGTCTGACACAAAGGTAGGAAGGAGGCAGCTCAAGTTTGCTTCTAAGGACTCGCTGGTGACGGACACTGAGAAACAAGAGGGAGGGATACGCGTGGCAGCACATGGCCAATTGGGCCGCCCATCCCCCTGGCAGAGGGGCCAGGATGATCACCGCCCTCCTCCCAAGGAGTTAACAGTGTTATTCTGAATTCTGGACGTGCTGTACGAACTCCCGGGGAACAATGGAATTTCAAATGAGACGTGCTTCGGTGCATCTGTTTATTTATTTATTATTTATTTGTTGGGTATGGCTCCCATTTTACATAAGTACTTTCTACTCAGCCACTCACTGTTCTTCATTTAATGATACCGTTAACGCCACGGATGACAAAAGCCAGCGCGCAAAGATGTAATTATAGCATAAGCACCTGGTAATTTCTATTCTCCCAGTGAAGACCGACTGCTCATTAGCTGTACGCACACTACGGTAGGTGCAGCTACCAGGTAATCTTTGGGAATGGGTACTTTGGGATCTGCCTTCGTGAAGGAGATCCCGTGGAGTTCTGCGGAAGGTCGAGAGACGCTCCAGACCTCGGGGCACTGATAAAAGGCACGGGCGATCCGAGAAATCAATTCCGCTGCCACTTTATTGGTATTCCTCACCCCCATCGCTCTCTGACAGTCCTGTTCCTCAAAATGCTCAAGCATTCGATACCCCGCTACCTGAGACTTTTGGAGAAGGTGCCCAGTGAAGCCTCTCTAACTCCAAACTGTCGGCAGAGGCCAAATCCACCCAATGGAATCTCTCCTCAGCAGATTATGCATTTAAATATGAAATCATAATCAAGTGTCCAGGTGGCAATTGTTTTTTTTTTGCTTCAGCAGCTGCAGCAACGACTTAGAAATTCAAAAGCAGAAACCCAACAGATTAACGATTCGCCCTTCCCCCGCTGCCCCCCCCCAGTGCAATCTTTATCTCTGTAACGTGCAATTTGTCCTCAATGATAATTAGATATTTAGAGTGAGAGAGACATAATTAGGAAGGAGCAGCTTAATGCTTTGTTGTTGTTGTTGTTTGCTGAGACGCTCAATGTCGCCAGAGGCCCACAATGGTAATCACGGGATTCTGGTATTGGGATTTGCAGGAGCCAGGCCAGGTTGGGCTATGGCTTAAACATTCTACATGGCAAAAACAAAACCACCCCAAATCAAAACCTCTCCATCGTAAATGGCTGTGCCGTGTCTCGCATTCTTGAAAAGAGGTCGGGGTTTCTGTTTATAAGTGCTTCGTAAGCATGGATTACCAAAAGAAATATTGGGCCAGACATAAAGAACAATGAAGTAAAATCCAATTTCAAATCCGGTTGATATACTGACATCAGAAACAGCCACCTCAAGGGAAAGTCCAGGTGGAAATCGCTATTTGTCTCTTGCCTGTGTGTGGCCGCTGGCTCTATGTTCCTTAGAGCTAGTAACGCCGCCACCCAAGGCCATGGCCAAAAGCACACTCTTTCCCCCTGGACTGTTGCTAACTGAATCCACCTTCAGCTCTTTTCCTCAAGCAGAGCAGACACCACACCACCTCCTGAAGAATGCCACCCCCCCCCCCAGGCCACCTCAATGCCCACCACGGGCTCAGTGTGGAGAAGACAACAAGTCAAGTCGCCCTGATGGATGCCAGTCACTTCTGCACATTTCCTACCAAGTGGAAGGCCCGTGCTTAGTCAGAATATTGATTCTCCCAAAGCCACAGCCTTTGGACACTCACTAGTGCCTTTGAAGACCCCTTGGCCCTCTGCTCCCATAGTTGTTCAACGGACTTCGCTCAGAATCAACTGGTTCTTTTTGTTTTAAGTGCCCTTCATAGGCATCTCTGCCACGATGAATGAAAGCAGAGAACTGCCGTTAGAAACAGTGCTTGAATCTAAGTAGATGCACTGGCAGTGTTTTCAATTGACTCGACCTTGTTGTACTCGCTCAAGTGTTTGGGCTACGACCGTGAAGACCATATGGGGTTTCGTGCATTACAATGCATGCTGAAGTCTACATTTATTGAGGTATGAATTACATGTAGAACATTTAATTATTTCTAGGTAGACCAGCAGTTCTCAACCTGCGGGTTCTCACAGGGGTCACCCGATTCATAACAATAGCAAAATGACAGTTATGAGGTAGCAACAAAAATAATGTGATGGTTGGGGGTCACCACTACATGAGGAACTGTATGAAAGGGCCGTAGCAGGAGGAAGGCTCAGAACCACTGAGTTAGACTCTTTGAGGAGGCTTTTTCATTGTTTATCACTTGGACAGTCTATTGACATATAATCCAAATATCATTCAATTCAATAGTTGAAACATACTAAAAAGAGTTGTACAATCAGCACGATAGTGGAACATTTTCTTCTTCTGTGGACTCATTGGTATTAGCCCCCTATTCACCTCCACCTCCACCTCCCTGGCTGTAACTCAAGAAACTATTAATCAACTACTGTCCAGATGTTATCTCTCCTGGGTTTCATAAAAAGAAAAACATACAAAACCCCAAACCAAATAAAACAGTGACAGCAAAACATACCACCAACAAAGCTACATAAGTGAAATCATATGCCATCGAGTACTTTGTAAGTGGTTTCTTTCCTTCCCTCTTCTCTGTGGGAGATCTGTTCATAGTGCTGTATTTAATCCACTGCAGTCCCGGTGACTCTGGCTCTGGAAGGCCCTTGCTGTACAGAGCAGCACGTCTCTGCTGGCTGTGATCTTGATGGAAGCGGATGCCCAGGTCTTCTTTCCTTGGCACCACTGGGAGAGGATGAAGTGTGACTCTTTAGGTTAACGGTCAAGGACAAGTCATTCGCACCTCCAGGGGCCTAATTGTCCCATACAGCAGGAGTTCATTTTTTCCATTACTACATACTATTATTCCTGGTTATAAATATACTAATTTTATGCATCTCGTTACTCAGGACTGCTTGGGTTGTTTCCAGGCTTTAGAAATTATAAATTATGCTCTATGAACATTCCTGTACAAGTCCTGTGGGATAAACACCTAAAGACAGAATTGTCCCGTTGAATCCTGATAGTAGAAGCTCATTGATATGTATGAGAGCTTGGATTTTTGAACAGAAGAACGTCTTGTGGAGGAGTGGGTTTGCAATGCAGCAGAAGGACAAGGTAGGAAATAAATGGCTTCTGCTCCCCAGTGGAGCTCGGGGGCATCTGGGAGTCTCCTGTAGAGGAGGAGCAGAGATGTACTGGCAGGTATGCGTGAGCATAAAGAAAGGTGTGCGGTCCAAGAGCCCAAGAGGGTGCTCCCAGCATCCTGCACAAAGCTTCAGCCAGGAGGAACAGGGATTATGATGAGGCTGCAGGCTTGGGCAGCTGCTTGAAGCCTATGGTGGTAATAAGTCTTTATGGGCAAGAGGCATGGTCATGGGACAGATGGAGCCAGAGGGTTCAAACGGAGCTGATGTCACACAGTAAGTATAGTTTATCTCTTTGGGGACGCCCAGCCATGGCCAGGACACCTTGGGGAGTAGGCGGTCCTACAGGCTCACTATCTGGCAGCGTGAGAGGTTCCTGTAGACATCTGGCTACATGGAACACAAGTCTGAGTACAAAGAGGTCAATGCTGTGGCCGTAGTTTGAGCAGCCCTCAAGACCAAGCAGGGAGCGGGGGCCATTGCTGTGCCCCACTCTGCTTCTCACCATCCAGCTCACACTCTTTCCTCCCACAGCATTTGCCCTTCTCTTCTGCTACAGAACCACGGAGGGGAGTCTGGAGGGCTTCACAGAGGGAGTGCCTATGGAGCATGGCCCTGGAGCATCAAGGACTTTTCCAGGTGGCCAAAGGCCTCGCAGACTAAAGGGACAGCCGGAGTGAAGATATAAGAGCATGAAAATACAGGGCATCTGCAGCAAACAAGGAACCATCCAATATGACTGACGTAGGTGTGCAGAAACAAGTAGCCAAGCCTGAGGGGAGAAAAACTGATACCTGGAGCTTACCAAGGAAGAAGAGCTGAGAGGATTGTGCTCCAGAGAGAACACAGCAAGTCTTCCTCTAGAGCTGATGCCCTGAATTCAGATGGCTATCCTTCTTACCAGGAGTGCCCTGATTGTGTAGTGCAGTGGTTCTCTACCTTCTTAATGCCGTGGCCCTTAAATACAGTTCTTCATGTTGTGGTGACCCTGTATGTGGGCGTATCTGCACGTGGGCAGACCCACCTGGAGACGGATAGAGGAATGGTGTCTTGGTTCCTAAGACCATCAGAACTATGGGCTTAGGCCACCCTTGTGAAAGGGCCATTTGACCCCCAAAGGGGTTGCAACTCACAGGTTGAGAATAGCTGGTGTAGTGGGTATGAGTTGTGCTGCTAACAGCGAAGTCAGCCGTTCAAAATCACCAGCCACTCCTAGGGAGAAAGAGGAGGCTTCCTGATCTATAAAGAATTAGTCTTGGCAACCCACAGGGGCAGTTCTACTCTGTCCTGTAGGGTCACTCTGAGTCAGTATTGATTTGATGGCAGTGAGTCAGCCTCCTAACCGTGAGAGAAAGTGTTCTGTTCTTAAAGCCACTTACTTGGATTCAATTACAGCAGCACTAGCTATCCAGATAAGCACCCAGGAAGACGAGGCAGTGGGGTAGAGGAGCCTTACCTTGCTTCCCCTGGTTCTTTTCCAACATAGCCCTTCCATTCTTGTTCATCGAAGCACAGTGGAGTGAGGTAAATAATTAGAGAATAATGGGGTTCACTACGCCCAAGTGAGCCAAAGCCCAACAGGGTGACGATTCAATGTCAACTAGACAGATGGCAAGGGCACCGTTGGCTTAAGAGTTTTACAATCTGAATGCCCTTCTCTCAGCCCTTCCTAGTTTCCCCCTTTTTCCAATTGTCAGACTTTCCTTTCTCCCACCCTTACCACGGTCAGGCTCAGGCTGAACCATCGTCTCAGATCTTGGGCACTACAAAAGCACAACACCCAACTTGAAGGATTGAGCAAGACGTCTTTCTCTTGAGAAGTAATTTTGGTTCCTGTTCTACTACACAGGAGGTTTTCTGTCCAAGGCAGTCTTTGACTTTGACTCATTTCTAGATACTTACGGTACTGAGTGTGCTACGTGAACTTTCACCAATGATTGATTTCGGGCTTCTGAATTTTTTGTGTGGCTTCTGAGCTCAACTGCTCTGTCCTGGTGCTGGGCATCTGTCTATGGCTCTTTCCATGTATTATCATCCATCATCTACAGTATCTTCTTGATGCACCTGATTCACTGGGGTTCATCAATGAGGGTGGCTTCAACTTTAGATCAAAACTGCTTTTCTTACGGCCACGGGAGTGATAATGGAGCCAGAATCTCTGGTATTCCCATCAAAGAAGCTCGTGGTGACTAATGTTTGTTTCTAATGTCTGGACTACTAGAAAACAGGGCTCGAAGCCGCTATGTGATACTGATCGGTGATCCTGACCCCATGTACAGCAGGCACGAAACACAAAACAGGGCTCGAAGCCGCTATGTGATACTGATCGGTGATCCTGACCCATGTACAGCAGGCACGAAACACGCCCCGTCCTGTATTTCCCTCATCTCTGCTCTGCTTGGGCATTCTTTGCAGACACGGTGTCCATTCCTGTCCTTGAGGGTCTCCCTCATTTTTGCTGACCCCCAGCTTTGCCAAGCATGATGTCCTCCTTGAGGGGCTGGTCCCTCCTGACCCCATGTCTAAAGTTCACAAGACAAGATCTCTTCCTCCTCGCTGCAATGTCCATTCTGACTCTACTTCTGGGACCAATGCGTTTCTTCCGGCAGCCCATTTCCCAGTCACCGTTTCCCCCAGCGCCATAATTCAAATGCACCCATTATTCCCTGGCCTTCCTTGTCATTGTCTAGCTTTTGTATGCATAGTAGGTGTCTGAAAAATACACCATGTCTCGGGTCAGGCCACTTTGTTGACCAACACTTTAAAGAGGTCTTTTGCAGCAGATTTGCCCAATGCAGAACATCGCTTCGTTTATTGACCGTGGCTTCCATGGATATTTGCTGTGCATCCAAGGGCAATGAATTTCTTGACAATCTTGATCTTTTCTTCATTTATCAGATGGTGCTTACTGGTTTATGCTTTCTCTACGATGAGGTATAAGCCACACTGAAGACTGTAATCTTGGATCACTTCTAGTAGGTGCTTCAAGATTTGTTTGCTTTCAGCAGGCGAAATTGTATCATCTGCATATTGCAGGGTGTTAATGTAGATTCTTCCAAACGTGTTGCTATGCTGTTCCTCATACAGTCCAGCTTCTCAGATAATTTGCACACCATGAAGACTGAATGAGTATTGTGAAAACATACAACCTTTGAAAACTCCTTTTTAAAAATTCAAATGACCCAATATCCGCTTGTTCTGATTAAGTGATTGTTTCTCGGTATGTACAGATCGAGCATGAGCACAATTCCTGTTCTGGAAACCACATTCTTTTCAATGATATACATAATTTGTTGCCTAATCGATAAAACATGGGTAAACATACTTCTGGCATTCTATGCTTTTAGCCAAGATCCATCTGAAATCAACAATATTATCCTTCATTATAAGTCTTCTTTGAATCCAGCTGGAATCCTGGGCGTTCCCTGCTGAGGTACTGCTGTAATCATTATTGAGTTAGCCTTATCGTGATCTTACTTGGGCTTGGATGTGATATTAATGATATTGTTAGATAATTTCTGCATTCTGTTGGGTTGTCTTTCTCTGGACTGACATGCATTCTAGTTGATTAGCCGGGCAGCTATCTTCCAAATTCGCTGGCCAAGACAAATGAATGCATCTAGAATTGCATCTGTCGTGGAAGAAGTTCAGCTAAAATATTTCTTAACATCAAGAAGGACCAGAGTTCATTAGATATATTATCAGGAGTGATCAGAAGGGGACATCGTGGTTGGTAAAGTAACAGGTCAGTGAATAAAAGGAAGATCCTCAAAGACATGGATTGACACCGTGGCTGCAGGGATGAGTTAAAACATGACAATTGTGATAGTGTTCTGCTGCTATTTCTAAGGTGTCCAATGGTCAATCATTTCCAGAAGTTGGCTGCCAGGTCCTTGTTCCTAGTCTGAAACCTATCCACCACGAGTCACCCTGCTGGTACTTCAAGTACCATTGGAATAACTTCACACAATATTCCAGACACCAGAGGGTGAGAAAACTGTCTAACCCTTGGGGATAAGTCATTGCTCATAGCCCTTGCTCATAAGTGTCTATCATTTTATGAGCAAACTTGTGGCCTTACATTGGTTGGATTGAAGCCATACGCTGTTGGTATGTAGTCCGTGTGCTGGGACCATACAGCAAGATCCGAAATAAGGTTAGCCAGGATGGCACCCCGTAGAAAGTGATTCTCTCCTATTTTTGAATATCAGAACCATTAGTACATGGGTTTTCAAACTAGGTCCACGAGCCCTACGGAAGGGTAGTGAGAAGACAGCTTCTGAAGGAGCAAAGCAATGGTCGGTCTCCAGGCCTACTTCCATTTCTACTGAGTTACTCTACTTCTATCTAGTGGGTTCTTCCTAAGATCTGCTTTGCAGAAAAGCTATTGCAACATTTTCGGATTTGCCCCCAAGCCCTAGCTAGACTGTAAGTGTCCATAGGACAAGGGCCAGTTAAACTTGACTCAGTGCCCTATACACTCTGCATAGCTCACCACAGAGCTTAGGATTTCACCTGTGCTCAATAAACAGTTTTGAATAAATGAGTAAATCTATGTGCAATCTACTTGTCAAGGGACACATATTGCCATGTCCCCAGAGACATGAAAATTAACAAAGCAATTGCGTAGATAGTGTGTGTCTAGTTGAAATATTAAACGTTAATTGTGTGGATGTCCTTGACTCCTTATCTCTGATGTTTTTGCTAGTTGGTGTTGAATCTATTCTGATTCATGACAATGCCATGCGTGCAGAATAGAACTGTCCCTTGGGAGTTTCGAGGCTGTGACCTTTGGAAATCAGAAAGCCAGGTCTGCCTTGGTAGGTTTAGGTCACCAACCTTCTGGAAAATAAAGAAGTGTTTGACCACTTATTCCACCAGGATTTCAATATTCACGATCAGTAATGCCATTGCTCCTCAAGTTCAAATAACACAATATTAGTCCAGGGGGAATATTTGAACACCAGTGGATTTCACTGACTTCTGGTTACTAGCTTATTTCTGATGGTAATGAGCAAGTTGTTTTATGCAAATAGGGACTGTAATCGATACGCTTATGTCAACTAGAAGATAGATAAACGCATAGGTGTGGTATCATGTTACAGTCTGATGGTGCCTCCTTAGGGGTGTGGTCTTCTCATAAAGGGGGTCCTGGGAACCTCCTCCTCTCTCTTCCCTCTTCTCTTGCTTCCTGGTGCCCTGAGAGCTGCCACAGTGCTGCCATGTGTTCACCAACCTTGGACTCATGCAACTTTGCGCTCACCAGCCTGTGATCTTCCTGCATTCTGCATCACTGCATGTGGCTGTGTGAGTCTGAAGAGGGACTTATGGACTAGTACTGGATTGTGGAATTGAGTTGGACTGGGCTTGGATGTTTTCTTGATATATAACTACTTCTTGATATAAAGCTCTTTTTTATACATTGGTGAGTGTCACTGGATTTGTTTCTCTAGTTAACCTGGCCAAATACCGATACTATATGGATTGGGCTTCCCTGTACGCTCGTGTTCTCGAGGGACAGCTAAAGGCAAGTTTCAGTCGCAGTCTATAGACGCTCTTGGTTTGAGTGAACCTAAAGACTTCCCACTGTGATTTCCAGAACCTTCTCTGATGCCTGATCAGACTCAGACAAGCCCCAAGCCATACAGGAAGCTTCATTTC
The DNA here is from genome assembly GCF_050624435.1 of Tenrec ecaudatus. NCBI lineage: Eukaryota > Metazoa > Chordata > Mammalia > Afrosoricida > Tenrecidae > Tenrec > Tenrec ecaudatus. The sequence continues at coordinate 99,430,711 of NC_134545.1, read as the reverse complement.
TAACCATGAGGGAAGGCTACAGAATTTTTTTTTTGTGCAAATTGTATTCTAAAAAGAAGTTCTCTCTCTAGTCATATTAATAGCAAATAAAAGGACTGCTGTTCTGCGTAGAGTACAATGCAAGTGACCTCCTCCTCGCTTCAATCATCGATGCATCTCAATTTCTTTCTCTTGCTTCTGAGAAAGCCGGAAACACATTCCATGGTAACAGCAGCTGAGAGCAGCATCTCTATTGCGGCAACCAGTGAGTCATTTCAGTGGGCAATTGCTCATAAAGTATAAAAGTTGTATGGCTCTTGGCTTGCATCCATAAGGCAGAAAATTTACTGTGCTATGCTTCTAATTGTCTATTATTCCTTTTAAAGGGAAAATCATTCTAGATAAATTGTTTAGCTGAAATGTTAGAAATGTTTAAAAAGAAAAAAAAAGTGGTTCCTTTCCTGGAACTATTAGAACAGTTCTCTAATTAAAACATGGTAGGCTTATCGCTGAGAGAATATTCTGAGAGCAAGAGGTTAGAATTAAGTTTGCTAACCACTTAAAAACACAAATTACCAAAAAAATGCTTTAAAATTATTTTAATGTATGCTATCTTAGCAATAAATTAACTATGCGTATCACAGCCAAATCTCTGCAATTATAATCATTCATTCATCAAACCTTAATTGAGCACACATTGCATTCGATGTTTAAATGAGTACATTTTCATATGAATCTTTTCTCAGTCTTTCAATCTGGAGAGTTTGCTACAGGGGTTCTCGGAAATATGAAATACAATGATAAACTGAAGGACGGGGAATGAAAGTTTCTGAGCAGCAAAGACAGCATTGGCTGTGCAGGACATGCATTTTACTAGGTGGGTAGATGTTTTTGTGTTACTACCCGAATAGAACAGTAAAACAATTGATAGATGAAGAAGTGCCCATTTGCTATGTTGGGCGCGGGATTAAGCATGTTATAAACATTACCTTGTTTGGAACTCTTGCTGTTCATAATAATGAGGTAGTAGTATTCCCATTTTGCAAATGGAGAAAGTAAAGCTGAGAAATGTCAAGTGTTTTCTCATGGTTAAAAATGTAGGACGTGGTGACACTAGGATCTAAACCCTTACGCACCTTACTTGCAAACCCGATGCTCTGCCCGTTCTATTACACTGCCTTTCGTTAACTCTGTAGGTTCTAGGCGGGTAATATAAACACCTCACAGACAGCGCTCCACTGACTTACACGGACACCTCTTCCACTTCCTTAATCCAAGACTCCCAATATTTCCTTTTTGCTTCTCAATGTCCGCGTGACTTCATCTTGCCCAAGGCAAGCCCTTCGTCATGAACAGTTGAGATCTGTCCACAGTCGAGATGCAGGGATCTCTTCCAATCAATGAGAGTCTCTTACTGACTAGATCTCAATATGTACTGCGACATCTGGAGTGTCAATAGCCAGACCTGTGGGCCCCCGTCTGCTGCTGGTCTGGCCACCAATGACTCTCTTCTTTTGGTGTTTACTTCACGGATTCCTGGTCATCCTTCCTGGTTTCCACTGGAATGTCATTGACTTAGCGTGGCCATCTTCGACGGCCTCATCAAAAGGCGGCGTGCCTGTCATACTCTCACATCACTTGGGACTTTCCCTCAGGGCAATTATCAAAATGCGTTAATACATATGCATTTGTGTGACCGATGTCTGTCACGGCACGACACCGTAAGCTCCAGAAGGGCAGGGGCCATGCCTATTTTGAAGATCCTACACGGGATTGTCACCTTTAGGCCTCTTGACCTGCAAGCCATGTTTTGTTTTGTTTTGTTCTGTCTCACTTTGAACTGATATCCTGATTTGGAGATGGATTTCTTTTGAAGTTCTTGTCCTAATTCTTCTTAGAAATGTGGATCTATATCAGTTTTTACCAGTTGCCATTGAGTCAATTCTGACTTTGCGTGACCCCAAGTTTGTTGAGTAGAACTTTACCAATGTCATTTAAATGTGGCTTCGCTTTTTGGATAATTCCAAGAAAGTGCTAACTTTATTCAACAGGAAAAGAGCTCTGAAATAAACTCATATTAATGAACTTTCCTGTTGGCATGAACATCGCTTTAATGAGTTCACTGGTCGAGATTGATAATGTTGAGATGTGCAAAAGAATGATATACTCTTCAATTTAATTCAATTTTAGCACTAGGTCCTGGCAGTTCAAATTCATCAGATGCTCTGTCCTGCCACTACTTGGACCTTTACCTGTGTGGATTAATGTAATTCTTTTTTATTTCATAGTTGGTCTCCCTCCTCTTCTGAATGTACTCTTTGACAATTATGCTTGCATAGTGCCATACATTTGGTTTTCCTAAACCTTGCATGTTTAGGTCAGTGTCTTGCTCAACAGCTCATGATTGTTACTCAACTCCCACTAGATCAAATTCAAAGTCAACATAGCAACCTCCACCTCCCAACCACTCCAACTTCCAGTCTTCTTCCCTCCCATGGCCCTCTGCTTAGATTGCTCTGCTCTGCTTCCCCAAGTCCTGCTTGGCCATCATCTGCAGATCTCCAGTTCTGTTGGCTCCACTGAACATTCCGTCTAGTTTCATTTTCTCTCACCTACATTTTTAATTTTGGTAGAACTAGAAGTTTCCCGTGTTTATTTATTACCTACCCGAGGAGACAGTAGTCTCCTTTGGAGAAGTAATTATCTTAAATTTCTTTTGTATTCCTAGAGTTTGTGTGTAATTACCACAAAATCCTTTCTCTAATAGCACCTGCTACTCGAGAAAGGGGCTCTCAAGAATCAGCGTAAAGACAAACAGCATCTTTACAATTTCCTAAACTAGCAAATTAAGCTGACAACCAGGGGATGCTGATGAAATCTCTCCCCACGAGTTTTGGTCAGTGTGAGGACGGGATAGGTAGCCTGCCAGCAGCGGTATCAGAGGTACACATCCCACTGGAAGCACTCAGTCTAGCAGATGATCTACTGGCTCCCCCAGCCTCGGACTCTGCATTCCCAGGGAGCCCTGAGGGAAAACAGCGTGTGAGGGAGGCAGCACTGAAAGCCAGGAAAAGGAACAGGTTGCCCGGGGCTGGGAAGCATGAGGAGCCCTGGAGACGTGGGCTCCTTTGGGCTATCTCCTTTTGATTATCCTCAAACTGCAACTGCGGCCGTGCCCCGGGCAGGGTCGCTGCCGTCTCCCACTGCCCCAGCCATTCCACGATGTCATTAGACTTTTATTTGAGGCAGGCCAACAGTTTTGTTTATATCTGAATTTTTAAAAATTGTCTTATTAGAGGCTCATACAACTCTTATCACAATCCATACATACATCATTTGTGTAAAGCACATCTGTACATTCAAATGTTTTGAGAATAATGAGGGCAATGATTGTATCTGAATGTTCACATTCTTCACTGATAAATCTGTACAATTAAAAACAAAACAAAATGAACCCCTCCCCGCCCCTTTAAGGCTTTCTCAACAACGTTTTTCGCACATGAACACGAAAGGAAGTGAAGCCACGCAATACACGACGCTGGGAATCCGTCCCTGGATGTTCTGTAACTCCGCATGAACGGGGAGTTGTCACTGGGGTTGAAAATAAGAAGTATTTCCCCAAGTAGACAACCAACTGGGGAGGCCCCAGACCCAAACTCCACATCACCAATGTCTACTCCTCACAGCCCAAAGGGCGCTCACTCCTGCTTCTGCCCGGTCCGAGACTTCTGAGCACCCTGGTTTTCAGAGGATATGGATGCCAGTGAGAGCCCATAATCCACTTGCAGAGTCCCGTGTAAATGAAGCCGCCACTGAACGCTCTCTGATCATTAACCAAGGATGTGCACACTCTTACTCTGAGGCAGAGGGCCTCAGAGCAGTGGCTCTCCACCTTCCTACCGCTGCAACCCTTTAGACAGTTCCTCATGGGGTGCTGACTCCCCAACCATAACATTATTTTTCCTGCGACTTCATCACTGTCATTTTGCTACTGTGATGAATCGGGCGACCCCTGTGAAAGGGTTGTTTGACTCCCCCAAAGGGGTTGTGACCCACAGGTTGAGAACCACTGCCTTAGAGAGTGGCTTGCCTCCATCCTTTTTGACCAGCCCAAGAAGGGGCAGTCTCTGGATTAAGAGCTTGCCTAGGTGTGTCCTTGATGGAGGTCACTGTATAGGGGGTAGAACAAAACCAAAAACAAACAAACCAACCCCAAACAAATTCCCTGCCATCAAGTAAATACTCTGCAATCCTATAGGACAGGTTAAAACTGCCCCTGTGAGTGTCCAAGACTAAAACTATTTGTGGGAATAGAAAGCCATGTCTTTCTCTGGGGGAGCAGCTGGTGGTTTTGAACTGCTGACCTTGAAGATCACAGCCCAATTCTATAACCACGACACCACCACAGCCCCTATGCAGGGAGCTACATAGGCATGAGCCATGCCCTGTCTATTTGGCCCTGACTACCTGGGTTGAAAGATCCTGGGCCAATCTTGTAAGCCTTTCTATCTAAGGTATCAGTGTCCCAACTATGGTCCCATTGCTGCTTCTGTAGTCCCACTTGTAATTGTGTTGTATTGATCTGCCAGCAATCATGCATTCGTGACAGGTTCCTTTGGCCTCCCTCCCATGCCCTATTCAAAGTCTATCTCAATAGACTCAATGGCCCTTGGTGGCCATTTCAAGCTCATGCTGGTGGTTTCCCTCATCCAGATGATGTATCTGTGTCCTTGTCTCCTTTAAGACTTATAAATGTTCTCTTTAAATTATAATAGGGATGGGGGCTCTTTTGTACCCTAAAACAGAGGGGGTGGTTCAAGGGGGTACTGCAGTGGTAAGAAGAGAAAGACCACTTAATGTCACAAAGAGTCTGCCTTCTCATGCTGAGTAAGGTCTTGGGGATGACTCTTCTCAGATTCACCTTGGGGAGGAGCCTGTGACTGAGGACACTGAATACTCCCAGGGGACGTCCTCTCTTCTTTGGTGGGCTAGGTTCTCCACGCTGCCATGGCGGCCTCACCAGTGACAAATGGAAACAATATCTCTGTTGACATCGTGACAGGCACTGTAGAGGGCTTCCAGCAAGCAAACAAGCAGCCTGACAAAAAGGTGTCTTTGGAGCTGGCCGTCCAGTGCTGTGTTGTGTGGCTCTTGTCTTCCACTTCAGGGTACTGACATCACAAGGAGGAAAACGAAGAAAGGGCACTGGTGAAATATGATCGGAAGGCGCGTCGTAAATGGCCACGAAGTAGCATGCCCAGCGACATTTTAAGGTCGAGCAGCTATGCAGTAATCCTCCCAGATTCCCAGAAAATCTAGTCTTCCCGGAATTCGGGCCTGATTTGCATAAACAAATCAAGGAAATGTACTCCTGGGCTCCTCATTATTTCTCTGACAAATGCGGGAGAAATTGGCAAAGTGGAGCAGCTGCCTGATTTACGGTCGCTCTTTCTCTGGGGCTCCAGCCGTCAGGCTAGAACGCTCTCTCCAGCAAACTGCAAATATTCACTTTATTTCAATGTGTTTTCTCCACACAGGCCACAGCCTCTCCAGCCAGCACAAGCAACATGACTTTTCACACGGCTGAAGCCGCATGACCGGCCTGATAAGCTCTGGCCCTGGCCATTCCTGAGAAAGATTGGACCCTTTGTGTCCTGTCCCTTACCTGCTGGTATTTATTTAACACCACATGTAATGAGCTCTGACTCTTTTCTTGCTTTTACGGGGGGGTCTCTTTGAATTTTGGCTAGATATTAATTTATCTCTTATCTCCTGGTTAACACAGGTCTCCCTTTGAGACCCAGGGTCCACTGTTTCTTTGAATTGGCCTCCCTAAATACAACCCTCAGAACTGAACCGCACCCCCTTTTACATCAGACCTTTAAGCTGCCACAGCCCCGAGCAGGCTTTTGAACTTTTAACAAGAGAAAGCACTGGCATCTCTCTGTCAACATTTTCCTAAACCACAAATTGCTCATGCATTAGCAATTCTCTAGGACTGATGTATATATTTTAAAAAAAGGCTATGAAGCAAATGTATTCGTAACGCCCAGGTCTGCAAGTCAGGGGTAATTTCAGAATATTCCCAGTAAGCTGAAAAGATGGCAGATGCAAGAATTGGATTTAACCATAGATGATAACCCAATTTTCTCCATAGCGCTGTGACTCAATAAGTCTTTAATGGCTTCTTAGATAAACAGATGGATGCCATCAGAAAAGAAGGATGATCAATCTGATTGGTGTCTGAATAATTCGTACTGCTTTCTCCCCAAAACAAGTAGCGAGAGGAAAATGGGAGATCCTGCCCTGAAACCTCAGCCTGGGAGTTGAAGTGATGTGATTAGGAACAGTCGTATTTTCACAGCGGCTGACTAGCAGAAACCACCAGGATGGTGGAGTCCAGGACGTGCACCACAGCTTTTTAATTAGGGGTTTTCTTTGGGAGATTTATTCTCTTTCATTTAGCTGTGTTTATTCTTTTTCGTCGACTCGGTTTATTTTAATAACAGATTTCCAAATTTTCAATTAAATCCCTTTGGAAGATTATGGCTTTTAATCATCCACGATGGTCCAGGGGCTTATAGACCCTTAAGTCCATGGCCAATTTCTGCTGCCCAGGCCATTCCTGATTCTTTGTGTAGTTTCTTTACGTGGATGTTTTTCTGTAAACTTCCAAGTGAGTTTACGGAACTTATGGAAAAGCACCCATGTTTACGGAGAAGCCATGGTTAGATTTCAAAACATACATTGTCAGGAATCTACTGTTTGGGGGAAATCCAAAGTTCACATATGCACAGTTTACTCAAAGAAACCATGTTTTGACATGTCTTGGTGACTGGAGGCATGTCCTTCCACAAGACAGTAATCTTAGCCCCATCAGGATGCCCTCAAAAACAAAACAAAGCAAACACAGACACACACAAAAAAGATCCTTCCTTGTGACATTGAAAAACATGCTGTTGGGTCACGGCTAATACAAAATTCTTAACAAAACCAAAGTGTGGACATTTTTCCAAACCTCTGAAGTTTTCCAACCAATGTATGAGGATGCTGTCCCACATAAAATGACAATTTTGAGATGGCAGGTGCATTTTAAAGCAGGGCCGGAAGACTTCCAAGAGAATGCAAGGCAGAGAGGTCAGCGCAGAGGGGTATGGAGACCGAGTTGGGGGATGCCAATGGGGTTATCTTGATAGATTTTCTCCAAGGACACAGAAGACAATAGGGCTTATTCTGAAGACGTTTTCAGGAACTTGAAAGCTGCACTGGTGAGAAAGAGACAGGGAACTTTGCACCAATATATTTTTTTCCTATCGTGACAGTGCACCTGCTCTTTCTGTGGGGGTAGCAAGGGCTGTCCTTCAAGAATTGGTCTGGAAAACCTTATCTCATCTGTCCTATAGCCCAACCCTTCCCTCTCAGACCTCTTTCCATTCCCCACACTCAGAGTATGGAAGAGGAACACAGCTGAATCCCCGCAGGATGCTCCCATGGCCCTTCTGGCATGGTGTAGATGGTTCCAAAAAGTGCAGCATTTGGGGGTGGGGGGTAGATTAGAGAGACGGAAACACCTTTTAGACTCGATGGATGAGTGTGGAGCAAATATTGAGAAACAGCAGCTTCAGGTTTTGATATCCTGGTTGAATAAAAGTATTGTGTCCAATACATTTTTTACTTACTCATCTTTATAAAGGATTGGGCTAAACCTTTCCTTAGCTGGTAATGCAGGGGCAAAGTATCCAATGGGAAGGTACTGCTAAAAGCCCTTGGCTCCAGTAGAGGATACTACTCTAAGAAATGCAGTTGCTTACTAAGTATACCATAAGCCCTGGTGGAGCAGTGGTTGTGCAAGGGCTGATAACCACAAGGTCAGCAGTTCAAAACCACCAGATGCTCTGTAGGAGAAAGATGAGACTTTCTACTCCCCCAAAGACTTACAGTCTCAGAAACCTACAAGGACAGCTCTACTCTGTCCTACAGGGTTGATATGAGTCAGATTCCATTGGATGGTAGCGAGTTTGATTGTTTTGGGACTAAGTATCACAAACAAAAACATCCACCAACAACCCCAGAACTAAACCTGCTGCTGTCTGAGTCAGATCTACCTCATGGTGATCCTACAGGACGAAGTACAACTGTCTTCCAGGGTCTCCAAGGCTGTCAATCTTTGGGGAGCCACACCTTTCTCCCACAGAAGGCTGGTGGGTCAGCAGCAACCAAGTGCTTAATCGCTGTGCCAACATGGTTTCCCAATCACTCGGTCTATAAAGAAGCAACAACCAAACTCACAGTCATCGGCTCCATCGCAGCTCATAATGGCCAACAGCTATCTGATCCCTCAGCTGTGAATCTGAATGAGATCAGAAAGTCTCAGCTTGCATCCCTTGCAGTTAGCAGCCCATTATAGCTCCCAGGCTCCCGATTAATAAGTACAGTTGGCATCATAAAACAAAAATACAAAAACGATATGATAAAATAATAATTATTTATAAATGATCCAGGGCTCAGTGGGAGGGGGGAGCGGGGAGGGAGGGGAAAACTGAGGAGCTGATACCAAGGGCTCAAGTAGAAAGCAGGTGTTTTGAAAATGATGATGGCAACATATGTACGAATGTGCTGGACACAGATGATGTATGTATGGATTGAGAAAAGAGTTGCATGAGCCCCTAATAAAATGATTTAAAAATTAAATTAAAAACAAGTATTTATGAAAAAAATACAAAAAATGATTCAAGGCACACTCAGGAGATTCTTGCAAACTTAGTTGATAAAAATTTTTTTCCCAATCCATAAAACTCAAGCAACTGATCTAAAATACTTTTATTATCTGTTAGTTCCTCTGTTGAAATGAACTCATAGCAACTTGAACATAGGAAAAATGAAAAATCCCTACAGTGTTCATATTGGGCCATAAAACCCTTCCTAGTACTTTACTTGGAATTGCACTAATGGTCTTCTTGACCATTCTAAAAGACGGGACTGTTATCAACCTCAATGTATCGAAGGGAAAATATGAATTCACAGATAAGATTCAGTAACTTGCCTAAGGTCACACAGCTAGTAAGTGGAAGAGCTCAGAATCAAACCTTTTCAGCACTTTTCATATGCCACTGCTTTGCTTAAAAGCTGGATGTATTAAGATATACCATGGGAGTCAAATCTCTGGGTTGGCATCTGCTTATTCAAGTATGCCGGCTAGAGGGTGGGGGGTGCTACATCAGGGACAGCTAGGGTGTGGTGACCAGTGGTAACCTCAAGGGCCTTCAAAGGCAGATGGGGAAACCTGTTGGCTTGGAGTTGACTTCAATTGACAGCAAGCACCTGTGTGTCAGAGTAGAATTCCAGGTCATGGAGTTTTCAATGATTCTAATGTTAGAAAGTTAATCAACAGACCTTTCTTCCATGGAGTCAGTAGGTCGATTGGAACTGCTGCCCTTTGGGGTAGTAGCTGAGAACAACTCATTTGTGTCACACAGGGCCTTAGTCATAAATGACAGCCTCGTCTTGATTTAACATGACTTCTGCAATACCTTCCCTGAGGTTGCTGGTTTGCTGAAAGAAAGGGCCTTCATATTCAATTGCCATTAATTCCACGATTACAAAATCTGTCTCTTCACGTCCCATGGCTATTTCATCACTGAGGGTGATGTGGCCATTAACTTATTACAATGGATTTCATGCCATTCAAAATATGTCTAAGACAGCTGAAAAAAATCAGTAAAAAAATTTCCCTGAGAAGCAATTGAGCAAGATACATCAAAAATTGGTCAGTCAGCTTACACCTATAAACTGTGAAGCCTAGTCATACATCCTAAAACTGCCAGAGATGTGGACAAAGTTTGCTTTGAGGATCTTCAACCCATCATTATTTATAACATCCCCCAAATCCAACCAAATGAAAACCACCACCACCACCGCCAAACTCCAGACTCCCGACGCCATCAATGGCCAAAAAGACCCCTCTTAAAGAGGGGGTCTTTAAGAAGTTTATGACACATCCATAAAATGCAAAGTTATGTAGTCATTAAAATTGTGTTTCTGCAGAATCTTTAATGACACAGGGAAATATTCATTCTACTCCACTCAATGAGAAAGGCAGGAGGCAGGCTTCACACAGAGCGACGCCACTGGTGTGAAGATAAGGACATCGCCGCTGTCTCAAGGGGGCGCTGCAAGGGCAAGGTCTGTGGTTGGTCCTCTCTGGGTTACGAGGACTTGGTTTCTCTTTTCCGACGTCCTACAATAACCTGGCATCAATGATGCCATCAGAAAGCCAACATATAAAACATACATTATGTATGTGCATGGATCCAGCTCGGAGGGGGAGTCCCTGGGTGGCTCAATCTGCTAAGCACTGAGGTTTGCCTTGAACCCAGCAGACAGTAATGCACGGTACCAGGGAGAAGGATTGGTGGAGGTTGGTTTGCAGTGGTGGTCGGGGAGGCAGGTGGACGTGGGCAACAGAGAGGAAACAGTCCTCCTTTCTCAGAAGAACTACCTTAATTATCCAGCACCCCCTTCCTTTCCTCCACTGCCCAGGACCTGGGCATGAGACCAAGGGAATACGCACACCTGTCTACTAACCCCACAAAGTCACAGATTCCTGGCAACGGCAGAGGGGAGGGGAGTCCTGTCACCCCATTGAGTACTTGTCTGCAAGTCCCTCTGAAGCCTGACCAATAGTTCTCCTACCACCAGGGCCTATTTGCATTTTATCCTAAACCAGTTTGGCCAGTCCTTTCACACACATGCCATCACAGGCTTGGGTAGATCGCTGTGAGTGATGACAGTGCTCCTCTTCTCTTCACTGAAAATCAAATTGCTCTGCATCTTCCACTTGTTGTGGCAGCACGGGTTCAAGAAGCTTCCACTGTCTTTTGGGGCCTTATCGTGGTTGTGGGAAGAATGTGAATTCAGGGAGTAGGATGCGGGAATTTGAGGGGGGGCATTTGTGGTAGCGGGAAAATCATAAGCAAGGAAAAGTAAGCACGAGTTTCCTTGTGCGTACTTGCTAATCCGGAGTGAAAAGGGTGCACCTAAATCTGTTCTCCTCCGACTAGTAAGCACAAGGAATGTGTGCTTAGCCTGCTTACTGGGCAGTGCGTCCCTGTCAGGGTTTCTGAATTTGGAAAGAAGCCTTGGTTATGTAGGAAGCTTGCTGTGGGGCTGGGAAAAAGACAGATGCCGACCATCATACCTCACAGTAGAATTTCCGATGTGGTGAACAATGTGAACATGTTGCCTACAGATGAATTGTTTTGTTGTTATTAGATACCACTGTATCCATTCTGCTTCACAGCTGCCTTATCTACAACTGAACACAACTCCGCCCAGGCAAGCACCAGCCTCACAATTACGTTTGAGCCCATTGCTGCAGCCACTGGGTCAGTCCATCTCATCAAGGGTCTTCCTTTTTAGCGGGGTGGGGGGGCTTTGCTAACCTACTTCGCCAAATATGATGTCCTTTTCCAGGGATTGGTTTCTCCTGAAAATATGGCCAAAGCACACGATGGGAAATCAGATCATCCTTGTTTCTAAAGAACCTTCTGGCGATACTTCTTCCAAGACAGGCTTATTTATTCTTTTGATGGTCCGTGGCAGTTCAATAGTCTTCACCAACGCCGTACTTCCAAAGCATCAATCACCCTCCAGGTCTTCCTTATCCATCACTCAGTTTCCACACGTCTACGAGGCAATGTGTGACTATTGCCTTCAGTGGGAATTAGTCGGTGAGTTCAAGTAGACCAGTGGTGACTTTGCTCACTGGGAATCCAACACGGAGGAGTAAACGCCCAGAGCTGTGAATGGAAGGTTTCTATGAGGGACCATGAGGTGTCGGTTATTTAGAGTGAGCGATAGGACACAACGAGGGGCAAGAACACACCAGCAGTCCTGAGGATGGCTCAGGACTGGGCCATGCTTTGCTCTGTTAAGCAAGATGGTGCCATGAGTTGGAGATAATCCAACAGCAACACACAAGGTTAGTCTGAGGCCGGATCACAGAGGATCCAGGGATTTGGGATGATCCCAAAGACCAGAGCTACGGATCAAAAGAAGAAAGATTTATCACCAGGTATGTTTAAGCGAGTATACTTAGGGTGCTGATAGCAAGCCAACACTTGTTCTGAGCAATGTGTCAGTACGATATGAAACGAATTGGTCGAGGAGTTAAGAGACCGGGAGCCACATGCTGTTTCTGCCAATAATGGATAACTTTGGGAAAATTACACACCTTCTTTGAGGCTTCTTCATCTGTGAACTGAGTTGCACACGTTTATTCATTTCGCTCAGGACTGAAGGCCTACTGGGTCAGGACTTAGTACCAGGACAAGGTCAGCTGTGCGAGGCACAGGCTCCCGTTGCTCAGTGGAGTTGACAGTCTGATTACGGAAGCAGACAAATAAATGACATGTGATGAGCGGGTTGGGAATATGCGAAAGCACCATGATTCCCTCTTGAAGAGAGAGAGAGTCACTGGCGGCCTCAGCAGGAGACACTTCATGGAGAGGTGTGTGCTGATATCAAGTGACAATGGCTTAGCATAGACAGACGGTGACAGCTGACACTAACACAAGAAGAGTGGCTCTGAAGAAGAAGAAAGAGAAGGGACAGGAGTCAGAGTGTGTTGGAAGTCCAAGAGCCCTTTCTTTCTACTCTTAAAAGACTAAGAGTCTAGGTCACCAGATGAGAACATTTAACCTTCCCAAAGTCACAGACTTGAAGCGGTAGCAACCAGCTCGATGCATAAGTGCCAGCATGTTTATGTAAAAATCAATCACCCAGTGGCCACGCTCCAAATACTAAAAGGAAATGAAGATCTGGAATTACTACTGGGAGAAACTGTGTCGTCTCCATCTTCGGAGATGCTTTAAAAAATGTTAAGTCGGAAGCTGCAAAGGACAGGGGGCTGGAGAGGATGAACTGTCCCCGTCTGAACCCGTCGTGCTAACGATGCTGGGATCAGAAGACAGAAAAGAGGACCAGGAACCCCGAGCAACACGCCAGGCTGCTTCCAGTAAGTAGCTCTGACCTTGTCTCACAACATTCCTTTGCTACTCAACATGGCGCAGATAAACGGAAGGTCTTCTGATTGCAGGGCGCTCCAGAAGCACATTGCCCAGGCAGTGAGTTGTATGACGCGCCTACACGTGGTGTTCAGATGACACGACGGTCGACCAGGGATGGCCCTGAACACAATTATGCTAAGGAAATGGAAAACCGTGCAGTTTAATTCTAGACAGCAGCCCCTTTTTTCGATGCCAACTTCTGGTCACCCTCCTATTATGCGCTTTAGCACACAAATACTTTTCAAAAAGGATAGATGTGTGGTTTATGATGATGATTAGGAACTGTTTGAAAATATAGAGATTTCTGGGGGGCAGTCATGGCTAGCTGTGTGTGACCAGAGTCAGGTTTCAAACCTGTTCATTTCAGTTTGACCTCCTGCTGAGAATTCGCCTCCCCCCAGAAAGACAGACTCTGCACGTACATTTTTACTAACATCTGCAGTTGAGTCTTAAAGACCCAGAGTGATTCTGACTTGTGCAGAAGCCCTGCTAATGTGGACATCCTGATCCAGTCTGTCTAGGGTGGAAACAAAAGGGGCTGAACTGGAATAAACTGGTTTGAAGCCCCCCCCACCCCCAATTACCCCTCCCCCCCCACACCATGTGAGTTGAAGGTTATAATGGTAAAAGCCGGGTTTATTTTATTTATTTATTTCCGTTAGCATTTTTATCGACCGGGCCCATTCGAGCCAGCTTGATTTTCCCAGGATCTGCCAAAACTGGCGTCTGTGCCTCTCTTACGCGGCTGGTGACACATGTGATGTAAATTCACCAATTACCAGGCCGGCGCTGGATGCGCATCAGTAGCTGCCAAGCCGCGGGTTTGAATGCGCGTCTCCCGGAGGACAAAAGGGGAAATACTGTCTGATCCCCAAGTCACGCTTTAAAAGCCTTGGTAGTTTCCCTTTTGTTCTTTTTAAAACAGTAATGTGGGGCACACTCGACGTGAGCGTAACGCATTTCAGTGCCTTATCCACTTGGTAGTGGTGCGTGCTGTCCGGGCCCTTCCTTGCCGCCAGCGCACGTGAGGCTAGGGACCCAAGGCATCCGCTTTGCAGCCAGCCAGAACCGGGTTCAGATCAGGGTCTGTGAGTTATTAGCTGAATTCCAGACCTTCATTTTCCTGATCCGAAAGCCGGGAGGGCACTCTCCACTCTATAGCTACTTTTTCTCGCTCTCTCTCCCCGCGGCATGGTTCGCGTAACTGGGCAGACAGCTATCACAGTGCCCCCACCCCTGCGCCGGGCGGGTGCAGGCTTAGCATGATTTGAACATCTCCAGGGGACTTCATTCCCCGTTCAGGAGAGGGGGAGCGACAAAAGGGTGACCCTCGAGGAAATGAATGGACACAGTGGCCAAACTGCGGGCCTAGGCTTAACGATGATGGTGAGCACGGCGCAGGCGCAGTCAGGGTGCAGTGTGGCAACAATGAAACTTACAATTTTCCTCTAGTTCCTAAATGCTTCCTCCCCTCCACTATCATGATCCCAATTCTCCCTTGCAAGTCTGGCTAGACCAGAGGATGCACACTGGTACAGATAGGAACTGGAAACACAGGGAATCCAGGGCGATGATCCCTTCAGGACTAGTGGTGAGAGTGGCGATACAGGGAGGGTGGAGGGAGGGTGGGCTGGAAAGGATCTACATATAACCTCCTCCCTGGGGGACGGACAACAGAAAAGTGGGTGAAGGGAGACATCAGACAGTGCAAGATATGACAAAATAATAATTTATAAATTATCAAGGGCTCATGAGGGAGGGGGAGTGGGGAGAGAGGAGAAAAAATGAGGAGCTGACACCAAGGGCTCAAGTAGAAAGCAAATGTTTTGAGAATGATGATGGCAACAAATGTACAACTGTGCTCGACACGATGGATGGATGGATGGATTGTGACAAGAGGTGTATGAGCCTCTAATAAAAAGATTTTTTTTTAAAAGAAAGAAGCTTCACAGTCCCATTTCATGGTCTTAAGATGCTTCATTATTTATACCATTATAAAAGTTATTATAAAAATATGGTAACACATTAGAAGTACCGATGGTTTAATAAATAGATATCAGCTGGCTTTACGCTTTTATTAACCTTGATTCCAATGTGGTTAGCAGGAGGGCTATAATCATTCTAGTTTCCTCTGTCAAATACGCCACAAAGATGGAAGCACAGCAGAAGGAAAAGAGAAAGCACAAATGACTTAAAGCAAACATTCCCAGCAGGAGACATAGCAGGCTTGGTCACGATGGCAGATCATCCTCAAACTCGGGCCCGCGAATGAGGCCCGCCAAGGACATTTATCCAGCCCGCCAGGTGGTTTTGCCCCATTTGCTTTTTTTACTTCAAAATAAGATGTGTGCAGTGTACATAGGAATTTGTTTATAGTTTTTATTTAAACTATAGTCTGGCCCTCCAACAGGTCTGAGGGATAGTGAACTGGCCCCCTGTTTAAAAGTTTGAGGACCCCTGGATCAGAGCCTCTACCGGCAACAAGATGGCAGAAACCCAGCGGAAAGGGGAGAGAGGGTAATCTGGGAACCCAGACCTGCAGAGGGAAGGACAAAGCAGGACGCTCAATACCAATCAGAGGCACAGACGAAATGACAGCGGCAAACCTGGAGGCCTCTGGGTGGTGACATGCCAGCGGCCATGGCAGAGCATAGTCATTTTGAATGACTGCAGGCAGTGGATCAAACAGGGCAGGCACCCAATACCTGGCTCCACTTGCCCAGCATTGAGCCAGCCACCTCCTGCTGCAACCGCGCTCTCCTCCTCCTCCTGACCAGAAGAATGCTCCCAGCAGCTGGCCAAACTTGCCTCTACTGTGCCTCCTGCGCACACTCTCTCTCTCTCTCCCCTCTTAGTTCTTCTCCATCACCCCTTTTTCTTCCCCTGCAACCACCTCAGTCAGCAGCACCATCTCAGCCCTCTGTGGGTGGCAGTGCCTGTCCCCCACCACCCCCGACACGACACCCGGGGAACAAACATCCTGTTTCCACTGAACTGTGCTTGGAGACTAGTCCTTGCACCAGGACTGTGTCATTTTTGGTTTCTCTTTTCTTCCTTCACAGTTATTTTCACTTCCTTCTGCTTATTTATAAATATACATTTATCCATACATCAATAAATGTATTTACACTCTCCTTTCCCTCCCGGAGCAGGTGCCCCACCACCGTGGCCTCCGGGGTCAGCAGTGCCTGCTGCCGTGGCTCCGAGGTGGGCAGCTCGCCCTCTCGCAGAGCAGACACCGTTGTACGGTTTGATGGCCAGTGCTGGCTGGCAGCACTTCTTTCTGTTCTCTTCGTCTTTATTTACAATCTCTCCCTCCCCTTGTTCTTATTTATTTTTAACTGTTCCCCCTTCATTTTCCCTGCCCCTTTTCTTCTTCCCTTTTTTTCATCTTATGGAATTAGGCCTCCACTCCTTGGGTACCCACGCTCAGCTGGGCATGTCTTGCTAGGTGGTGCACAATCGTGAGCCTTACAAGTGGACACCACCGTGCCGCCCACCATGTTAGCAGTCAGCAGTGTCCACTTGTCCCTCCCTGGTTGGCGGTGCACCTCCCCAGAGTGAGCCACTTACTCTGATGCTTGCACCAGGAAGTTGCTTCCCCTCCTTCTCCTGGTTTGCTTCTTCTCTCTTCCATCTTGTTTTCTTACCTTTATGTTTTTCCCTCCCGTCAACCCATTTTGAACTTTCCCTCTCTGGTTCTGGCCAGAATGGGCAAGTGTCAAGGCTGGGTACACCACCACTGGATTGATGGCAGACAGAGGCCAATAAAGTCCCAGCCGACCTGCTGCGCTGCATGAGCAATGATTGGAGACACGAGTCTCTAATGATGCCTACACTCTCAACAGCTACTGAAGTTACCCAGAGACAGGGGACTGCTGCCCAGTGGTGCCAAATTAGCAGCCAGAGTAACACGTCCACCCTATTGTCTGGATATATTAGAACAACAACAACAAAAATTAGAGTGAAGCAAACTAACAGACAATCAACAAAGTAATACAATCACACCACAATGTTTGACACAACTTCAAATCACACACACACACATCACAGAGCAGACACTACAATGTCTCAGAGCCCATAAACAACCTCAAATTGCACAAAAACTACAAAATCCCAGGACAGGATGGCACGTACATACAAGTGACCAGAATACAGAACCAGAAAACCTTCTGAAGGAATAAATGCTCTTGGAACTTACCTGATAAGGATTTCAAAAGACACATACTTAGTTCTTTTCAGATGACTATAAAAGAGACCAGGAAAAGAAAGACAATACTATAAAAACCATATATAAACTCAGTGAAAATACAGACACAATTCTAACGATTCAGGGAAGAAGTTTAAAAATAAGTTGACAAAACAAAATAGAAACCATACAAAAACAGAAAATAGAACCTCAGAATCTTAATGCTCAAATTTCAGAAATAGATCATTTATTTTGAAGGACAAAGGAGCAGAATTGAATCATTGGAAAGCAAACTTCACAAAATTGAAGCAAAACTCTTAATACTAATTTGTTACAGGAGCAGTCAGAGAAAAGGAAGAATCATTCTAAAAAGTGTAAGAATTACGTGGGGAACGTTCAAGAGGAGTAAAGCATATGATTTGAATCCATACCAAGAAGAGATAAAAGCCAACACAACCCGCCAAACACACATACACAAACGCACGCACACAAATGCTGGGAAAAACTGTCAAAGATTTTGGAAGAAAATTTCCCTCATCTCCTGAAAGACGAAAAGGTGTGCATTCAAGAAGCTCAATGAGTCCTAAGTAGCATAAACCCTCAAGAGAAAATTACCAAGATTTATCGTAATGAAACTTTTCAAAACCAGAGATGAAGAAAAGGTTTGGAAAACAGATTGGGAAAACCAAGAAGTTACCTAAAAAGGAGAACCAATAAAACTAAGCTCTGATTTCTTAACAAAACCCATGCAGACAGGTAGACAATAGGATAAGACCTTAAACCCTGAAAGAAGAAGAAAAAAAGCCACCAAGAATTATATATCCAGTAAAACTGCCCCTGAAATACAATGGTGAAATTAGGACATTTTCAGATGAACAGAAATTAAGGGGATCTATAAGAACAACCATTAAAGAAATGCTAAAGGGATTCCTTCAGGCAGAAAACCAATAATGATAAACAACACCTTGCAATTAAGACACAAAACCACATCACATAGAAATCAACCCATATATAAATATGTCCAAAATAAGTCTGTAATGAAAACAAGAGAGCCCAAGACATCAATTGGTCAAAGATGACAATTATAAAGCAAAAAGAGGGAATAAATATTGTAATTACAGAATTTCCGAATGGACCAGAAGTCAAGAAGATATGGTATCAAGATAGAATGCACTGTTATCGACTTTGGAAAATAACAATAAATTACATGGTAACCATAAAGAACATTAATGAACTGTCTCAACAAAACAGATAGGAAGTAACTTGTAAAGATTCAGTAAAGACTGTAAGAATAGCAATGTGGGAATAAGAAAATCTGTAAGATGAACCTGTGGTTCAAGGATGAGGAGAAAGACGCAATAGGACACAGAGCTGTAAGATTTCCATGTCTCTCTATGCGAGCCCGTGGTCTATCAGAGGAGACTTTGGAATCATCAACAAAAAAGACCACTGAGCATCGCAGACCACACAGAGCCAACACTTCCCACCAGTTCATTCCGGTTCGACTCCCTACGGAAAATTGTCATTCCCGTCCAAGTTATGGACAGCCAAAGGAGCAAACAGATCCATTGGAAGAATTGCGGCTTGAGTGTTCCGTAGAAGCGAGGATGGAAAGACTTTGGCTCACATACTTTGGACGTGTTGTCAGCAGAAACAAACCTCTGGAGAAAGACATCGGGCTTGGTAAAGCAACGGGACAGTGAAACAGAGGAAGGCCCTTGACATTGGATCGACACAGTGGCTGCCCAATGGGCTCAAACATGACCATTGTGAAGATGCCCAAGGTCCAGGCAGCATCTTCTGTTTGACGTAGGGTCACTATGAGTAGGAACCGACTAAGTGACCCCTAAAAGCACCCCGAATATACTGATTCATAATCTACACTTCAGCAAGTCTCTCATGACATCATATGGATATATAAGAATAGGGGAACAAGAAGAATCACTCGGGGATCTTATTAAAATAGAGATTTGGATTCAGAGTATCTGGGGTGCAGATGCAAATTCACAGCAGGAGAATGTGGATGCAACCAGTTGAGAACCCTTCCCATACTTGGCTCTTAGTCTCTGCTCAGCAATTTGCTTGCTCTAAATCTTAGGCAAGTAAAACATTTGGGGCAAGTAAAGTAACCCCGTTGCAGCTTGGTTTCTTTAGCTGTAAAATAGGGATGGTTTCCCACATGGGTTGTAATAAAAAAAAAGAAATGGTTTAATGCAAAGAATTAAGAAAGAGGAATCAATGAAGCATTGACTTTAAGGATAGGGAAAAGGATGGCCTTAGCATGATCAAACAGTGATTTTAGGAACAATCAAGCCATCAAAGCAAGATTTTAAAGTGGAAAAATATCAAAAGACCCAAAGAAATGTGTTCAATTTAGAAGACATTCACATAGCACAATGTGACTGTGATTTGTGAGAATCGAGTCTTGGGAATCAGACCCATTGTGAAACTACAGCCGTGTTGTTCAGTAATGAGAAATCAATCATGTAAACCTTAGCCAAGTTTGATTTTTAATCCTACTTTGTAAGTCAAATATTAGGCCATAGATGATAATGTTTCCATTTTTTCACACCTGAGCATCATCTAGAATTAATTTAGTCAGCTGTGTATCCAGGAACCTGATGAGGCACTAAGTGTGGGTCTGAGTAGAGATTGGTGGAAGCTTTTATGGAGACCACCCTTGAATTAGAAATTCTCTTGGGGGAAACAAAATGAAGGGTGTGTGTGTGTGTGTAAGGGGAAGCCGTTTATGTGGGGGGACTAAGCCAATCACAGCTAACCAAAGTCCTTGGTATCGGGTGTATTCCATCTCCCAGCCACTGTACAGGGAACGGCCAAGCATGTAATCTTTACAGACTCAAAGGTCACATCTTTCTCCTTTGGAATGGCTCGTAGGTGTGAACACTGACCTTT
Source organism: Tenrec ecaudatus (assembly GCF_050624435.1). Classification (NCBI taxonomy): domain Eukaryota; kingdom Metazoa; phylum Chordata; class Mammalia; order Afrosoricida; family Tenrecidae; genus Tenrec; species Tenrec ecaudatus. The sequence continues at coordinate 99,410,563 of NC_134545.1, read as the reverse complement.
CGGTTAGCAGCTGAGTGCTGAACCACTTAAGAGCACGCAAATGAATAGAGGCGTGGTGCGTGCACTCAAACAAGTTGTGTTTTGAAAGGCACTTGGAAATCCACAGGAGCCCTGGTTGCGTAGTGGTTACGCATTGCCCTGCTAACTGCAAGGTCAGCAGTCCCAAACCACCAGCCGCTCTGTGGGAGGAAGATGGGGCTTTCTACTGGAGTGAAGAGTTCCAGTCTTGGAAACTCTCAGGGCAACTCTACCCTCTCCTACAGAATCCCTATGAGTTGGCATTCGCTCGATGGCAGTGAGTTCGGTTTGGGTTTTGAAACCCAGGGCTTACAAACCCATACTCCTAAACCTAATCAACAGAGGGCCCTGGTTATTGCAGTGGAACTGCTCAGGGGCTCACAGAAAGGTTGGTGGTTCAAGTCCATCCAGAGGTACCTCAGAAGAAGGCCTGGCCCTCGACCTCAACAAACTCTACCACTGAGGAGCATAGCTCTCCTTGGACACACATGAGGTCACCAGGCATCAGAACTGATTCACTGGTAACGGGGGGGGGGGGGAGAGCAGCATATTTGCTGATGTCATCCAACAGATCAAAGTCTCAGGATGATCTTCCGAAGGATGAGAGGAAGCTTCCAAATGGCCTGGAAACATTAGAGAAACTAACTTGAACAATTTCCTTTTTCTGTGCCAAGCACACCACAGAAAACCAAATTTAGTGGACGGACATGCAGATTTCAGAACAACAGAACAAATGAGGAGGGGTCAACGGGACTGGAAGTGGGGAGGTAACCAGCAGTTCAGGGCAGTTGGTTTTCCCGGGTGCTGTTAAGTTGAGTGTGGTGCATAGCAGGCCTCTATGGGGGTTTTGAGACTATAAATCTATATAAGAGCAAACACAGCCTCTGCTTTCTCCCTTGAGGACCTGGTGAGTTTGAATGTTTGACCTGGCAGTGAACCGCCCAATGCTTAACCCCACACCTCCACCAGAATTCTTTGAAAGGGAGGTTAGGCCACTAAGGGAGGAATGATGGGATCAAGCCTGGGAATGCCTCTTGGGTTCTGGCACTGGCTCTGCCTGAGATTAAATGTTGGATTCTGAGAAGTCTCTCGAGGTGAAGCTGTTTGCCCTCTGGCTAACCAACTCTAAAGGCCTCTTCTGTTCCATAGTGCTTTCTTTGGGCCAGTGGTACTTGGGACGGTTGTAGAACTTCTGAGCGCCAAGAAGGACCAGAGCTTGGAGACAAGGGCTCCACGATCCAGGGTGGAAACAAGGGGAGGACTGTCTTGAACCTCAGCTGAAGACTGAAAGCTGCTTTTGAAACTGTCTTCTCCCCTAAGAAGGGTCCTTATGAGAGGCACGATCAGCTGCTCTCTATTTCTGGAGCGATGAGGACAAGAAGAAAGAGAACAAAAAAAGAGAGAGATCAAATTGCCGTGAAGACTGTTAAATAACAGAATGAACGAGTCCCGGAAGTCATGGCCATGCCTTGCGGGGAAAGTCATCGAAGCAGTCTGTCTGTCCCAGATGATTCCGGCCAGGGTCACCAGCTGTGTCCACGGGCAATTGAATGGGCCAGGTGCCATTTCAGTCCCCATCCCATCTCCGTGCCTCTGCAGTTTTGTAGAACATTATGCATAAATAGTATAATATGCCAAATTACCCCATTTATACATTTTATGTATCTATTAATATGGACAACAGCTTCCTCTCCATTTTACCAATAAAGTTTTGAATATGAATGTAACTCCGGCTCTCCCCATTACAGCTCTGCATTCTGAGCTAATTGCCTCACAGAACACTTAAGGAGTCATTTTTCATTATGATGGTGAGCAAGGGAAGGCAGATGGCACAGTCATGTTATTGATTTGATGATCCTTGCCTGGCTTGTGGAATAAATGGAACTGAATGTATGGTCACTGCATCCAGACATCCAGGGGCTTCAAGGTTCAGCCCAAATTATGTCAGGCAGCAGGTTGAGAAGATGACAACCCACTTATTCCCTAAGGCTTCCAAATGGTGATCTAGGAACCATGCTGGACTCCTCGAACCTCCTTCCTGGGGTCCTGTGGACCAATTTAAGCCTCCCGGCTCCGAATGGAAGGGGGTATACTCACATGCCTAGCCAGGGCTTTAGTAGGGTGACAGCTCTGACTATGGGGCCCGCTCAATAGGGATGTGTCTGCACAACTGCCACGGTGGATGCTCCTTTGAAAATAATAGGGTGGGTAAAGGGAAGTGAGTTTCTCATTTTCAGAGGGTCATTAACATTTTCCCTAAAATAAAATATCTCTTTGGCCTTAGATAGAGTTAATGTTATTATAATCAATGTTTACCTATTTTTTGTATTCCGTTACCACAGCTGGCGCTGGTTCTGCCACTGAACCTTGCATTAAGGATGAAGAGCAACTCAAACTCAAATGTCCCTTGTGGATGCTCTTTTTTAGTAGATGGTCAACGCAGCGATTAAGGCAGTTATCAGGAAAGTCTGGACTTTTAAAATCAAAACTTGAATATACTCCCTTGTACAAGGCTCTCTCCTCCTGTAGAGAGTTATAGCCTCAGTAAGCCATAGAGGGCTGCCCTACCCTGTCCTAGAGGGGCGTTATGAGTCAGAATTGACACAGTGGTGGTGAGCTATTTTTGTTGTTGTTGTTTTATTTGCTAAAAGCTCATTTGAGCTGGTTCTCAGTAGGAAAATGTTTATGGGAAAAGGAATTCTCAGGTTCCCTGACCCACATTTTCTTAGTGCCTATTTATTTATTTATTTTGTAGTTTGTTAGCAGGGAGATGCATTTTCTCAAGCCCCTTATTTTTCCTTCTGAGGTCTAGGGAGTTCCCTTCTGTCTGCTGGTCCTGGCCCCTGTGGGGCAGAAGGACTGCAGTATTGCCAGCTGGTAGAAGGTGGGTTTCATTTTTCCTGGTTTGATTTTATAAAGTGGCATAATAAACTTGAGGTCCTCCCCAGGCGACAACCCAGAGACGGAGATTCAAGTCCCTGCTTAGCCACAGACACATGCATCCCTAGATAAGTCTCTCCCCGCCTCTGACCCCAGGTTTCTTTTTGGTAAAATGGGGACTACAACTAGAAGACTTCTAGGCTATTTGAAAACCTCAAAAATTAGACAATTTTCTGACACTTGGGATTATTCATCTACCCTGCTCCCTGTTAAAGGCAGGACGACAGCCTTTCACCAATCCCTTCAAACCTAGGTTCAGCAAGACTAACACATGACCAATTAAAATGATGACTTCTTCCTAATCAGCACCTTTTTACAGACCCCAGGTGTCCACCATCATGAGAAATACCCGGGAGTTCATTTACCCTTTACATGTTACTCTGACCACACAATTCCTACTTTGATTTTGGGTTGCTTCATGAAAAGCTTGCTTTTTTCAAGCAAATTGTGAGTGTCCTTTGGCTTTTGCCTGTCGATTTGTTGAGTTGCTTGCTTGTTCCTATTTTTCTCTTTAGCCACATCAATTATTGACCAGTCGACTGCAGACATCACCAAAAGGTGTGAGAAGCCGGTGAGAGAAGCAGGGGCAAGGAGACCGAGCGAAGAGAAGGAAAAAGTGCTGCCCACATTTTCCGGGCTGGTGGTCTCGTCTTTCAGATCCAGACATTCCGCCTGGTTCTGTGGGTTTGTTTCCAATGGCTCCTATCCTAGGAGCACTTGAGGGATTTTTAAGGGCATGTGTCATCAGTCCCACTCACTGTGGTGATGTGAACTTACTTGGCATGGCTCTTCTGTCAGCAGGCTTTGTAACTCCACCTGAAATAGGTGGGGGGAGGGGTTTCCTAACCTGGGGGATTCATCGTTTGCCATTCTCTTGGGTGTCAGGTGAGCCATCTCAGAAGCCGGAAGAGGGACTCTCTCAACCATGAAGAATGAAGAGTCAAGAGAGAAGAGTCCATCCCAAAGGAGTCCTTTCAGAAGTAGAAATGGTGGCAGAATGCCGGGCTTTCCAGAAGCTGTCCTGCCAAGTGGGGTGGGGTGTCCATTGGGCATTCACTGGACCTTTATAACACTGGCCCAAGCTGGGCAGAGGCCAAGGAGATGCATGGCTAAGGGGTTGAGGACCACAGAGAGGTGTGTCTGTTGGCATTTCTGAAGAGTCCATTTTGTTGTGGAAAAGTGACTGTATCCTTATTCATTCATTCATTCGTTTATTTTTCCTGATCCTGACTTGTGCTTTCTCGTGGTAACTGGATCACTTCCCTGATCAGACCCCATCGTCATCAATATTGCCTGGGATGGCTATTGCAGTGGATCGTCAAACCAGCAGGGAAGACCATGGGAGGGAGGGCTGGTGTCGGCATAGGATAAAGAAGGATGGGTGTGTGTGTGTGTGACATGACCGACCGCTGCCACCAGGAGTTCTAGTTGGGCAGGTGTCGAGCTGTCTTCTCTACCCCCCCCCCCCGTATGTGGCTAGAGAAGTTCAGGCCACACCCCATTTCCTCACTCAGTCTGTTCTTCAAGCTTCCCGGTGCTTATTTTCTTCCTTATTTCCTTTACACATGAATCGACGTCTTTCCAATTAGCAATGGGACAGTGAAATATTAAAAAATATCTTACTGGCGAACCTTGGCACCTGTCACTTTGGAGTGACACCCACAGGGAAAAGAAGAAGCTTGTGGCATTCCCAAAGCCAACATGACTGGCAACAATGTTCACCCCCTCCTTGCCTCACCCCTGAGAACATGATTTGAGAAGAGCACTTTGGTCTAAGCGCTTGTGGTTTGATATTCTGGCACCATCGTGCATTTTCTGCATGGTTATAGGCAAGCCACTCACCCTCCATGCGCTCATTCCCCTCATCTGTACAAGTTTCAAATAGGCTCGGCAGGGACAGTCCCCAGCTGTTGGTTGGCCCTGCTGCTGTAGCTTGTGCATCACTGTGATACTAGGACGCATGATGCCAGGTTTCCCCACAGCAGCAGGGTCACCTTGGTGGACACGCTTCAGTGGAGTTTCTGTACTGAGCCAGAGTAGGAAGAAAAGTCTCGTGGTCAACTTCAGAATCCACTGGCCCCACCAGTGGACTGCAGGCTACCAATGATTGTGAAGATGGACCACGGCAGGCCGGCACTTCATTCTATTGTACCCAGGGGTCACCATGGGTGGGTGCAAACTCGGTGGCTATTAACCACAGGGTTATGAGAATCCAAGGCATAAGACACAGAGGAGAGGATTCGTACGGAACACAGATTCGCAGGCAAAGGTTCATGCGTCAATGATACTAACCAAGCAATGGTAACTAGTTTTAATTTCCCAGCTATATTTCTGTGAGCTTCTCTCTCTTGGATATATTGTTATGTGGACTTTGAGTCTATAAATCTATTCTTCTGCTCATAAAGAACAGAACCTAGCTAGCCATGCTCTTTCCAACTTAAATGAAATGGATTAAACAATTATTACCCAAGGAAGAAGAGTTCAAATCATGGACACTGAATAACTTGGTGACAGACCTGGTGCATGCTACATTGGGGATGTAAATTGCTTTGAGCACTTTGCATTACCTTCCACTGATAGTCTGATTTTCACCGAATCTTAAATTCAAGTCAGTGCGCTGCAATAGGTCTATTCCAACGAAAGTATGCTATTGGGCTTGATTTTAGTTCTTGCTTGAATCTTACATGAATCATAAAAGCATAAAGCCCAGTCTGTCAAAAGCGACGGGCCCTCATGGTGGGGACTGCAATCAAAGTCAGGAAGCAAAACATGTGAACTGCTGAACGCAAAGCCGCTTTGCTCTGGGAACCTCCGTCCAGATCACATAGCAAGTTACACACACTGCAAAAAAATAATTATGGGCCCAAAGTGGAATTTTACTCAGGAAAGTTTGCCTTCCTACAGTATATATCTTTTCTGTCTTTTCAGGTGAAGTCCTGTCATGGAAGGATAAGTAATTTTGTTCTAATTTATCAACAACCAGTTTCTAGGAACATGTGGGAAGCGAGAGATTAAGCACAAAATAAGGCAAAACCCTGCCCTGGAGGATGTATAACTTGAGAAGCAAGTTAAAAGCAATGTGACTTTGATTATGTTGAACTCTTATTGTCCAGTTGGTTCCGTCTCATGGTGACCCCGAAGGGCACTAAAGAACTGTCCCTGCCCGTGACTGTAACAACGATAGGGAGTACTCTTCGTTCTACTGCTGCTATATGTTAGAAGGTAGTGGCAAAATGAACCAACAAATCCTGTGGGATTTCAAAGGAGAATGAAGTCCATTTGTGTGCTGGGAACCGAACAGGCTCTGTGGAACAAGTGGCCTGTGCACTGGGGTTTGAAAACAGGCTGCTAAGCGGCGTGGGCATCACAGGTACAAACACAGCAGCGACCATGACCCCAAGCACACGCATATTCTCAGAACCAGAAGAGGAAAAAGTAAGCGTGGACTGACATCGTTGTTAGGTAGCCCACAGCATCCCTACGCTCGACAGGACGACACACTGCACGGTCCTGCGTCATTCTCGAAACTGCCCCTCTGCCGGAGCCCATTGCCGCAGCCACGGTGTCAGTCCATCCTGTTGAGGACCTTCCTCTTTGTCGCGGCCCCTTCACTTTGCCCAGCAGGCTGTCCTTCTGCAGGGACTGGTCTCTCCTGACAACCTGTCCAGCGTGTGTGAGACAAAGAAGTCTCGCCATCCTTGTCTCTCAGGAACGGTCTGGCTGAGCCTCCTCCAAGACACGAGTGGTGGGAGGTCTTTTTGCTCACTTCCAGAATGGAGGCGGTGTGACCTATCACATGCTTTAAACATGCCGAGAAGAACATTACTTAGACTGTTATTGATAAAAAAATATTGAGGATGTTTTTAAATCTCAAGAATAGGACTAATTATTTTTACTCACTAACGAGCAGTATTCTAGAAAACGCAGGTTCTTTAACTGGTCTGGGGAAGCTGGAACGATAAATAAAGCTACCACTTAGAAGCGAGTCATTTGCGTCCCCCCAACCCTAAGCAGGTATGATTTAACCTAATTTGTGGTAGAATGGAGCACGGAATTAGAGTGAAATGTATCTTAGGGATCTAATCTAATTCCATCCTTTGATATGTGAGAAAAAAGGCCCTAGAGACAAAAAACTAGCGCCTGGCCACACCGCTTGCTAGCGGCAGGGCTGAGTGCAGATCTCAGGGCTTGGGGTGCCACGTGCCTGGCTCACACAGACAAATGGAAGGCCTTTCCCTCTGACTGCACGCCTCTCGTCACCAGCACATCCAAGAGCAGATATGTCACGGCATGTATTTGAGCAAATTTCTGGGATAACATTGCCAGGAAAGAGAAATCCATCCTAAACTCAGCGCTTCATAGAAACCCTTTCTAGGTCATTGCTCTGATGCTGGATAGAGCTTTCTGGAATAAGGGCTCTCTCGTATCACAGTGGTTATGTGTTGGGCTGCCCTCTGCAAGGTCGTCAGTTTGAAACCACCAGCTGTGCCGTGGGAGAAAGATGAGGCTCTCTACCCCCGTGAACAATTACAGTCTCAGGCAGAGACAGGCAGTTCCACCTTGTCCGATCGCCACGAGTCAGAAGTGACTCTATGGCTGTGAGTGCGAGTCTATCTAGTCTCTTTGGCAGCAGCGTGGGTTGGGCTGCTACCAGCAAGGTGGGTGGTTCAAACACACCAACGACTCTCTGGGAGAAAGACGAGGCTGTCTGCTCCCCTAAGGATCTGCAGTCTTGGAAACCCTGGGGAGCGGCTCTGCTGCGTCCTATAGGGTACTTAGACATGGAGATGAAGTGGACGGCATTTGGATTTTTATCCAGAGAAGCACAGTCATGGGAGAGACATAGAGGCTGGGAACCCAGAGGGACCTGGGTTGCAAGTCTACCTTCCTCCTTCCCGAGCTGTGCTGGCTCTGAGAAAGTTATTGAACCTCTCAAGTTTCACTCCTCTTATCTGTAAAAATGGGATAATAGATACAGAGCCAAGGAAGAGATCAGCCCAATAGAAGAAAATAGAGCAGAGCGAGAACCTGGTAGAACGCTCAACATTCCTAGTTCTCTGCCTCCCTCCCTCTTCATTGAATGAAGCCAACATTCCCTTTTTCTCCTCCTCACAAACAGGACAGGCAGGAGCACTGTGTGGGCCGACCGCGCGCTTTCAACTTTGCGTCCTGTTTATAGAGTGGTCACAATAAGCCGATGACCCTGCCACGGCGACCTCGTCATCCCTCTTTGGTAACGTTAGACAAGCTGCTGGCACAACGGAGCTCTCCGTGCAGCGGTGTGGCTTCCTTTCTTGGTGCTGGGTTTTTAATCCGGCGAGGAAGAATCCATAAACTATGAAATCCATAATCCTCCATCACCAAGTGTCAGCGATCATTATCATCTTCAATTTATGCTTCTGAAGAGCTCTGTTTACTTGGCCCACCTTCTATCTTAATGTGAGTCTAAAACGCTTTGAGACCCTGCAGTCTGGGCCGATTGGAGACATGCTCGGCTGTGGGTAGCGGCCCGCGGCAGCTTTACGCCAAGTGCCCTGTTGTCATGGGACGACAGTTGTCATGGGATGACAGTGTCATGGATGACAGTTTTTCCACAGGCCGGAGATCAGAAGAGAGAGAGACTGGCGAACATATGTCAGCGGCAGAAAGTCCACGTATCACTCTGCAGAATGGCTGCCAGGAGTTAGGAGTAGAAAATATAGGAAGCAACTAGAGGAAGCATGGTTCGAGAGAGCCGAAACGCATCGTACTAAACAAACAAATAAGCAAACACAGGAGGTGTGTGGCATGTTGACCTAAGGGATCTGCCCAGCTTGCCTCTTGAGCTGTGTAACACAAGGGTCCTGGCAGGGACCGCGCACACTTCAGGGAGACACTGAAAGGGGCGGCTGTTTAAGCCTTCATCACTAAGCTTTACTGAGATACTTATTCGTGGGAAGGGCACAAAACAAAGCCCAAAGACAATGCCATCTTTTAAATGTGACAAGAACAATCACGAGCTGCTACTGCAGAATTTGCCACGCTAGTTTCTGCATGTTTCCGAGTCATTGGTTAGTGCTGAGTTTGCATTTCTGTGGGAAGTCACCTTGTTCCTGGTGCCTTCCCTGCACTCTCAAATGCCCCCCCTTCACTTACTCACTTCTATATGTGGCAGGGAAGAGTCGGTCATCAAGAGCATCGCCCAACATGTGGACCCTTGATTTCAAAAAGTGCCTGATGAAAGATTTGAGACTCTGAAACGTTAACAACAACAACAACAAAGAATTGTTGTTTTACTAAACCAGAGCAGCTAAAATCTGGTATCATTTATATGAGCTGTCCCTAACAGGCGAGAGAAGTTTTGAAATAATGAATGCTAGCTGAAGCATGGAGCAGCGACGCTAATATCTGTAGACAGACAGCTGAAGACCCAAGAATGACGCCTGGCATGCCCTGTCCCCACTGTGGAGAGGGACTCAGGAGTCTGGCCGCCAAGCTATGCGTCTCTTCCTCGTCGGCATCCCCGCCCAGCTGCGAGTGGTTCTTCAGAACACAGGGCCTCAAATATATTTTCATCCAATCACTCATGAAGACTGTAATGAACTGAGGCTTATGGACGGCAGTGGCTGCTCAAGATCACACTTCCCAGGTCTCTTATTATCACTGTCACCATCACCATCACCATCATCATCTCCATGGTCAAAGGTCTCCAGGAACGTCTTGTTTTCCATGTGCAGGTAAGTACAGACTTACATACATGCTTCCTACAAAGAGAGCGATCAAAGTCTGGCCAGGAGACAACTGATCTCAACATTTCCCTTCCAAGAGCAAATATAGTTCTCAGACAATGTCTCCTTTCAAAGTCTGGATGATACAATGTTCAGTTTTAACTGGCTGGGCACATGGAATATAAGACATCTTGAGAGAGCAGACCACAAACAGTCATGAAGTTTATATATCAGTCAGTATTTGCCTTGTTCAAGGAAAACCTAACTGACAACATTAGAAAATTTCTCTGCCAATAGTGCCTTTTTTTTTGTCATGAAGTTGGGAGGTTTCAACTATCTCCCAGCATTTTATTTTAAAAATGTTCACACACACAGCAAAGGTGAAAGAATTTTACAAGACCCCTACCATTCTCACTATCCAGGTTCTGCCATGAGTGCATTTTACTTAACCTGTTTTATAGTTTTATAACGCATTTGTCTATCTCTATGTCCTACGCTCCAGTCACCAACCATCGAGCAATGCCCTATGTTTTTTGATGTACTCCAAAATAAACTATAGGTAGCAGTTAATACTGTACATTGAAGGAGTAGAATCAAAGAGTCTCCCTGATCCTATCCATATGCTTATAAAGGGAATTTATTAGTTTTAAACACATTTGGAAAAGTTCGCCCTAAATTATGCATACAGGTGGTCATCACAGTTCAATCTACAGGCTCTGGAAAAAAGGATGGCAAGTCATCTCAATATTTTGTTGGTACAATTTTCGTCCAAATGTTTGCTTTGTGAAGACACAGGATGTTCATCACAGGAACAGAAGCTCTCTACTGCAGGTGATCAGAAAAAACTACCTGGAATGTTAGTGATAAATATTATTTTGCTTTTTTGTTCTATAATACACTGCTCTTGGCCCCAAACCCCAATCATCCCTTGAATGTAGAAATTTGGTGCTTTCTATAAAAGGGAATAGACAAATCAGCATATGGGTCACTACAGGTATGTACATAGGTGAGTAGATAGAGGTATCTGTACCCCAAAACAAGATAAACAAACTCACTGCCATCACACTGATGCCCATTCATGGCACCCTCTATAAGGTTTCCAGAGCTGTAAATCCTCATGGGAGTAGAAAGCCTCATCTTTTGCCCATTGGGTGGTTGGCGGGTTTGAACAGTTGACTTTGCAGCCTAACCACCTAAGCCACACCTCAGGGCTACTGAGAATATCTTGAGGTTTGTGTAAAAATAAATAAGTGGGTACAGACAAATATATTCATTTAAGATGCAAATATGGGTCCTTTACAGACATATCCAAACACCTTTCATGATTTGTTTTTTCGGTTTGAGAGCTCATGACCATAGCCTCATGGGACAACTCCATCAATGGGCATTACCTAGTTCACATGCTCTGCATCCCGGTGAGGTGAGTATTGTGTGGACTAGGAAGAGCTTGTAAGGAGCAGCGATCTAAGCCCCATCTGTGGGTCCCTAACCACCAGGAGCAAAAGAGTAAAGAGGTAACCAAAAACTCAGAGAAGAAACAAGGCTACATGAGCCACAATCTCATCTACCTTGAGACCAGAAGAACTAGACGATGCCTGGCTATCACCAGTGAACCTCAGGACTGAGGTCACAATAGTTGGTCCTGGATTGTATGGGAGAAAAATGTGACCCAGAATTAAAATTCTTTTAAGAAAATAAATAAAAGAAAGCCAGGCAACTTGGAGCACAAAGGACTCCCAGTGGTGACCGCTCAGAGCCACTCTTTCTTTCTAGAACCTCCTGGGGAAACGGCAGAGGGACACACAAAATAAAGGTGTCCCCTGCAAGGCGAGTGCCCGACTTAAACATCATCAGTGTGAGCACAAAAGGTCAAGTGTCACTCAAAGCATGGAAGAGGAGATAAGGGGACAAGGAAATGAGAGCAGGGAAACTGGAAAGAAAATAGAAAATAATTAAAGAAACTTCTGACACGCGGTGAGAAATCTAACCAATGCCACGGGAGCATTGTCACATAGGCACCTCACTGGCTATGTGGACTTTCACTAAAAATTCAATATAATATTATTATTTTTTTAAGTGGGTCTGTCATGAGGACTAGACATGATAAATAGGAAAACACATGCAGAGGAAAGCACTATGCCTGTCCAAGGCAGTATCATCATTAGCGATCATAATGCATCCACAATAAAACACGGCTGAGCTAATGGGCCACACAGCTCTGGGGCTCTTTTCAGTCAGTCCAAAAGGCTTTGAAAGGTTCAAGGGACACAGTATTGGCAGCTGTCTTCCCTCTGCCCATCAGTAAGGCATCATGTTAAGGATCTAAGAGAACATTGGTGTAGATCACCCAGACTTGGTTTCATTAGTGAAGTGTTTGTTTTTGGAAATCATCCCAGCTTTGAAAACAATACTTCCATTAGCTGGGCCCTGTACCTGTAATTATCCATCTTATCTGACCAGGGCAAAGTGATTGTGTGATTCCATCCCATTTACCTCGGTGGTGCAAGAAGAGCCAAGCACTCACTGGATGCACTCAACGCATCGAGTTTGTTTATGTCTTTGAATAAGCACCTACAGAGGAACTCTGGGAAGAAATTCCTACAACAGGATATCATCAGTTTCCATATATGGCGAGTCTGAAAATGAAGGGCCAATTTCGCCCCCAAATGGGAGAGAAATCTCTTCCGTGAACATCTTAAGTTTACGAGGTAGGAAGAAGAGGGTCTTGTGTTCTTGTGTCTGGATGAACACACACCAGGAGAGGGGACACACCATCCGCTCCGATCACTGGTAAAATGCCCATCCTTCTGAAAACCCACACCAAACTCACTACAATCGAGTCTGAGCGACCCGATTGGGCAAGGGAGAGCTTCCCCTGGGGGTTTTCAAGACTGTAGCTCTTGATGGGGAGTAAAATGGCGTGTGTTTCCCCTTGCCCATCTCTAGCACTTTATTTTATGCTGAAGGGGAACGGAAGAGACCAGCAGATTTGACCTTGTCTTGGCGCTCATTAGCATCCCTTCCATTAAGAGTTGCATAGAGGAGACAATTAGGAGCTGGAAAAATGGGAGCACAAAAGTAGAAGCAATAGCTAGGTAAATGGAGATTCAAGGACAAATGAGATCCCGCATTGTGCATACGTACAATGTGGGCCCGAGGACAGCCAGCAGAAGAGTTCTCAGAGGATTCTTACAATCACCCCCAGATTCAAAATGTGTTTTCAGGCTCGGGACAAGCAGGGTCAGAGGCCGCCTGGCTGTGCCCCACTGAAGGAGAGGGCTTTCCTGAGCCATTGAATTCCACCTTCTGCTCTGGGAGGGAGCGCACACCTTGAATATATTTCTATAATCACAGCCAACTATCAGGTCCTGATGCCACTAGCCATTCACAACATGCAAGCAATGCCCTTAGTGTGGTTCCACGTTGGCAGGGCCAACTTCTAATGGCCTTTATCCTTTGGCTTCCCATAAATCCACACACTGAAAGGATAGAGGTTTGTCGGAGGGGCAAGAGTGGCTTGCCCGGCTGGTGAGACTTCTCATTGGAATCATAACAAGGAATAGGAGCAGGTGTATATAGGTGCTTAGACACCCGTGTATATTTGTCTGTTCTAAACTCACACGCACCAATGCTGAGACATTCACTACGTAGTCATAAGACGAGTATGAGCGAGTTTCACTCTGTGTCAACGCAACTTTAAGTGAAGGTTCGTAGTCAAATAAGTTTTACCGCGCTCTAAATTAGAACCGTGTAAAGGTCGTTAAGGCCCCTCATTGGTCCTACCTGACTGTCCAGGGGGAGGGGCACCTGAAGACCCCCGAGGGAGACAAAGAAACACGGTGAGAACTGCCGCTCGGTTCCCGGCGCATGGCTCGATGGCTATCGGCTTGGGCGCCCCCTGAAAAAGAAAACCCATTGTAAGTTAGCATAACTGACCTGCCTCCGCCATGTCCCATCTCCCCCTATCTGGGCTTGAACCAGCTAGACTGTGTGTACACACCCAGTGATGGGAGGCATGCCTTAGGTCAGCGGTTCTCAACCTGTGGGTCATGACACAGAGGTCGCCTAAGACCATTGGGGAACACATATTTCTGATGATCTTAGGAAGCGAGAAACTACCTCTCTATCCCTCTCCAGGTGGGTCTGCCCACATGCAGATACGCCCACATACGAGTACCCGGCGTGAAAACTTACCCATGCTACACCATGCTTCAAGACAACATTTCATTGATTTGTATTGTAATTAGAAATAAATATTTCAAAATATATAATTACATATTGCCTTTGCGATGAATCTCTATGCTTTATTTATGTGCAAATTGTAACAATGAAAATACATCCTGCATATCAGTTATTTACATGCAGATTCATAACAGTAGCAAAATGACAGTGATGAAGTAGCAAGGAGAATCGTGTTATGGCTGGGGTCACCACCACATGAGGAGTTGTCTGAAAGGGTCTCGGCATGAGGAAGGCGGAGAGCCACTCCCTTAGGTGCTATGGTAACCCCAGGACCTGGCACAGTGGAGAGAAACAGTAGACCTGCATTTGAATACGTGGACACATTTCAGTCTGGGATGCAAAGTGGCTGAGCCACAGCATGAGGCACCTTGCCCTAAACAGTGACATACACCTTGAATAGAAGCCCACCAATGCCCTCCTAGAAATAGCACGCCTTTAGGGATCAAAGGGAGTCGGTGAATACAGGATCAGAATAAGAATGGTCATAGCGAGCATTAAATTAGTACCTACTCTGCGCTGGGCATTGTAGAACGCTCTGGACATTGTGGAATGTAGTTTACAAAAATTATTTACATCTTAGAACCACTGATAAGAGGAGACCACGGAAGGAAGGGGTGAAGTAATTTACTCAAATTCCCGGGAAGGTGGAGGGTTTACCGTTGGGCAGGTGGGTTATGGAGTCTGTTTGTCACCATCGCACAATGCAGTTTCTGCGGCGTGTGGGAGCACACGCATACACACGTGGACATAAAAGCACACAGGTGCGTGGACATGTGCACACACACAAACACATGCAAGCACTGTGGGCGTAAGGCCGATGTCACCTTTAAAATAGTGAGGCCTGCTTTTCAGGCCAGGAGGGGGTTGGGGCTGTGTCGGGGGGGAGGGGCGCATTCCAAGAAGATGGATGAGAGGCGGTCGAACTCCTCAAGTAGGCTCTCCGCAGTCATGCAACCACCACAGGGACCAGACAATTGATTTGGTTTTGTCTTTGGCACAGATGCTATTTAAACTTTTCAGAAGCCAAGAGAGCCACGGGTAGTCATTCACCTGCAATGGTTGGGGAATATTGCACTTTCTAGAAAGTTTAACGAGGCATTAAAGATAAAATATGTCCCCTTTCACGTGAAACTTAAGGCTGAAATTTCTGGTGACAATGGTTTTATGCGGTTATAAAGGATTCCTCCTTTATGGAGACATAAATCTCCGGGTTTTTCAGTGATCCTCATGTAGACACATGGGGGGAGTTCTCAATACAAAGGTGAACGTGCTCCTGACGACAGCAGCAAAGGGCATAAAAATAATCCGAGAACTAGGGGAGAGCCAGGTTGTGACACTCAGATCAAGTGACACCATGTAGGGCTTCCCATATTAAAGCCTACATTTAATTTAACAGATGTATGTGGTTTTTATTTAAATGCTAAGTAGAAATCACCATAAGTACATAGACATTCTCCAATGATGTAAATATTTAGAGAATAGGCTTGTCGTCTTGCGAAAATACTGGGCATGTTTTGAACCATGTTTCTAAGCTACGGAAATCTCTTTTCGTTTAATAAATGCAAAGTATATGTAAAGGTCAATTGGTTACAACAGACAAAGAGAAAATAAAACCAACTCAAGGCTTACATGGCGGCCCTCTATGAGAAAGATCCAAATCCCTTCACTTACAGGCCGGGGAGAGAGCTTGTTGCTCTATCAAGGCCACGGTTCCCGTCTCGTTTGCTCTCTTTTGGAGCTTGGCTCCAAAGGGCTTGGAGAATCGCACAATGTTAGAAGTGTCGTTGGAGACACAAAGTTTTGCAACTCTGCATAAATAGTGAAACACCAACGTATTAATAACAAAATACCTGGTAATTGATCTCTCAGCATATCCAAAATCACATTAAAAAAACCAACAAACTTATTTTAAATTAGATCGGTAGCATTTTATGTATACTGGAAAGATGAAAACAAGCCAAAAAAAGCATGCAGAAAACGCAAATAAACAAAGGAAAAACAAAAACAAGCCAATCTTAAAAACAGAGGTTCTTGGTTTAGGGGCTGGAACTAAGAGGAAATGATCTGGCATCACATCAGTGAAGGTGATGCCTGGCAGTATTGTTTGCTTCTGTGCTGACACCAAAAGAAAGTGCTGGAAACATCACATGTTGGTGTCAAAAGCAGCAACTGAGAGACAAATCAGTCAAAACAAACTGTTAATTGCAAGGTAGAAAAAGGTTCAATCCCCTTACAGAAGGGTCACAGGAAGGGATGAGCCAGTCAGGGTGTAGTATAACACCAATGAAACCTACAACTTTCCTCTAGCTCTTTAATGCTTCCTCCACTCCACTATCATGACCTCAGTTCTACCTTACAAATCTGGCTAGACCAGAGGATGTACACTGGTACAGATAAGAGCTGGAAACACAGGGAATCCAGGATAGATAAACCCCCTTAGGGACCAATCATGAGAGTAGAGATACCAGGATGGTAAAGGGAAGGTAGAGTAGAAAGGGGGAACCAATCACAAACATCCACATATAACTCCCTCCCAGGGGGATGGACAATAGAAAAGTGGGTGAAGGGAGATATCAGTCAGTGTGAGACATGAAAAATAATAATTTATAAATTATCCAAGGTTCATGAGGGAGGGAGCTAGGGGGTGGGGATGACAAGCTGACACCAAGGGCTCAAGTAGAAAAAACATGTTTTGAGAATGATGATGGCAACATATGTAGAAATGTGCTTCACACAATGAATGTATGTATGGATTGTGATAAAAGCTGTATGAGCCCCCAATAAAATGTTTTTTTTTAAGTGTCCAGTTCTTCAATCCTTTGAGATCCCGAGGCTCAACCACAGATAAGAATAACCTCAGAATATCTTGACCCTGAAAGAGGGATTTTGCCCCCCAAACCATTTTAAAGTTGTTTCCATCTTAATATTTTCTGTTCAACTGGGGTCTTTCTTTTTTTATTTGGTTATTGTTGGTAGCTTTTTCTGATCTTTTTGTTTATTTGTTTCTATGTGTTTGTATGTGTTTCGATATATGGAACCCAGGAGGGATGAATCTACAGAGAGTAACTGGATTCATGGTCCCTTGGGGCTGTGGCAGGGGAGGTAGTGGGGAAATGGAGAGCTAATAACAAGGAGTACAAGACAGAAAAAAATCTCCTAAAATTGATTTTGGTAATGATTATACAACTCTTCTTGAGATGACTGAACTACACAAGTGTGTGATATTTGGATTATGACCCCATAAAATGGTTTACTTTTTAAAAAGTTACTTTTCTGAAGTCTTCCTCAAAATAGTTCTCTCCCTCTTTACCCTCTTGTTATTAGACAGAAACCATTCTGAAATTTCCTTGTCAGCTGCCTATAGCTGCTTCGTGAAGGAAGGTCATAACAATTTTGTTTTACAATTAAGTTGGCTTCCACCTTTGTTTTTAACTATAAGGATTTTCATTTAAGAATATTGGCAAAAATACGAATGGATCCCGTGCTTCAAATAATAGTGACCGACAGACCTCTTGGACGTGCCTGGCAGGGACTAACAAGCTTTTCCAAAATGATTTCCAAAGAGTTGGTAGCCAATCTCACTTTCAATACAGGCTTTTGAATCCAAAAGAGAAAACTCACTCAGTAGCGCTTGAAGTTTGCAACCGACCACGAAGGCGAACCCCCAAACAGAAATATTCCTGATACCTGAGGTTTGACCATTGTTTAGCGTTAAACACATAACCATGAATCACATCAATTCACAACGACTCCCATGCTCAGTGAACTGTGCGATTTAGCATGCAGTTTCCACGGCTGCCTTGGAGAGAGATAAGCCCAGGATTTGTTTGCCCACGGCGCTCTGGTGGCTGTGATTTACTTCTGGGCATTGTTCTGTCTGCTGTACCTCCACCCGCGGCTGCTGCATGTGCCAGGACACATCGCTGGCACGGTGTAATTAGCTGTCCTTGTTTATTAGACACACAGCACTTTTACAAAGGACTTGCTTTGTTCCCTCTAGGGATTTCAAAACACCTTGTTTTCAGGTTTCCCTTTTTGGGGAGGGCCCAAACGTTGTTCTCTGTGACACTGTGGGCAAGACTTTCCATTTGTCACCAACTCAACAGAGAAGCTGCTGGAATCATAATGGGTTTTCCAGGTGACAGCACTTTAAAAATTCACAGTGACACAATCAGAAAGTGAGGTCTGCCATTGGACGCCGGGGAAAGCTCTGGTCCATCTCTAGCACCCTTAAGTCCAGCAGCTGAAGAAGATGGAATATCCATCAACTACTCAATACAATGACATGGGGTTTAGTCCAATACTCCAGGATAAGAAAGGTTCTTTAAAAAATATTCCTTTAATTTTTAAAAACTTCATGTGGTTCTAAAATGAGGCTTGATAACTGAAATTCCTTCAAGATCCATGAGAGTGACTTGTAACTTAGTAACCAGTGCTATCACGGATTTATCAAGTGCAGACTACGTGCCTGGCACTATGCTAAATACTTACCATGAGTTGAATCTGAGAAACTCCCTGTGGGAGGGACTGCCCCCATTCTAAAGACAGAGAAACTGAAGGTCAAAGTTACATCTCATACCTAAGATCTCAGCCCTAACAGGTGAGAAGGCCTGGATTAGCATCAATTCAGTCTACCTTCTGAGGCAGTATGTCTCCCAGTGTGCGGCACTGCTTCTAACAGGTAAGAAGCCTGGGCATCCACTGGAACAAGATGATCGCGAGTGGTGCACATGATAGTAAACTAGGAAGTGCGTGTAGTCTTGAAAGATTCTACATTAAAAACATTCCTCCAAATACTCCGGGGACCAGAAGAACATGCGTATGAGCCAAACTTGGCCCAAGGGGTGTCTCTTTGTAATTGCTATGTAATGAAGTCCCAACTGGCATACCAGGTTGTCAAACTCTTCCATCAGCCTACCCATTAAACCTCATCTCCTCTTACTCCTTAGAAGCCCCATCCTTCAGCCAGTGCAATGTCTCTCTGCCTAACAATTATAATTCCACTCAAGGCTTCCAAACTCTAACCACCGCCTTCCTACTGTCAAGGAGAGCCTTCCTATGGGGCTCTAATCTCCCAATCTTATGCATCCCTCAATGGCAAGGTCACATCCTCTATGAAGCCTTCTCTGGAGTATTCCATCTCTGCCTCTTTAGCTGAACTCTATCTCTCATGGCCTCTCGTTTTCTCCCTTTCATGACAGACTTGGTGGCACGCCCTATGTCCACCCTGTGACATGCTACGTGAGGGCTGCCCTCTCTCCTTAGTGGTCGTTAGAGCTCCGGTACTCACGTGGAAATACTTGCTGTGCTGATGTTCACAGTACTGACGCGTATCATGCCTCCAAATGCCTTTATGATCCTCCAAGACAAGTATCTTGGTGGATCCTCCTCAGGTTCACCCACAGTTCTATCCGTTTTGACATTCAGAGAGGTCAGATAATATTTTTCAGGTGACACAGGTAGTGAGGGGGCAGCTGCAGGCTAGGAACCCTGATCTGTTTGATTCCTGAATCTAGGTTCTTAAACATGGCTCAAACTTGCATATATATATATATATATATATATATATATATATATATATATATATATATACACACACACATATATATAGTTTAAGAAGTCAATGATATTCTCATTATCCCAATTTGGCTATTACAGATAGAAATCAACTCAGGATATCGGTTATAACGATTATGAACACACATACCTGGCCAGGATTATCGATAACCTGAGTTTCAGGACCAGCTCGACTAGCCCTTTGTCAGTCTTCCCAACTGGGTACTGCAGAGACGTACGGCTGGCTCATTCTTAGGACCCTTTGCCTTTTTGACATGCTCTGACTATAAAATCTGGACGACCTCCAGAGGGTATAACGTACCAATGTCCAGCACTTAGTCGGTGGAGTGTGAAACTTCCTACCCTTATGTTCTCCCTCCCCCCCCATCCTCTGCTTGGGCACTTTAAGTGGAACACCTAATTTTGAAGAGCATTATTGTATCATAAGATGACTACATCAAAGAAGACTAACTGGCCACCCTTGCATGCCAAGAAAGCAATTAGAAAATTGAATCAAGAAATGAAGGATGAATGTGGCTATGTTATACCTGTCAGCAGCAATAAGTGTTGTGACAAGAACAGAATCAACTCTGACAGGGTGCACATATACTAATCTGATATAGGAGTGAAATATTAAAAATGCAAACAAGTGCTCATTAATCACACTAACATCTCCCTCCTGAAACACTCTTTGTGCTGTTCTTATCAGAATCCATCTATAACTAAGACGCTGCCTTTTTCAACGGCTTCCACGGCTTGGTATTTGCAGTTTAATGAGTGTTGATATTGATATCAAATGTAGTGTTTAGTCACATTAATAAAATGGGACTAATTTACTGAGCATGAAATTAAGTCAGGCCAATCGCTTGGCTCACAGCTAATCAAGGGTACTGCTTCCATGTTGTCGCCAGGTGCCTCCAGCCAGTTCCGAAACACAGAGAAGGAAAGGCCACCAAGAGAAGGAAAGGCCACCCAGCGCTGTGCCCCCTAACAATTGTTCTTGCCTGAGCCCCTTGCTTGCAGCCACGGTGTCAGTCCATCTTGCCAAAAGGCTCCCTCTTTTCCGCTGCCCTCTCTTTTACGACGTACTGTCACTTGGCCGGGAGGGGCCTTTCTGCCTAACACACGCGTGTTGCTTCTGTAGGATCACAACATATCAAGATTCCAGATCTTGAAAGTAGATTAGCTGCTTTTGTTGTTTAGATTTGGGAGGAAATGAAGGAAAAACAGTTTATTTTTGCATCACAAAAACTGATCGAGGGGGATGCATTAGCTGTCTTGACTGAGAAGAAGCATTTCTATTCATAAAAGATGTTAGACTGGTGGACACTTTGTGAAACAGGGCTACAGTGCTTTGGAAGCAAACTCAGAGAGAATAAAGGATTCCACAAGAGAACTAGGTAAAGGAATAAAACCTAATTTTCACAGCATCAAGATGCTGTTCCTGAAGGTCTTCTAATTGTAAACTTCATTTTCATGTAGTATATTTTCTTTGTTGCAATGCCTCCATGTTCAATCTGTTCACTCTCTCTCTAAACACACACACACACACACACACACACACACACACACACACACACACACTGCTTATCCGCAGTGCAAAATACCTGGTCAAACTGAGGTTTGTTCTTATTTTAACCTCATGGCTGTGACTTGGGAGGTGAAGAAGCTGGGGTGTGATAGCACAGTTTCTCTGCCTGGACTGTCCTAGTTGTTGGGGTCCCAGTAAATCAAATGGGGACACAACTATCTCTACTTGCGATGTTACATAATCATGCTTTACCACGAGCTGGTCAATAAATATAAATATTAATAGGAGGAGAGACCTTTGGCTCGATTATCATCATAAGTTGACTGCTGATATTATTTTTTTAATTTGAAATAGAATAGCTTTTAAATGAAAAACCAAACCCAAAACTCACTGCCAGTCGATTTCAACTCAGAGCGACCCTATTAAGTTTGAACTAGATATTGTTTAACAACCTACAGTTTACTACATACGTCGATGCCAAAAGCAGCCTAATGATTATACTGTATGTATGAATTGCAAAATTGGGCGATGTTTTTTTTACCTGGAACAGTGTGAGAGACAAATATACCTGACAAATCAACAGAATTCTCTTCTGCCTTCTGCCTAGTCCTGTGCTTTGGCTCAGGCCATTCCCGCCATCGAGACTACCTTCCCAGGTTTACCCTTCACCGGCTAATCTATAGGTTGGTGGCTCATGCCAATCTCAGTGGCATTGGGAAGAAAGACCTGGCGATCTATTTTTGAAGTCAACCTCTGGAAACCCCGTGGAGCACACTTACTCCGGCACACGCAGGGTCACCGTGAGTCAGAATCAACTCAACCGTAACAGTCTTAACCTTTTTTACTTTCCTTTTGAAAAACATCAGCATTAGTATTATTCTTGGGCCATTTTGGAAAGCTCCACTCTTCTTTGGAGTTGTCCTCTGGCCCATCAGAAGGATAGCTCAAACACAAGCTCCATCATTTAGACATCTCCGTCAGTGGCTTGAAACGAGCAAATTGAGAAATCCAGTCTCCAAGAAAAGCAATGATCCCTTGTAGGATACAGGGAGCCATGAGCAAGGACAATGGGTTCCTGGGAGTGGGGACGAGCCATGCTCTGGGGAAGAACTTTCCCCGAGTGACGCTAAGTGAGCAGAGGTGCTGGCTTTGACCTACTGAAGGGGCAGCTTGCGGATTTCTGGCAGAAGGAAGAGTATGGATGCAGAGGTATGAAGGGTGGGGCTTGTTTGGGAAATGGTTGGAAGTTCATTAGGAATAGGGTGCAGAAAGGGATCAGGAGAGATGTCCAACTAGGAGCCCAGCTTGCCCCAGGAATTCCAGGGCCCTCATCAGCCCCTTCCCAATCCTCCTGGACATGACTGGGATTCCCACTTCCTTGTCAGATGCCTGGGTAAAATCTGACGAGTATGTAGTTCGTGGGTCTCTGTGGTACAAGTCACCTGGTAGATATCTACAAACCTATCCCTTAGAGGATGCACAGTGCCCCCTTTCAAACGATTGGTCAAATCTGTCTCACTGGGTGAACAGTGATATTAAAACATTTATTTCTAAGAACTCTCACCATGAAACTAAATCAAGAAGCACTGTGAAAACTAGCTGTCAGCAGAAAAAAAGAAAGTGCAGATTTGGCAATATTCTTAATGAGGAATCAAATGTTAATAGATCCAGAATAATAAATGACTTTCTACTATGATTATTATACCAATCACAGATTATCATAAGTATCAGAAGGAAGGACCACCCCCAAATGAGAGAGCCTATTTGACTTGTGACAGATGCATGCATGTAATTACCTGTCAGTAAAACCTACCTGGGTCTCTGAGAATGAGTCATTCTGGGTGGCAGGGGTTTTGACCCCACAAGGACCAATACTTTGCTATATAAACTAGGATAGTTTTAGTAATGAAAATAAAATTAAGTAAAGTATACATCCACCTCCTTGCTTCTTACGCAGACTATATTTTCTCATTGTCATCAAACAAAATCCTACTCGTCGGCACCCCAAAGACAGAGTGGAACTGCCAATAGAGTTTCCGAGGCTGCAGATCTTCATGGAAGCAGACTGTTACATCTTTCTCCCCCAGAGTAACTGTTTCTTTTGAATAGCTGACCTTTTGTTTTGCAGCTGAACATCCAAGACTATTTTTACAGTGATCACAGTATAATATGGCTTTGATGATCTGTGATCACCTTTAAATCAGTTTTCATGGGACACGAGAGTTCCATGGAGCTGCATGTGTAGGTACCAATTCAGTATGAGGGTGAGCCCGAAATTATTGCTACTAGGGACCCAATTCATATATGCACAATTTCATTTCAATCAAAATATGTCTACACCTTTCTTTGTGACCAGCGAGTGGCTACAAATAGGTTCTTTCAATAATACACTTATCAGTGAGCCTTCCAAGCAAAGGTACAATCAAAATTGACTTCTGGGAGGATTTGCTGGGCCTGACAAACATAATAAGGGAGAGAAGTCAACTCTGATGGTTTTGGTGCTGGTTCTTAGACAGATGGGGGAAGTCTGAACACTAATTTTGATGGATTTTCTCAAAGGATACAGGAGGATCAAAGGGGTTTATTATGAAGAAGTTTAAAGAAAATATTTCATTGATGAGAAAAAGGTCAGGAAATTGCACCCCCAAAATATTTTTCCATTACGTCAATGCACCTGTTTATTCTTCAATGGTAGCAAGGGTTGCCCTGCGAGATTTCCCTGGGAAACCTTAGTGCATGCACCAACAGTCCTCAGCTTGCCCTTTCAGGCTTCCTTTAGTTCCCCGAATGCAAAGAATCCTGAAAAGGAACATGCTTCTCGTCCCCTGAGGACACAGAACTGCTATTTTGAGCTGGTGCAAATCAAAGAGCTCATACTTATTTGGGGCAGGGTTATAAAAAAGGAAACACCATCATCTCACGACTGCAGCAGCCGTCAGCCTAGAAGGGGGATATGTCAAGACACTATTGCTTCATATCTTAAAACTTATGTTTAATGGCTATGGTTCTAGGGATTTCATCTCTCTCTTCCTTTCTCTCTCCTTTGCTTTTCTCCTTGTTCCCTGCCATCTTTCTGTTCTTCTTCCTCTTCAAAGCCTCAAGACCAGCTAGCTTATTGCTGACATGTTTCTTCACAGAAAAATATAAGAACAGTAAAGGTGCCAATTGGTAACATGGTTACTCTTCTCCAAAATTATCGGTGCTTCAAGGATGGGAGAAACCTTCTCAGGTGTGAATTTTTGGTTTTGTTTGTTTTCCACAGTATCGGCTTCCCTGTTCCTACTGCCGTGCTATGACCTTTGATTCGAAGTCTGGCCCGATTTCCCTATCATCAATCCCAATGACACAAGCATATGGTGGCCTGCGAGTCTGGGAGTCATCTTACAGGGAAGGGTGGCCATTCTTCATCAGGCCCAAATGAATTGACTGCAAATGACATTCCAAACCACGGGAGTCCATTTGTCACAGGATTCTAAGTCAATGCTTTTTGAAAGGCGTGTCGAATTGCCTCTATGAACAAAGCCCTCCTCTGCTCTTGGACTAAAAGGACCCTCTGGTTACCATTATTGGACATTTTTATCAATGATTTAAATGAGAACTCCTGATCAAAATGGGGAAAACGCAGAGCAGCATTTCCCATTCCCATGGAGTCAGAGCCAAGGAGGCTGGATGTATCCCTGCAACTACTGCGTGAGTCAGTCTTTAGACCTCAAAGCAAAATAGCCCCTGAGATCTTCTTAAAACGAAACAGGGGCTTAGCCCGATGAGAAGAGAACATCTACATTATGTTCTCTTTAAAATATGTACAGGTTCAAAAGTGGCAACACTAAGTTGAAAGATTGTTGTTGTTGTTAGGGGCCATTGAGTTGTTTCCTACTCATAGCTACCGGATGTATAAGAGAACACACGGTCTGGCCTCCATCACCCTCACAATGGTGCCTCTCCCGGAGCCCCCTGTCGCAGCCAATGTGTCCATGCGTCTCACTGAGGCCCTCCCCCTTTTGCTGCCCTCCCTCTTCACTTCACCAAGCACAATGTCCTTCTCCAGGGACACATCTCTCCTGACAACATGTCCAAAGTATGTGAGATGAGGTCTCGTCCTCCTTGCCTCTAAGGGGCATTCTGGCTACACTTCGTCCAATACAGATGATTTGAAAGATGAGATAGGAACGTTGGGGGCCAGTGAGCATATGCAAATGAGGGAGCATCATTCAAAGGGGTAGGTGAGAGCGGCTGCAAAAATCAAAGCAAATAATCAACGTCACTCAATTGTACATGTAGAAATAGTCTAACCGCATTGGACCTCTACTCAAGTACTTACTCAACACAAGAACACTTTGGTCTAATAATCTGGCATCTGAAATGCTCACCTTCCAGACACGATCGAACACTGAACACAAGTGGGTGTAGAAGCAAATATGGTGAAGATAGCTGATGGTGCCTGGCTACCAAAAGATACAGCATCTGGGGTCTTAAAGGATTGAAGATAAATGAATGGCCAATCTAGCACAGAAGCAACAAAGCCCACATGGAAGAAGCACACCAACTTCTGTGATCATGAGGTGTCAATGGGATTAGGTATCAGGCATCAAAGATCCAGAGCTAAAATTCACAATGCAAATGAGGTGGGGAGTGCAGAGTGGAGACCCAAAGCCAATTTGTAAGCAAGTAGATATCCCCTTACAGAAGGGTCGTGGGGAGAGATGGACCAGTCAGGGTGCAGTATAGCACCGATGAAACATACAGCTTTCCACTGGTTCTTTAATGCTTACACACACATACACACACACACACACACACACACACATACACACATACACTATCATGACCCTAATTCTACCTTACAAATCTAGCTAGACCTGAGCACGTACATGGGTACAGATAAGAGCTGGAAACACAGGGAATACAGGACAGATAAATTCCTTGGGACCAATATTGAGAGTAGCCATACCAGGAGTGGAAGGGGAAGGTGGGGGGAGAAAGGGAGAACCAATCACAATGACTTACCTAAAACCCCCTCCCAAGGGGATGGACAACAGACAAGGGGGTAAAGGGAGACATCGGACAGTACAAGACATGAAAAAAATAATAATTTATAAATTATCAAGGGTTCATGAGGGAGGGCAGGAGTGGGCAGGAGGGGGAAAAGTGAGGAGCTGATACCAAGGGCTCAAGTAGAAAGAAAATGTTTTGAAAACGATGATGGCAACATATGTACAAATGTGCTTGAGGCAGTAGATGTATGCGTGGATTGTGATAAGAGTTGTACGAGCCCCCAATAAAGTGACTTAAAAAAAGAAAAGAAATTGTTAAACTGGTGTATATTTTAGTGTATACATTCTCAATAACAACACCAAACATTATTGTCAAATGTGATTCTCAGAGATATAAGACAAAAGAATTCCGACATGAACCCCGTGTCCGTTAACACCGCAGGAAGAGAATCGCAGAATCATCCCCAGAGCCCACGGGGCAGTGTGGGCAGGCTGGCAGGTGATGCAAGCACTGTTTGAACCAAAGCCGAGCTTGTCGCTGCTCACATGCTGCTGTCAGGGGGCAGGCTGCCTTTGGCACCTTCTCCGTGACACCTGGCTCTCGGAGGTCTCTCGCCAGCCCTGTCTTTATCAGCAGCTTTGGGTCGCAGCCTTCCCCGGATGATAATTATCACCCCTGTAGTTAGAGTTTACATCAGCTTGCACTGGTGGAGGGTGAGAGTGCAGCCTGTCAATCAGGTGACAGCTTGATATGACTCCTGGGAAGTGTGGACTTTTTATGAGAGAGAAATGAGGAACTTCTCTCTCTCTCTCTCTCTCTCTCTCTCTCTCTCTCTCTCTCTCTCTCTCTCTCTCTCTCTCTTTCTCTCTCTCTCTCTCTCTCTCTCTCCTCCTTCGCCTTCCTGCTCACTGGGGCTCTCTGCCTGCCTCCAACGGTGGTCCCATGTGGGGCACCAAACCCCGAGAGCGGTACATGCTCTGTTTGGTTTACACCGACCGCGGATCCGCTTGAGTCTGCACCCATTGGTCGGTGATCTTCCTGAATCCCACTGCGCCTTTTTGCATCATCTGCCCGTAGCTACCTGTGTGTGCAGAGGCCTCCGGCGAACACCGGATCCTTGGACTTCTGTGGCACTGTGCTGGGATCCCTTCTTGACATGAAGCTCTGTCTCATGTATGAGTGCCACTGTGTTTCTCTGGACAACACAGCCTAACACAATCACCATAGTAATCACTGTGGTGCGTGGGTATCCATGGCTATGTCTCCGCATCTACAGACAGGGGAGACAAAGGGAACAGGACCACTGGAGGGTCAGGATAGACTAGACAGTCAGGGTCAGAAAGCAACTGGAATGAAGGCTCCATGCAAGGCGGTCCTATGATGATTCCACTATGACTTGTCCTAGTAGATACCCTTGCCCCACTCACTGAACTTGAGTCAGCACAAACAACTTGTAGTGAGGATATATTTTTATCTGTCCCTGAACTCTGGTCAAAAGTACCTCATAGAGAAGACAAACTTAATCAGAAAGTGAGGCGGTGAGCTTCCTGGTAAAGTGAAAAATATGTGCTGATACACATTGATGTGAAAAAGTATATTAAATATAAAATAAAACAAGAAACAAAACAATGTACAATATGGTATATTTTTGCATGTATTGAATTAAAAGATATGAGGGGGATTCAAAAAGTTCCAGGAGAAATGGAATTTAAAGAGAATGAAATTCTTACCCACACTTCTTGAAGTCCCTTCGTGTGGATACACATAAACTGGTCTGCTGTTGTCAGTGGGTGTCACAACAGAGGAGAACTGTCCCTACGCACAGACAATTTCCAAAGGACTAACGCACGGGACATGAAAGATGAGCTTTTCAGTAATGGACAGATGAAGCACGTGGCTGCATGGGAAGAACTGGAGGAAATCATGCTAAGTGAAGTAAGCCAAGCACAAAAGGACAAGTACAACATGAGTCCGCTGAGGTAAGCTTTAAAAAAAAATTCAAAAGGGGCATAGGAAAAAGCTACTGTATACAAATATTCCTGGGGTGAGGACCAGGTAGTATGGCAGGGACCAGACCAAATAAAGGTATCCAAATGGTAGCCAACTAAAAAGGAAGTGGGGAAAGGAAAAATAATAAAAAAGAAATGGGTAGCGGGGGCACAGGGCACTAACCCACCAAGGGGATGGTATTGTTTATATCTCCACAGGGAAAGAGGGAATAAACTTCAACCCAGTGCTCCAAGATGTGAATGCAACATGCCGGCATGGAGTAGGGAACCAGTGGAGAGGTCTGAGGGGCCTGCCCCAACACCAACCACTACGTGGACACCTGCCCCTTCCCCCAGAAGAATTCATTTCAAAGGACGGCACTGAATCTGCAGCTCCTGGAGAGGGACATGTCTGATCGGAGCACATGGGAGCAGACGAAGGGAGAGGAGAGTGGAGCACATCCTGGCCCACCCGGCCTTGAGGACGATGTTCTCGATTAGAACAACCAGTCCACAGAGAGGACCACATGGCCGGCCCCACTATGAGACACGACGTCCCTCGCTGACCCATAGCCCTACAATGAGCAACACTGGAAATACAGTGTAGGAATTGCGCCCGTTCTGATACCGCTACGCCGAAGAAAAACATTAAGGGGTGCAACAGAACAGCAAGAGAACAGAACTGTGAATTCCCCAGGGAATGCTGAGGGTGGACTTTGGGGCCAGGGTGTGGTGCCCCAACAGACTGAACTGGAAAATACTCCTAAGTGCCAACAAAGAGTCCTTGAATTAACTACAAGCTTTTCTTTCTTGTTGTGTTTTGTTTTTTGTCATTGGTTTGTTGTTGTGGTGGTTTTGTTGTATATTGTTGCTTGGTTTCGCTCTGTCTTGTTTTTGTGCATGTTATTATCTCTGTGGATCTGTCTAAATAAAATAAGCTGGATGAACAATCTGAAGGAGAAAACAACGGGACCCACAGTTCCGGGGGGCATGGGAGAAGGGGAGGTGGGGGGGAATGGTAGTGGTATTAACAAACCCAGGGACAAGGGAACAACACGTGATCCAAATGAGTGGTAAGGAAGGTGGAGGAGGCCTGGTAGGGTGTGATCAATGGTAATGTAACCAAGAGGAATTACTGAAACCCAAATGAAGACCGAGCATGATAGAGGGACAAGAGGAAAGTCAAGGGAATTAGAGGAAAGAGCTAGGAAGCAAAGGGCATTTATAGAGGTCTAAACAAAGGCATGTACATATGCAAATATATTTATATATGAGGATGTGGAAATAGATATATGTGCATATATTTATAGGTTTAGTATTAAGGTAGCAGAAGGACATTGGGCCTCCACTCAAGTACTCCCTCAATGCAATAATACTTTCTTCTATTAAATTGGCATTCTATGATGTTCACCTTTCCGACACAACCACTGAAGACAAAGCGGGTGCATAAGCAAATGTGATGAAGAAAGTGATGGTGCCTGGCTATCAAAAGATATAGCGTCTGGGGTCTTAAAGGCTTGAAGGTAAACAGGCGGCCATCTAGCTCAGAAGCAACAAAGCCCACATGGAAGAAGCACACCAGCCTGTGCGATCACAAGATGTCGAAGGGATCAGGTATCAGGCATCATCAGAACAAAAAATCATATTATAGTGAATGATGGGGGCAGTGCGGAGTGGAGACCCAAAGACCATTTGCAGGCCACTGGACATCCCCTTACAGAAGGATCTCGGGGAGGAGACGAGCCAGTCAGGGTGCGATGTAGCAACGATGCAAAATATAACTTTCCTCTAGTTCCTAAATGTTTCCTCCTCCCCCACTATCATGATCCCAACTCTACCTTACAAATATGGCTAAACCAGAGGATGTACACTGGTGCAGAGAGGAACTGGAAACACAAGGAATCCAGGGTGGATGATCCCTTCAGGACCAGTCATGTGAGAGGTGATACTGGGAGGGTGGAGGGAGGGTGGGTTGGGAGGGAGGAACAGATCACAAGGAGCTACATGTGACCTCCTCCCTGGGGGATGGACAACAGAAAAGTGGGTGAATGGAGATGTTGGACAGGGAAAGATATGACAAAATAATAATTTATAAATTATCAAGGGTTCATGAGGGAGGGGAAAGCGGGGCTGGAGGGTAAAAATGAGGAGCTGATGCCAACGGCTTAGGTGGAGAGCAAATGTTTTGAGAATGATGAGGGCAATGAATGTACAAATGTGCTTTAAACAACTGATGCATGTATGCATTGTGATAAGAGTTGTATGAGCCCCTAATAAAAGAGTGAAAAAATAAAATAAATGCTAAATATATAAAAAAAAGAATAAACATGATAACACTAAAAAAAAGACGGGCTTTTACAGAATCCCCTTTAGAAGTGCTTTAAGTTTTAGATGCCATGACATCTGTGATACCATTTTATAAGCCATTACATAACTCTTCCAACAAAGAGTTCAGTTACTTAAATGAATAAACAATATTCAAAAGCAAACAAAATCTTATTAGGCTCTAAATTGAACGTCATCAATCTCATGTTGTTCAACTCTCACACTTCCTTCAGCCAACTCTGTGTTGGGACCCCTTGCAGGAGAGTAGGGAGGCTCATCGGCTGAGAAGCTTTTCTACATTCCCCTCTTAGCTGCTTTCAGGGTCTTCGATTCAGTCGCAAACTTACGGGCCAGTATTTGAGCGGATGTGCATTCAATTTGGAACCAAGTTCTCAGTTCAGACATTAGCTGATTGTGGAGCGGATGGTGATTGATTAATGCAAGTGGTGGAAAGTTCAGGGGCAAAAGCCTTTAAAAAGGTACATCTTCTACTGAGAGCTTTCTGCTGACGCAGCAGAGAGAGAAATCTTTTATGGATGGACATGCTTAGAAATGGTAGCTTGGTTTGCTCTTGTGTTTGCCTCTGGGGGCGGTCTTGGATGCTTCTTTGCTCACTGGCTCTCTTCCCATGATTTTCTAGGGTAGATGGCTAAGAGGAGGAACAAGACCAACAACAAATAAATAAACAAATAAGGGGAGAGGCAAGATATTAGGCAGGAAATGCTTCTAGCCAACCGCAGGACAATGGGGTCCTCAGGAGTCACCCCTGGCCCTTCCCAGGCTCTCTGGAATCCACTGGAGAAGATGGGCCTAGTCGCCCCTGCTGAGGACCTGGGATGTGTGGAGTGCCTTGGAGAGAGGAGCCTGACATATCTGCACAGTGTCCCCTCCTAGGGCTTCCTCAAACATTTCCTCCTCTGCCTTGTTGCAGCTTGCTTTCAAAAAGGCATGATGTTAAAGTGCGTGCAATCTCTCTCCGCAGTCAGTTTTCACCCGCACGCTCCCTTTTCAGACTGCCTGGAAATTAATGGTCGGACTCCGTAGAATGCTATTCCCCCTGCTTTTCCTCATGTTGCTTTACCAACTCCCGCTTTGTCCCACTGATTATCTGATTGATTAAGCCGGAGAGGAGCCTCTGCGGCGGGGTGCGGCCCCTGCACACATCTGGCTCACTGTGTTTTCCCTGAAAAGGACAGCAAGCTCATTAGGAGAAGCACAGAGTCTGCAGAGGTATCAGCAGGGAGGCACATTTCCCTTGCTCGGTCTCCCGAGTCGCAACCCAGCACTTCCCAAAGGGGCCAGGGGGTAGTCACGGGCTGTCACCTTGTCCTGTCGCTGTGGAAATGACGACGAGGCATCATACTGAAAGGCCACCCCTCCGAAGGCCTTGTGGCCTCTCCGTTTCTGGAGACCCTCAGACTGCTTTCCTTTGAGACATATGTCACCTATCAGAACATGGCAGGTGAGACCCACACGGAAGCCAATGGGAAATTCACTTCTCTACTGGAGGGTGAGGTCATAAAAGATGCAGGGTTACGAGTCAGCATTAGCACGAGGTGCTGTCGTTAGGGGGTGTCAGTTGATTCTGGCTTACAGCGACCCCACGTGCACCAAACGACACACAGCCCCGGCTGCACCAACCTCACTCTTGTGTTTGAGTTCACTGCTGGGATCATTGGGTCAATCCATCTCATTAAAGGTTGTCAGTCCTTCCTTCCTTCCTTCCTTCCTTCCTTCCTTCCTTCCTTCCTTCCTTCCTTCCTTCCTTCCTTCCTTCCTTCTTTCCTTCCTTCCTGCTGACCCTTTACTTTACCAAGTATTGTGTCTTTTCCCAGGGACTGGCCCCTTCTGAAAACACTTCCAAAGTTTGTGAGAAGACAGCTTGCTCTCTTTGTTTCCAGAAGAATGTAGATACAGGCTATACTGTAGGTCAGGTTCTCCAGGAGCCAAATAGGAGACTCCAAGCATTGAGAGCTGTAGGGTGCTTGGGAAGTGCTCTCGGACGTAACTATGGGGTAAGGGAAGCAGAGATGGGCAGAGGAGGAAGTTGATCCTTGATCTACTTGCAACTCTGTAAGATGACCCCTCGAGATTGTCTCAGATGGAGACAAGGGATTCTGGCTGTTAAGTGCAGGTTGATTCCAGGACCTCATCTTCAGTGAGGCAACTTTGTTGACAGAAAGTAATTTCCGGAGGGCAAAGGAACTGAGGGTCTCACCCTGAGGGGGAGCCTGGCAGCAGACCACAACACCACCACTGTACTCCTAATTCTAAAAGCATGTCCTTATTAGCTAAGAAGGTGCCTGTGGCTAGACCCATAGCTAATACACCATGGCACGGGGCGGGTTATTGCACACCCGCGCTGTTTATTCTCGCGGGGTTTTGTGAAGCTGCAGTACTGCTGCATGCTCTTTTGGAAAACAGCCTTCGTCTTTCATCCCCCGCACCCCCTGGCTAGCAACTCGCAGATGGTGATGTTTCTGTTCAGAAAGGGGCGAAAATTATGATCCCAAGTCCTAATGTCATGGTTCGGTTAATTGTCTAGAGAGCTGAGTAAGCAGTATTCAATAATGTTTTATTCTTGATACCTTTTAATTCAGATGACTCAATGCACCTTTTTTTTTTTTTGGTTCAGTCATGAAGCTTGCAGACAAAGAGGTCATCCTTATTTTGCATGCCGGCACAGGGAAAAATGGGATGATTAAATATCTCAGCTAGGTTCGATTAGGAATCAAAACAAGGCAAAGAAGACCACAATGTCTTCTGTTTGATGCTAAGCCATATTCTCTTCCAGGAAACTGCTAATTTATATGGCTTTCTCCACTAATACTAATAATGGAAACAATTATTTACTGAGCACTTACCATGTACTGGGCAGAGGGAATAATTGAACTCAAAAGTGGTTGCTATGTATTGGCCTAAGTATTAATGCACACTCCAAGTATTAACAAGATTAAAATAGTTTCGGATCCCTGAACTTGATTAAGTCATATGTGGCTATAAAAGCTGTTGAAACAAAGACAATGAAACCTTTTAAGGAAGAGAATATGTTCATCAGAACCTTTAAGCTCAAGATTGGGTACCGTTGCCCTAAGAGGAAAAGTGCCTTCCTGGGTAACGACTGGAACCCTGAGGATGGCTCTGAGGTAGAAAATGGTAGGGTGCGTTACCCGGTGACAGTGCTGTAGTTTGCACTTGGACATCCCATTAGAGAAAGAAATAAGGGCGGTGAGTCCCTAATACAGATTCCAAACCTGGCACTAGCTAGCAGTCAAGCCTGTTCAAAGCAAGGAGGAACTGATCGTATTACCCAATTTAACAATTGGAAAGTTTTATGTCTAAAGGATAAAGGAACTGAAATTCTGGTCGGGTTCTATCAGCAGAGAACTACAGAGGAGTATGGTAAAAACAAACAAACAGTAACATCCCAAAGAGACCAAGCAATTGTTGTTTGAGGAGGTTCTGAGTCATAGCGACCTTAGTTACAAGAGAATGAAACACCACCTGGACCATGGTCACACTGGTTGTGTTGACGCCCATTGTGATGGTCACTGTGTCGGCCCATGTTGTTGAGGGCCTTCCTCTTTTGTCTTGCTGAGGTTATTGTGCCAACCTGGCCGATAAACACATGTGGGGTTAATTGAAGAGTGGAGGGATAATGGCTCAGTGAGCCTCACCTTTCTAGTTCTCGGGGCTCTTGTTTTCTGACGGTTGGACCAGGGTGCAGCTGCCTTAGCCAGTTACCTGCTTTAGCCGGCAAGTCTGATTTCCTGCAAGACATCCCCAAGGAGAAGCCTTCCACGATACAGCCCTGGGTGCTGGAGCAGCCGTGTGGAGACCCCTGCCAGCACTGAGATGCTTACACACTCACTGATTCGGCTTTCCTCCTGCAGTCGGCATCATTGCCTCTGTTTTGTGAGATGGAGGAGGACTTTGTGGATTGGTGTTGGACATATGAGTTAATGTTGGACTTGTGGGCTTGGGCAGCACTGGGTTGGGATGTTTTCTTGATGCACACTTAACCTTTATATAA